>NC_091994.1:63077229-63377229 GCF_044704955.1 Pristiophorus japonicus
GGTCCATTAGCACCAAAATGTTTTCGTGGCTGGACCACCCTATATTCAGCTCCAAAAGTGAACAAATGGGGTCCAGTGCAAATGAACCCTTCCAAAGTGGAGTTTTCAGCGGTGTGGCTGTTTTAGTTTGAGCGTTATCACCATGGAGAAACTCAGCATGCAGGTAAGGGTTTCTAATGAGCCAGCTGCAAAAGGCCCGGGTTTGTAGCAAGGCCCTGAGGGGGGAAGGAGGTTGGAAGGATGGCTGGTGTAAGAGGTGCAAGGAGAGCCAACAGGTTCACTGATGTGGAGCTGGAGACACTGATGGACGGTGTGGAGGACAGAAGAAGAATATTGTTTCTTGATGTGGGGAGACCTGGCCGACGGGCAGTACATAATGTATGGAGGGAGATTGCAGGGGAGGTGTTAGGCACCTCCATATATGTGAGGACGCACCCACCCAGGAGACTGCTGGCCAGTCAGCACCCGGCCCTTCCAGGTTGGCGATGGGCCGATGCCTCCTAGCTCTGGGGCGACAGGAATCCTCCTCTTGCACCTCCTCCTCCTCCTGCACCTCCTCCTCTTCCTCCTCAGGTGTACTGCTGGCTCGACCTCCAGTGGCTGTCCCCTCATGATGGCCAGGTTGTGCAGCATGTAGCAGACCACGACGATTATGGAGACCTGTTGAGAGTACTGCAAGGTGCCACCAGAGCGGTCCAGGCACCGGAATCTCTGCTTAAGGATGCCTATGCTCTGCTCGATGATGCAACTGGTGGCACAATGAGCGTTATTGTAGGCATGCTCTGGCACTGTCCTGAGGTTCCGCAGAAGAATGAGCAGCCAAGTGGACAGGGGATATCCTTTGTCCCCAAGCAGCCAACCGCAATCCTGATTCGGGCTGGTGAAGACGGCGGGCACACTGGTCTGGCGCAGAATGAACGAATCATGGCTGCTGCCTCCCTTGCCCGCTGCCTGTCTGCACGGTGCTGACGGCGATGCCTTCTCCTGCGTGCCGTCCTGTGTCTGACCAGGTGTACCAGGTGTTGCCCTCCCAACACTCCTTCCATCCTCAGGGTGAACCCTGCCAAGCAGGTCTCTGCAGCCCACAGGCCTCCACTAAAGGGTCAGAGCTGAAAGTTGTACAAAAGTATGTGAAAGCCTCTGAGCAGTAGTCAGCTGGTTTAACGGAGCCAAAACAATTAATAAAATTATATCAAAGGATAAATACTGCGGATGCATGCTGGAAAATGAACTAAAAACAATAATAAGTGATAAAACTATTTACCTACCAAAGGGCCCCAGCGTGTCGCGTTCAAGCACCACATCGAAAACCTCGCGGGGGAACAGCCGGGAAAAGTCCTACCTTTCCCTCAGTGGTATCCCTTTCCAGCTGCCCGCACGCTGCAGAGCTCACTGCTGGAAACCTTCCGTTACAGCGGCTTCACCGCGCCGTTTCTGGCGGCAGTGAACACCGCTCAAACCCCGCCCCCCCGAGCTGAATATGGCCAGGGAGGGACAAGTACCCGACTGCAACACCGCATCGATTTTTTCCGATCGATCGCCCAAACCCTGCGGTAGCTGTCCCTTCAGGGACGGTGCATTTCGGCCCCTTGAGCTTTTCAACTTTGCGAGGTGATGATCCACAGCAATAGTTAGGACAATGGAAAAGGTTAAAATCCAGAATATTCAAATTAAATAACAAAAATAGGACAAGGGAGTACAGGTCCCAACAGAAGTTAAAGAGGGATTTAAGAAAGAATATGCATTTAAGTAGCACCTTTCACATCCTCAGCTTATCTGAAGAGCTTTACAGCCAGTGTAGTCAGTGTTGTAATGTAAGAATGTGTAGCCAATTTACACACAGCAAGCTCCCACAAACAGCAGTGAGATCGATGACCTGATATAGGTTGGAAATTGGTCAGACTTGCGCCTGTTTTTTCAGCGATATTTCACCATTTTTGGTGGGAAAAGGTGATGAGGTAAATTGGCCAAAGTTTTGCGCTGGCGGTTTTGAAATACCGCTGAAAAGCGGACCGCCGGCATGCAAGACGGGAAAAAGCGCTATTGCTTAATTAGTGGAAAATGCTGAAAAAAATAACACTAGCACCAAAGACCAATTTCTAGCCCATGTGTTTTATTTTAGTGGTGATGATTGAAATAGTGCCAAGGGATCTTTTACGTCCAACTGAGAGTGCGGATGGTTTAACGTCTCATCCATAAGACGGCACCTCCAACAGTGCAGCACTCCCTCGGTACTGCACTGTCAGCCTAGATCTTGTGCCCAAGTCTCCGGAGTGGGACTTGAACCCACGACCTTCTGACTCAGAGGCGAGAGTGCTGCCCACTGAGCCACAGTTGGCACTGATATCAGGAAACACTTTTTCACATCAAAGATAATCAACACTTGGAATGAGCTGCCGGAGAGAGGAGTGCAGGTGAGAATCCTGGAATCATTTAACAATATCTCGATGCTGATATTGGGATGATGAAGGGTCCCTCCGGAAGGTTGTATTAAGATGGGCAAAAGGCCTTTCACTGTAACTATCGGATGATGTTATGACCTGCATGAAATGAAACGGCTGCATTCTATTTGTTCGTGTCGATGAATAAATTATGGTGCAACAGAAAAGGATCAAACGGATTCACAGTGACTACTTCACAGGAAAGGATGACACCAGGACATCATCTGCCTATGTTGCATATCGGATTTGTAGAGTAAGGATAGACAGAAAGCGTTGCTGGTTAAAGACGAAATTAACGCAATAGTAAGGAGGGACATTAGCTTGGATGATGTGGAATCGGTATGGGTGGAGCTGCGGAATACCAAAGGACAGAAAACACTAGTGGGAGTTGTGTACAGACCACCAAACAGTAGTAGTGAGGTTGGGAATGGCATCAAACAAGAAATTAGGGATGCGTGCAATAAAGGTACAGCAGTTATCATGGGCTACTTTAATCTACATATAGATTGGGCTAACCAAACTGGTAGCAATGCGGTGAAGGAGGATTTCCTGGAGTGTATTAGAGATGGCTTTCTAGACCAATATGGCGAGGAACCAACAAGAGAGCTAGTCATTCTAGACTGGGTGTTGTGTAATGAGAGAAGACGAATTAGCAATCTTGTTGTGCGAGGCTCCCTGGGAAAGAGTGACCATAATATGGTAGAATTCTTTATTAAGATGGAGAGTGATAGTGTTAATTCAGAGACGAGGGTCCTGAACTTAAGGAAGGGTAACTTCAATGGTATGAGACGTGAATTGGCTAGGATAGACTGGCAAATGATACTTAAAGGGCTGACAGTGGATAGGCAATGGCAGACATTTATAAATCACACGGATGAACTTCAACAATTGTACATCCCTGTCTGGAGTAAAAATAAAACGGGGAAGGTAGCTCAACCGTGGCTAACAAGGGAAATTAAGGATAGTGTTAAATCCAAAGAAGAGGCATATAAATTGGCCAGATAAAACAGCAAACCTGAGGACTGGGAGAAATTTAGAATTCAGCAGAGGAGGACAAAAGGGTTTAATTAGGAGGGGGAAAATCGAGTATGAGAGGAAGCTTGCTGGGAACATAAAAACTAACTGCAAAAGCTTCTATAGATATTTGAAGAGAAAAAGATTAGTGAAGACCAACATAGGTCCTTTGCTGTCAGAATCAGGTGAATTTATAATGGGGAACAAAGAAATGGCAGACCAATTGAACAAATACTTTGGTTCGGTCTTCACTAAGGAAGACACAAATAACCTTCCGGAAATACTAGGGGTTCGCGGGTCTAGCGAAAAGGAGGAACTAAAGGAAATCCTTATTAGTCAGGAAATTGTGTTAGGGAAATTGATGAGATTGAAGGCCGATAAATCCCCAGGGCCTGATAGGCTGCATCCCAGAGTACGTAAGGAAATGGCCCTAGAAATAGTGGATGCATTGGTGATCATTTTCCAACATTCTATTGACTCTGGATCAGTTCCTATGGCCTGGAGGGTAGCTAATGCAACAACACTTTTTTAAAAAGGAGGGAGAGAGAAAACAGGGAATTATAGACCGGTTAGCCTGACATTGGTGGTGGGGAAAATGTTGGAATCAATTATTAAAGATGAAATCAGTGACAGGATCGGTCCAAGTCAGTATGGATTTATGAAAGGGAAATCAAGCTTGACAAATCTCCGAGAATTTTTTGAGGATGTAACTAGTAGAATGGACACGGGAGAACCAGTGGATGTGGTGTATTTGGACTTTCAAAAGGCTTTTGACAAGGTCCCACACAAGAGATTAGTGTGCAAAATTAAAGCACGTGGTACTGGGGGTAATGTACTGACGTGGATAGAGAACTGGTTGGCAGACAGGAAGCAGAGAGTCAGAATAAACGTGTCCTTTTCAGAATGGCAGGCAGTGACTAGTGGAGTGCCACAGGATTCAGTGTTGGGACCCCAGCTACTTACAATATACATCAATGATTTAGATGAAGGAATTGAATGTAATATCTCCAAGTTTGCAGATGACACAAAGCTGGGTGGCTGTGTGAGTTTTGAGGAGGATGCTAAGAAGCTGCAGGGTGACTTGGACAGGTTAGATGAATGGGCAAATGCATGGCAGATGCAGTATAATGTGGATAAATGTGAGGTTATCCACTTTGGTGGCAAAAACAGGAAGATAGAATATTATCTGAATGGTGACAGATTAGGAAAAGGGGAGGTGCAACGAGACCTGGGTGTCATGGTACATTAGTCATTGAAGTTTGGCATGCAGGTACAGCAGGCGGTGAAGAAGGCAAATGGCATGTTGGCCTTCATAGTTAGAGGATTTGAGTATAGGAGCAGGGAGGTCTTACTGCAGTTGTACAGAGCCTTGGTGAGGCCACACCTTGAATATTGTGTTCAGTTTTGGTCTCTAAATCTGAGGAAGGACGTTCTTGCTATTGAGGGAGTACAGCGAAGGTTCACCAGATTGATTCCCGGGATGGCAGGACTGACATATGAGGAGAGACTGGATCAACTGAGCTTGTATCCACTGGAGTTAGAAGAATGAGAGGGGATCTCATAGAAACATATAAAATTCTGACGGGATTGGACAGGTTAGAGGCAGGAATAATGTACCCATTGCTGGGGAGTTCCAGAACCAGGGGTCACAGTCTAAGAATAAGGGGTAAGCCATTTAGGACTGAGATGAGGAGAAACTTCTTCACTCAGAGAGTGGTTAACCTGTGGAATTCTCTACTGCAGAAAGTTGTTGAGGCCAGTTCGTTAGATATATTCAAAAGGGTGCTAGATATGGCCCTTACGGCCAAAGGGATCAAAGGGTGTGGAGAGAAAGCAGGAAAGGGGCACTGAGGTTGAATGATCAGCCATGATCTTATTGAATGGTGGTGCAGGCTCGAAGGGCCGAATGGCCTACTCCTGCACCTATTTTCTATGTAATTAAAGGGTGAGGGGTGCGGACTTGATGTGTCAAATGGCCTCTGTCTGCGCTGTTTTCACACCTCTAATCATTTTTAATGAATGGGTTATTCACTATACCAAAGGGAGTAAATCCTAATGAGCAACACCAGCAAAAATAGCCAACCGGTGGCGGTGAATAATAACAGCCAAGAACAAATATTTACACTGATTGGCGTGGGACGTGTTCTGATCGCAAACAAGTTGTCGTTTCCCCCCTCCCCCCACACACAAGATGAAATACTCGATCTCCCCTGACATCTCACAGGAGGAGTGGAGGAATGGAGATCAGGTGAAATATGATCATTGGACCAGGCTGTTTCTACATAATTCGGCCCCCATTCTACAGTCCTAATTTTATATAGTTCCTGTCCTTATTTTTATATGATACTTTGATATATTATTATTTATAGTTAATTAGCAAAACTTTGCGAAGCAGAGTTGTTTGGAGCATAGGTTGAGGAGCTGGGAGGCACAGAATGATGGCACTTCAGTTCCACTACTGGTGGGGGGATGTCATTACAGCATTATGGGTTTACATAGAGAGATTCCATTATCAATGTCAGCATAGGAATTTACAATAGGAAAAGGAAACAGAAAGAATATGCAGATAGGAGTTTTAATATCGATTTTTAGAAAATCAAAGAGAGCCCAAATTATAATCTAATTTCCTGGTTTAGATGTTTTCAAGCTGCTCGAAATTTTGATGTTTGCTATTATCCAAATCCTTGTCCCAGATCACAGACTCTGGTATTTTTATTCACTACATGCACACCAGTACTCACAACAGTCCCCTATTGCACCAAGCGAAGGGTGTTTGTTAGTGAGGCAGGTAATAGATTTCTGAATTCTGATGAAATGTCTCACCTGAAACAATTTCGCTTGCGGACTAACCCGCTATGTATTGTCCAGTTCGCTCGCTTTAGTTTTATTTTTGTCAATAACAGATTTTCTTGTGTTCTTAGAAACACGGAGAAAATGGAAAAGGAAAAGACTATGTCGCTCTCGGACTACAAAATGGCCATGTGCTCTTCAGGTAAGTCAGGCACGGTGTGATATGGGTGAGCGAGGAAAGCTCATTGTTCGTCTGGGGCCCAGAAACATAGAAACATAGAAAATAAGTGCAGGAGTAGGCCATTCGGCCCTTCGAGCCTGCACCACCATTCAATAAGATCATGGCTGATCATTCCCCTCAGTACCCCTTTCCTGCTTTCTCTCCATACCCCTTGATCCCTTTAGCCGTAAGGGCCATATCTAACTCCCTCTTGAATATATCCAATGAATTGGCATCAACAACTCTCCGCGGCAGGGAATTCCACAGGTTAACAACTCTCTGAGTGAAGAAGTTTCTCCTCATCTCAGTCCCAAATGGCCTACCCCGTATCCTAAGACTGTAGTCCCCTGGTTCTGGACTTCCCCGACATCGGGAACATTCTCCCGCATCTAACCTGTCCCGTCCCGTCAGAATCTTATACATTTCTATGAGATCCCCTCTCATCCTTCTAAACTCCAGTGTATAAAGTCCCAGTTGATCCTGTCTCTCCTCATATGTCAGTTGAGCCATCCCTGGAATCACACTGGTGAACCTTCGCTGCACTCCCTCAATAGCAAGACCATCCTTCCTCAGATTAGGAGACCAAAACTGAACACAATGTTCCAGGTGAGGCCTCACCAAGGCCCTGTACAACTACAGTAAGATCTCCCTGCTCCTATACTCAAATCCCCTAGCTATGAAGGCCAACATGCCATTTACCGCATGCCAACTTTCAATGACTGATGAACCATGACACCCAGGTCTCGTTGCACCTCCCCTTTTCCTAATCTGCCGCCTTTATGTTTTTGCCACCAAAGTTGATAACCTCACATTTATCCACATTATACTGCATCTGCCATGCATTTGCCCGCTCACCTAACCTGTCCAAATCACCCTGCAGCCTCTTGGCATCCTCCTCACAGCTCACACCTCCACCCAGTTTAGTGTCATCTGCAAACTTGGAGATATTACACTCAATTCCTTCATCCAAATCATTAATGTATATTGTAAAGAGCTGGGGTCCCAGCACTGAGCCCTGCGGCACTCCACTAGTCACTGGCTCCCATTCCGAAAAGGACCCGTTTATCCCGACTCTCTGCTTCCTATCTGCCAACCAGTTCTCTATCCACGTCAGTACATTACCCCCAATACCATGTGCTTTGATTTTGCACACTAATCTCTTGTGTGGGACCTTGTCAAAGGCCTTTTGAAAGTCCAAATACACCACATCCACTGGTTCTCCCTTGTCCACTCTACTAGTTACATCCTCAAAAAATTCCAGAAAGCCAGTCCATTCTTGTATTCAAGAAACATTAGGACTATAATGCAACTGAGTGATGTACAGATTATAATATGCTCTATCCTTCCTCTGTCCTCACCCCAGCGTACGTGTGGATGTGTACAGATATTAATATACTCTTATCCTCCTGTACCCTGCCTCATTATTTGTGTCCTTGTGTGACTTTAACTTGTCGAAATTCGTGTTAATGGGATGATAATGGGGTCAGTAGACTGTTACTGCCAGCGCTCTTCCTTTTGCCAGCTTTACACCCTACCTGGGCGCCACACGACCCACCAGTTTCAGATGGAAGGTCCGATCAATATGTCAATCAGGGTCGTACTCTGTACATCGGGCCCTGATTGCCATTTCAGGACAGGATGGATCGGAGCGCACTGGACTCCACCGGCAGTTTATTGAGCCAGAGAGGCCCTGAAATGGTCAGCTTTCAATTACTGTAGTGGGGCCCGGGATAGCAAGAGTGTTCCTTCAGGCACCACCTCAATCGTCCATGGCCTGCTGACCCCTCACCCCCACGCTATGGCCCGCTGACCCTCACCCCCACACTATGGCCCACTGACCCCTCACTCCCACACTATGGCCCGCTGACCCTCACCCATGGCCCGCTGACCTCTCACTCCCACACTATAGCCCGCTGACCCCCACCCCATGGCCCACTGACCCTCACCCCCACCCCATGGCCCACTCACCCTCACCCGATGGCCCACTGACCCTCACCCCCACCCCATGGCCCACTGACCCCTCACCCCCACACTATGTCCCGCTGACCCCTCACCCCCACACTATGGCCTGCTGACCCCCACTCCCACACTATGGCCCACTGACCCTCACCCCCACCCCATGGCCCACTGACTCCAACCCCCACACAATGGCCCACTGACCCTCACCCCAACACTATGGCCCACTGACCCTCACCCCCACACTATGGCCCACTGATTCTAACCCCCACACTATGGCCCACTGCCACCCCAGGCTCCAACGCCCCTCCCCAAGATTACGGCACCCCCTCCCCTGTCCCAGATGGATCGTGCCGGCCAGGCCGATATTGAACATGACCCGTTGTATCAGGACGCCCATTGTAGGTGGGAGGCTTGCTCACCTGGTTATTTAATTGAACCCTGGGCCTCAAAATGGCTCCGGCCCCTTCGCTGCCAGAGCTGACAAGCAGCTGAATGTTCCGCTGGTCCGCCACCCAAATTAAATTCAACCCCAGGGACTTCCAGCAGAAACCTCCAGATAACACCACAACCGTGACCAATTTCTCCCTTTCACACCTGAGATATAAACATAGAAACATAGAAATTTACAGCGCAGAAAGAGGCCATTTCGGCCCATCGTATCCATGCTGGGCAACAAAGAGCCGCACGGCCCTTGGTCAGCAGCCCTAAAGGTTACATATAAATCTGTGAATAATGACGGAAAAGCAAAGAACACCCAGCCCAACCAGTCCGCCTCACACAATTGCAACACCCCTTATACTGAAACATTCTACACTCCACCCCAACCGAAGCCATGTGATCACCTGGGAGAGGCAAAAACCAGATAAAAACCCAGGCCAATTTAGGGAGAAAAAAATCTGGGAAAGTTCCTCTCCAACCCATCCAGGTGATCGACACTAGTCCAGGAGATCACCCTGCCCGTATTCTATTCCCTGCAGTACTTACCATTTATATCTGCGCCGTCCAACAAAAGATCATCCAGTCTAATCCCAGTTACCAGCTGTAGGTCCGTAGCCCTGCAGGTTACTGCACTTTAAGTGCCCATCCAACCATCTCTTAAAAGTGGTGAGGGTTTCTGCATCCACCACTCTTCCAGGCAGCGAGTTCCAGATCCCCACAACCCTCTGTGTAAAGAAGCCCCCCTCAAATCCCCTCTAAACCTTCCACCAACCACCTTAAAACTATGCCCTCTCGTAATAGACCCCTCCACCATTGGAAATAGACCCTTACAATCCACTTTGTCCAGGGCCCTCAATACTTTGTATACCTCAATGAGGTCTCCTCTCAACCTCCTCTGTTCCAATGAGAACAAACCCAGGCTATCCAATCTGTCCTCATAACTAAGATTCTCCATTCCAGGTAGCATTATAGTAAATCTCCTCTCCACCCTCTCTAGTGCAATCACATCCTTCCTATAATATGGCGACCAGAACTGCACGCAGTACTCCAGCTATGACCGAACCAAAGTATTATACAATTTAAGCATAACCTCCCTGCTCTTATATTCTATGCCTTGGCCAATAAAGGCAAGCATTCCGTATGCTTTCTTAACCACCTTATCCACATGGCCTGCTACTTTCAGGGATCTGTGGACAAGCACTCCAAAGTCCCTTTGTTCATCTACACTATTAAGTGGCCTACCGCTTATTGTGTATACCCTTTCCTTATTAGCCCTCCCAAAGTCATTACCTCACACTTCTCAATTAAATTCCATTTGTCACTGTTCTGCCCACCTGACCAGTAGATTGATATCCTCCTGAAGCCCATGCCTTTCCTCTTTATTATCAACCACACAGCCAATTTTAGTGTTGTCTGCAAACTTCTTAATCACACTCCCTATATTCAAATCTAAATCGTTGATATATACCACAAAAAGCAAGGGACCCAGTACTGAGCCCTGCGGAACCCCACTGGAAACATCCTTCCAGTCACAAAAACATCCATCAACCATTACCCTTTGCTTCCTACCTCCAAGCCAATTTTGGATCCAACCTGCCACTTTGCCCTGTGTCCCATGGGTTTTAACCTTCATGACCAGTTTGCCATGTGGGGCCTCATCAAAAGCCTTGCTAAAGTCCATATATACTACATCGTACGCACTACCCTCATCGACCCTCTTGGTTACCTCCTCAAAAAATTCAATCAGGTTAGTCAAACATGATCTTCCCATAACAAATCCGTGCTAACTGTCCGTAATTAATCCTTGCCTTTCCAAATGCAGATTTATCCTGTCTTTCAGGATTTTTTCCAATAATTTTCCCACCACTGAGTTTAGGATGACAAGTCTGTAATTACTCTGCCTATCCCTTTTTCCTTTCTTAAACAAGGGTACTACATTAGCAGTCCTGTAATCGTCTGGCACCATGCCCAGATCCAAAGAGGACTGGAAAATGATGGCCAAGGCTTCTGCTATTTCCTCTTTTACTTCGTTCAACAACCTGGGATGCATTTCATCCGGGCCTGGGAACTTATCTACTTTTAAAGCTGCTAAACCCCTTAATATTTCCTCTCTCACTATATTTATTTCATCCCGAATATCACACTCCTCCGCGATAGCAGTATCTGCATTACCCCTTTCCTTTGTGAAAACAGACGCAAAGTATTCATTAACAACCCTACCAACATCTTCCGCCTCCACACAAAGATTACCCTCATGGTCTCTAATAGGTTCTACCCTTTCTTTAGTTACCCTCTTACTCTTAATATATTTATAGAACATCTTAGGGTTTTCCTTAATTTTACTGACCAAGAATTGCTCGTGCTCTCTCTTAGCATTCCTAATATCCTTTTTAATTTTGCCTCTTAACTTTCTATATTCCTCTTAAGATTCTAAAGTATTTAGTCGTTGGTATATGACATAAGCGTCCCTTTTTTTCTTAATCCTCCCCTCTAAGTCCCGAGACATCCAGGGGGCTCTAGAATTGTTATTCCCACCCTTTTTCTTTAAGGACACATGTTTGGCCTGAGCCCTCTGGATCTCCTCCTTGAATGCCTCCCAATGTTCCGACACTGATTTACCTACAAGTAGCTGTTTCCAGACCACTGGCCAAATCACTCCTTAACTTAACAAAATTAGCTTTTCCCCAATTCGGAACTTTTATTCCAGGCCTATTCTTGTCCTTATCCGTAACCAACTTGAATTTGACTGAATTATGGTCACTGGCACCCAAATGCTCCCCACTAATACCCCTTCAACCTGCCCAGCTTCATTTCTCAAAACTAAATCCAAGATCGTCCCCTCTCATGTTGGACTTGCTACATGCTGACTAAAAAAGTTCTCTTGAATGCATTTCAAGAATTCCGCACCCTCTCTACCCTTCACACTATATTTGTCCCAATCAATATTTGGATAGTTAAAATCCCCTACTATTACTACCCTATGGTTTATGGACTTCACAGCAATTTGCTGACATATTTGCTCTTCTATCTCCCTCCCACAGTTTGGGGGGTCTATAATACACACCCAGCAGTGTGATCGCCCCTTTTTTATTTTTCAATTCGACCCATATGAACTCATTTGATGATCCCTCGAACATATCATCCCTCCTCACCGCTGTAATAGTTTCTTTAATCAGTACCGCAACCCTTCCCCGCCCCCCCTTTTCACCCCGCTCTCGATCTTGTCTAAAATCCTGTAGCCAGGAATATTGATCTGCTAAACCTGCACCTCTTTCAGCCATATTTCTGTAATGGCTATAATGTCATACTCCCAAGTGTCTACCTGTGCTCTCAGCTCATCTGTCTTATTCGCTATACTCCTTGCATTAAAGTATATACCATTCAGCACAGGAAGACCTCCTTGCTTACTACTTACCAACCCTTGTTTCCTCTATCGTACAGATTCACTTTCTGCATTCTTGCTATCCAATTTCTGCTATACTTCCTTCCTTTTTGAATTCGTTCTCAGGTTCCCATCCCCCTGCCAAGCTAGTTTAAACTCTCCCCAACAGCACTAGCAGTCTCCCTGAGCCCAGCGTCCTCTCTCCCTGAGCCCAGCGTCTTCTCTCCCTGAGCCCAGCGTCCAGTCTCCCTGAGCCCAGCGTCTTCTCTCCCTGAGCCCAGCGTCCAGTCTCCCTGAGCCCAGCGTCTTCTCTCCCTGAGCCCAGCGTCCAGTCTCCCTGAGCCCAGCGTCTTCTCTCCCTGAGCCCAGCGTCTTCTCTCCCTGAGCCCAGCGTCCAGTCTCCCTGAGCCCAGCGTCTTCTCTCCCTGAGCCCAGCGTCTTCTCTCCCTGAGCACGGCGTCCAGTCTCCTTGAGCCGAGCATCCAGTCTCCCTGAGCCCGGCGTCCTCTCTCCCTGACCCCGGCGGCCTCTCTCCCTGAGCCCAGCGTCCAGTCTCCCTGAGCCCAGCGTCCAGTCTCCCTGAGCCCAGCGTCCAGTCTCCCTGAGCCCAGCGTCCAGTCTCCCTGAGCCCAGCGTCTTCTCTCCCTGAGCCCAGCGTCCAGTCTCCCTGAGCCCAGCGTCTTCTCTCCCTGAGCCCAGCGTCTTCTCTCCCTGAGCACGGCGTCCAGTCTCCTTGAGCCGAGCATCCAGTCTCCCTGAGCCCGGCGTCCTCTCTCCCTGACCCCGGCGGCCTCTCTCCCTGAGCCCAGCGTCCAGTCTCCCCGAGCCCAGCGTCCAGTCTCCCTGAGCCCAGCGTCCAGTCTCCCTGAGCCCAGCGTCCAGTCTCCCTGAGCCCAGCGTCCAGTCTCCCTGAGCCCAGCGTCCTCTCGCCCTGAGCTCAGCGTCCAGTCTCCCTGACCCCAGCGTCCACTCTCACTCGGCCCAGCGTCCACTCTCACTCAGCCCGGCGTCCAGTCTCCATGAGCCTGGCGTCCTCTCTCCTTGAGCCCAGCGTCCTGTCTCCTTGAGCCCGGCGTCCTCTCTCCCTGAGCCCGGCGTCCTCTCTCCCTGAGCCCGGCGTCCTCTCTCCCTGAGCCCGGCGTCCTCTCTCCCTGAGCCCGGTGTCCTCTCTCCCTGAGCCCGGCGTCCTCTCTCCCTGAGCCCGGCGTCCAATCTCCCTCAGCCCGGCGTCCTCTCTCCCTGAGCCCGGCGTCCTCTCACCCTGAGCCCGGTGTCCTCTCTCCCTGAGCCCAGCGTCCTCTCTCCCTGAGCCCGGCGTCCTCTCACCCTGAGCCCGGCGTCCAATCTCCCTCAGCCCGGCGTCCTCTCTCCCTGAGCCCGGCGTCCTCTCACCCTGAGCCCGGTGTCCTCTCTCCCTGAGCCCGGCGTCCTCTCTCCCTGAGCCCGGCGTCCTCTCTCCCTGAGCCCGGCGTCCAATCTCCCTCAGCCCGGCGTCCTCTCTCCCTGATTCCAGCGTCCAGACTCCCTGAGCCCAGCGTCCAGTCTCCCTGAGCCCAGCGTCCAGTGTCACTCAGCCCAGAGTCCTCTCCCGCTGAGCCCATCATCCTCTCTCCCTGAGCCCGGCGTCCTCTCTCCCTGAGCCCGGCGTCCTCTCTCCCTGAGCCCGGCGTCCTCTCTCCCTGAGCCCGGCGTCCTCTCTCCCTGAGCCCGGCGTCCTCTCTCCCTGAGCCCGGCGTCCTCTCTCCCTGAGCCCGGCGTCCAGTCTCCCTGAGCCCGGCGTCCAGTCTCCCTGAGCCCCGCGTCCAGTCTCCCTGAGCCCCGCGTCCAGTCTCCCTGAGCCCCGCGTCCAGTCTCCCTGAGCCCCGTGTCCAGTCTCCCTGAGCCCGGCGTCCAGTCTCCCTGAGCCCGGCGTCCTCTCTCCCTGAGCCCGGCGTCCAGTCTCCCTGAGCCCGGCGGCCTCTCTCCCTGAGCCCGGCGTTCTCATTCCCTGAGCCCGGCGTCCTCTCTCCCTGAGCCCGGCGTTCTCATTCCCTGAGCCCGGCGTTCTCATTCCCTGAGCCCGGCGTCCAGTCTCCCTGAGCCCGGCATCCAGTGTCACTCAGCCCAGAGTCCTCTCCCGCTGAGCCCATCATCCTCTCTCCCTGAGCCCGGCGTCCTCTCTCCCTGAGCCCGGCGTCCTCTCTCCCTGAGCCCGGCGTCCTCTCTCCCTGAGCCCGGCGTCCTCTCTCCCTGAGCCCGGCGTCCTCTCTCCCTGAGCCCAGCGTCCTCTCTCCCTGAGCCCGGCGTCCTCTCTCCCTGAGCCCGGCGTCCAGTCTCCCTGAGCCCGGCGTCCTCTCTCCCTGAGCCCCGCGTCCAGTCTCCCTGAGCCCCGCGTCCAGTCTCCCTGAGCCCCGCGTCCAGTCTCCCTGAGCCCCGTGTCCAGTCTCCCTGAGCCCCGCGTCCAGTCTCCCTGAGCCCAGCGTCCTCTCTCCCTGAGCCCAGCGTCCAATCTCACTCAGCCCAGAGTCTAGTGAAAGCATGTCCTTTCATCCATACTGTAAAATACATCATCCATACTGTAAAATTTCTCATTAGTGCAAACTTTTTTGGCAACTTTCAAAGTGTAGCCTCTGTCAGGAACCACGACAGAAAATGCCTGCAGAATCTTCCGGACTCCTTTCACTGTGAAATGGGCTCCTGTGCCTGCTTTCTCCAACTGTGATTCTTTTGTCCGTAATGGCTGGGCAATTGGTGGGGCAATTAGCCAACAATGCGCCAGCAATGACTATTTCCCCATTGGTGTGGATCATGTCAAGGCGCACCTTGACAGATCGCACGTTCGGGATAACTAAAGAAAGAATCGGGCCTATTAGAGACCATAAAGGTAATCTGCACGTGGAGGCAGAAGACATGGGTATGGTTCTTAATGAATACTTTGCATCTGTTTTCTCAAAAGAGAGGCTGATGCAGTCATTACTATCGGGGAGGAGGAGTGTGAAATATTAGATGAAATAAACATCATGAGAGAGGAATTGACAAGGAGTTTAGCAGCTTTGAAAGTGGATAAATCCCCAGGCCCAGAAGAAATGTATTGTAGGCCGTTAAAGGAAGCAAAAGATGAAATAGCAGAAGCTCTGACCATCATTTTCCAATCCTCTCTGGCTACAGGTGAGCTGCCGGAGGACTGGAGAACTGCTAATGTGGTACCTTTGTTTAAAAAGAGCGAAAGGGACAGACCGAGTAATTACAGTCCAGTCAGCCTGACCTCGGTGGTGGGAAAATTATTGGATAAAATCCTGAGGGACAGGATAAATCTTCATTTAGAAAGACACAGATTAATCAAGGACAGTCAGCATGGATTTGTTAAGGGAAGGTCATGTCTGACTAACTTAATTGAATATTTTGTGACTGGAAGGCTGTATCCAGTGGGGTTCCACAGGGCTCAGTGCTGGGTCCCTTGCTTTTTGTGGTATAAATTTATGATTTAGACTTGAATATAGGGGGTATGATTAAGAAGTTTGCAGATGAGGCAACAATTGGCTGTGTGGTTGATAATGAAGAAGATATCAATTAACTGGTCAGGTGGGCAGAACAGCGGCAAATGGAATTCAGTCCTGAGAAGTGTGAGGGAATACACTTGGGGAGGGCTAACAAGGAAAGGGAATATACATTAAATAGTAGGAAACTGAGAAGTGTAGAGGGACCTTGGAGTGCATGTCCACAGATCCCTGAAGGTACCAGGCCAGGTAGATAAGGTGATTAAGAAGGCATGCGGAATGCTTGCCTTTATTAGCTGTGGCATAGAATACAAGAGCAGGGGGGGTTATGCTTGAACTGTATAGAACACTAGTTAGGCCACAGCTGGAGTACTGCATGCAGTTCTGGTCACCACATTACAGGAAAGATGTGATTGCACTAGAGAGGGTACAGCGGAGATTTACGAGGATGTTGCCTGGACTGGAGAATTTTAGCCATGAGGATAGATTGGATAAGCTGGGGTTGTCTTCTTTGGAACGGAGGGGGCTAAAGGGAGACCTTATTCAGGTAAATAAAATGATGAGGGTCTTGGATCGAGTGGATAGGAAGGACCTATTTCCCTTAGCGGAGGGGTCAACAACCAGGGGGCAAAGATTTAAAGTAATTGGTAGCAGGTTTAGAGAGGATTTGAGGGGAAATGTCTTCACCCAGAGGGTGGTGGGGGTCTGGAACTCACTGCCTGAAAGGGTGGTAGAGACAGAAACCCTCACCACATTTAAAAAGTACTTGGATGTGCACTTGAAGTGGCGGAACCTACAGGGCTACGGACCCAGAGCTGGAAAGTGGGATTAGGCTGGGTAGCTCTTTGTCAGGCGGCGCAGACACGATGGGCCGAAGCACATGCACAAGCACATGGGAAATCCATTTCAGCGTGATCTAGCTGAATGGCCTCCTCCTGTGCCTATTCGCAGCTATTCACAACAGCCTCAGAATCCAGGCAAGACAACGACACATTCTTCTCTAATTCGTTTTTGATACCTCTGACATTCTCTCATTCTGGTGTTCAATTCTTTGCCCATTCTATTTTTCTCCATGCAGTTACCAGTTGGGAAGTGGTGAAGCCAATATCCTCTCAGATGATCCTATCAATGATGGGGAATGGCATAAAATAATCGCTGTGCGGTAAGCAAATCGAAACCCATCACAATATTTCATGCAGTGTATTAAGCAATGCTTAGGAGCGTCCTGAGGATGGGAAAGGTGCCGTAGGAATACAAGCACCTTCTATTTATATAGAGCCTTTCACATCCTCACGCTCTGAAGTACTCCACACCCACTGAAGTTCTTCCTGACGTGTAGTCACTGTTATGTAACAGCCGATTTACTGAAAGCAAGTTCTCACAAACAGCCAATAAGATAATTTACGAGGTTTTGGGGTGTTTGATGAGGGAGCGACATGTGGAGAAGTCCCCTGCTCTTCGAGTAATGCCATGGGATTCGTTATGTCCACCTGAACAGGTTAGAAAATTGGGCAGTGCCCACCCTCCACACTATGGGTGTGGCTGGACTGAAATCTGGGCCAGAACGAGCCAATTTTTGCTGGAAAATTGGGCCCAATGTTTAAAAAAAAAACAAGAAATTCTGTAAATCACAAATGAAATCAGGGACCAGTTGGAAATTCCTAAGCAGCTGATCAGCATCGGAAAGGGGAAGGTTAATGTTTCAGGCCTGATCTTCATTCAGAACTCTCTCTTACTGTTCTACTGGTAATCTGAGTAATAAGTCTTTGCGTTTTGTCGCAGTTGTGCATAGCCGAAATCGATTTCAGAGTGAGGTCAAATGATTGCCATGGTTTCTAAAGCTTGATCTGGGCAACTATTGGCCTTTTCTCTCCACAGAGAAGGGAAATTGGGATATATCCAAATAGATGGTGACGAGATTGTGAGGGGAGAGTCGAAAGGTGACAAGGTCATGGTGAACACAGGCGGGAGTGTCTATCTCGGTGAGTCATTTCCTGAAACTGCGATTGGATCAGCAGTGTCTTCTGCAAGCTGCTTTATCCCCTGTCCCGTCGCAAGGTGTCTTATAGACAGAAGAAACTCGCCTTTCATGAACTCTGGGCGTCCCAAAGCTCTAGTTGTAGTCGAGAGAAAGGCAACAGGCAGGTTGTGCACAGCAAGGTCCCACAAACAGCCATGCGATAAATGACCAGCTGATCTGTTTTAGTGATGTTCGTTGAGACATGAAAGTTGACCAGGAAACCAGGAAAACTCCCCTGTTCTTTTTCAAATAGGGATCTTTTACATTCACCTAAGAGACCAGACGGGTCCTCGTTTTAACGTCTCATCCAAAATACGGCACCTCCGACAGTGTACCCCTCCCTCAGTACTGCACTGGAGTGTCCGTGGGACTCGAACCCACAATCTTCTGACTCAGGGGCATGAGTGATACCACTGAGCACGGCTGACTCCTCAAGTCTCATTAGGATTCTGTCTCTAATTCTGGCCTCTTGAGCATCCCCCGATTTTCATCGCTCCACCATTGGCGGCCGTGCTTTCAGCTGCCTGTCTCCCAATCTCTGGAATTCTCTCCCTAAACCTCTCCCTCTATCTCTCTCTCTCCTCCTTTAGGATGGTCATTAAAACCTGCCTTGTTGACCAAGCTTTTGGTCATAACATCCTAATATCTCCTTATGTGGCTCAGTGTCACATTTTATTTGATAATGCTCCTGTGAAGCGCCTTGGGACATCTTATTCCATCAAAGATGCTATTTAAATGCAAGTTGTTGTTCATCATTAATAAGAGGAGCTAACATGGTGTTGACTACAATGAGTTATTGAGCGACTTTACTGAACTACCAGAGTAGAACCTCCACTTGTGCACTCTTGGCGTGTATGGCACTAAATTGTGTGCTGCCATCCCTCACCAAGAAGCAGCACAGCGGAACCTCTACCCCATGTTTCCGCCCTGATTTAATGTCTCCTTTTTGTTTTCAGGTGGTGCTCCGGACATTAAACTCTTTACAGGGGGAAAGTTCACCTCGGGAATTACCGGCTGCATCAGGAAAGTGGTCCTTGTAAATCAAAGACCCGAACACCACCAGGTTCAGCCAGTCGACCTGCGAGTTCACGCTGAGGGAGGGGTCAATGCTCGAGAGTGTCCATCATAGACATTCTGATTCACTGAAGGCAAAGTAGAGACTTCTGGGGAAAGGTGCTTTGCTGCTATTAACTTGGATTGTTTTGTGTTCGTTAATGCAGTCCTCTTTAACCAAAAAAATCATCACAGTCATCCAATTGTATTCTGTTGAATGAAGGGTTTCGGCGTCTCAGATTGGTTTATTTTGTGCCTACAAAAGCCATACAAGAACACCAGCATTATCCTGCGAGGCTGAAGATCCGATGGATTTAGATTTCTCTAGCACTGAAGTTTGGAATGTTAGTGAACAGGAACAGCTAGGAATCCTTCTTCTCCCTGTGCCTCTGGGTTCTAGTCCTGTGTTTAAAGCACTCTGGCCTGGTTGGTCTCTACTTGAACTGAGCTAGGCCTGGTTCACACATCACTTGTTTTACAAAATAAAAGGTTCACAAGCTGCATACCCGAAGGTTTAGTGCTGAAGTATCGGGGGGCTGGCCACATTAGGAGTTCTATAATTGTAAAAAATATACAGAGATCTGAACTGGTCCCGGTGCAGAAAAAGAACATGGGTTTCAAACAGATTTACTTCTGTCTATCAGACTGGCAGCCATTTTCTGTGCATGTATACTGCTGGCTTACCAATTGTTCAGCAACCACTGAAGTCCAGGGCTATGCTGCAGTCTGACTCTGGCATGTCCGGCCTCTGTATTGGTATAAAATATCACCTCTCCAAATGCTGCGCCGCTGCAAAGGGCCACTGGACTCCAGACTCACAAGGAGGACCTTCGGGTTCCTAAGATACAACGTCAGTGAAGGGTCCTCGGGGTATCTGGACAGAAGACGGTAATATCACAACACATTAAGGAAAAGGAAAAGAAAATCACGAAAGGTTGTTCTGAAAGATCATTTCCCTAATGGCCTTACGGTATGGTCCAGGCCTAGCAATCCACAGGTTGTGAGTTCAAATCCTAACAGGGCAAGCTGGAAAATTGAATTCATGAAATCTGGTAATTGATGAGGTGACAATCTGTGAAATAACCCTACATGTAACTCCAGTCTCACGCCACGTGCCTGACTCTGAATGCCCTCAGGGCAACTAGGGATGGGCAATAAATGTTGGCCTAGCCTGCAGCAACCCCATCCTGAGAATCATTCTTTTAAAACGTACAAAACTATCGGTGCTTTATTCTCTCTTGTGCCTTTAACAAAAACCTTCTGCTCGTGATAATCGCGTCTTGAAATCAAGGAGTTCAGGGAATACCAAAGTTTAAATGAGTGAACCATTAAAGGGACATTGTCTTTGGAAGAAGTATAACTGGCCTTTTCAGTTGTTTACACACACGCAATGTGTTGCATCAAAATTCACTAACATTTGAGTGAGACATTGGGAAAGATGTGAGACAAAGCTATACTGGAAGTGTCCCTCCCAATCACAGCATGGTTACAGCTCTTTCCAAAAAGGCAATGCCCCTTTAACAAATTCTATGTTCATTTTATGTTCCTTTTATGGGACAAATGGGATTTCCCGAAGGGGAAAACATTGCCCTTAATGAAAACGACTCTTATGAATCATTTCCTTTCCCATTGCCGTGTTGTGAATCCATCGCATGATGAAACCGCTTCCAGTTGCCGACGGCCGTCCCCACCATTCGCTTTAAGGATTTGAGTGATGCTGTTTATTAACGAGGGTAAACGTCAAGGGGGTTGTGCGAGATCTACCCTCGGACTGTTGGTAACACAGTGTCATGTACATAGCCTGGTGTGTAACAGAAATACCAAGGGATCAGTCAGTGAGACACAAACACATTGACCTCTGCTCCCGATGATGTCATCCCCTCTCTGATCCTGATTCTGGTTCACACTTAGCGTTTAATGAAGGTTAAATTTTATGTTGAAACTTATAACACTATTTGCAGTTCCAGTTCTTCCGAGGATTATTCAGAATTGATTGATTCATTGACTGTAGCCCCTTGTGAACCTTTTGTCAAAAAACGTTGCTGGACATATATCCAACACCAATACTTCTTTAAACCAAATCAGAGCACCCTTGCGTAGTTAATGCTTCATTAGAACTACTGAGTGCTCGCTGAGCAAAGCCAGGGCAATCACACACAAAGCGTATGTTAGTACTCTTAACATTTAACTATTCATTGGATTATATGTACAGCATCCTTGAACATTATTGTAATATTTGATCATTTTCTGTGTTTTTTTAACCAAAGACATTTTCTGCCGTCAACTGCAGTATTAATGAACCCTGATTCCTCATTAGTGAGTCAATATTTCAGCTACCTATCCAGCAGTATGTTACTATTAAATTGAGCAGGTTTGAGACATGCCGTAGAGTTTTTTGTGTGTGTGTAAAGCCATAAAAAAATTAACAATGTTACTCATATTTTTGTTGAATAGAATAATTTATAATGGCTTCATTTTTCTTCACATCATTCTTTGTTAGTGAGGTGTTCATGGCTCCATGTTAGAAAGTTGTAGTAATTAATTTACATTCTGGTTTAGAAAGATGTACAAAGAGTGCCAATCGTTTATGCATCATTATACTGTGGACTACTGCAATCATTAGCAAACTAGACTTCCTCCCACGCTTTCCCTGAGATATGTCCTGGTGGTGATTGAATTCTACAAACTGGCCAGGCTACAGCGTCTTTTTTCTAGTCAGGCTGGTGGGGTGGGGTGGGCTGGAGAAGGAGGGAGGGGTGGGGGGGGGGGGGGGGGGGGGGCAGAAGATAAAAGTAATGGCTACCTGGGTGAAAGTCTTGTTGCGAAGATGACTAGAAGACTTTTCTTTTGCTGGCAGTCGCAGGTCTGCACATTGTCCTGGCTGGTTCCAGAGTGAAGACAGCAAGATGATCAGTCCTCCCGACACTCAGCCGCCGGTTACCATGCTTCCCTAGGATTGCGTCACCGGGCCTCCGGTATTCCCCACACGTTGCCACACGGATATTTACAACGCATCCTCTCAACATTTGTGTGCATTTTGTTTTAGCCCTATTTTATTAATTTGATTTTCTCGTGCCAATGTGGTCAAGTAAGCAGAGTGAAGCTGGCGGGTGATTGGTGGTCTGACAAGCCGCCTGATGGCTTGTTCCTGTCTGTGACATGATAAAGTAGCGTGTACTATACATGTGTTGAGAAATATTGCAATATACCATTTGCTTTCTGTGCCAGTTCCACACTTGCTCCCGGTCGTATACTGCAGCTGACTTCCACACCGTGTCGATGGACTTACTGCAATGACTGAGACAATCCATTGCGTGTGGCAGTTGCAGTGAGTCTATAACGTACATCGATAGTGAGGAAGTGTGGATCGAGCCGATAGAAGCCCGAGACTCTGAAACAGATCGATACCTTCTCTCTTTTTTTAAATATGGAAATGGGAACATTTGCCACCAGTGGTTGCCCCTCCCCCCAGCCCACCCAATAAAAGCATTTACCCACATATCTATTGAGATCTTCTAACAATCCTACTAGCCGGGGCATCCACATTCTGTGTGTTGTATTAACCCATTAAAGATTTCTGAAGGATATACAGTATTTTTATGTAAAAAAAAATCTTTTTTCTGGTATTAACGTTTTACATAGTGAATGAAGGCCTTGCAATGTAGATTGTTATACACAACGACAGTCCAATTAGAGGTGATTCAGTGACTTGGGCAATGGCAAGTAAGGATACGACTGAATTATTGAGACAAACATCTGGATGCTAATCATTTTTTAAATATTTTCAATTTTGACTGAGGTAAACTCCCTGCTTCCAGATTGTTTAAACTTCAATCTGTGTGAATCTTATTAAACAGTCATTAATTGCAGGGATACTGAAATATGATACCAGCATCATATGGAAGCCCAATTGTAGCAGATATTTCAAACGTCACGGTTGCTCCAGGGATGGCCCGATTGCACAGTTGTTGAGTGCAGGCAGTGAGTGAGAGGCCTGTATTCAGATCGATTCTTTAGCTCCCTCTCCCTAGCCTCAACATTCTCTCACTGAGGAGGATACAGCTTTGTGTTGCTAGAAAGTGCCGGAAAGATGGTGGGTTGATTTGCCACACAACCCAGTGAGTGCCGACACTGAATGAGAATCTCGCTGCTTCATTTGACTGCTGAATGGGGAAATAATCTAGCTGATATAGCGTATAGGAACTATCCGAAGGGGATTTCTTGAAAAAGGACTTCTTAAAATTTGACACGTTTAAATAAGCAGTAGTTGTGTGTAATAGAACGCGGGACTAGCATCCATCCCATAATAACTCGCTCGGCAGGCCCAATGGTCGCACTTCAGCATTTTACGAAATGTTATTTGACATGTTTCTTTCTCCATTGTTTTCTCGCAATCTCTCTCCAAGCCGAACCTGCCCTGTCTCTTTGCTTTGACTTCCCTCGCTGCCCGCCTCGATCCTGCGATGGTCTGTCGGCTCACCGACACGTCCGGCAGGCTCTCCCCGGTGTGGTGGTGGTAAAATCCCAGCACCGTCACAGCATCAAACACGGCGAGCTTCCAGAATCAAAATCCACGACTCTCGCCCAAACTTACAGCCCACCCACCCCTCATTCCTCATTGTCCAGCCCAGTATTTACACCCAGCTCCTCCAGTGGTGTGTGTGCTAGAGCTGCACATACAGTGCTAAACAAGCAACTTTCGGGCCTCACCACAGAAATCACTAAAAGCTGAGCAGCTTCTGAGTTTCCTTGATGGTAGATTTGGACAGGGAAACAATAGAATTGCAACCTTTTTAAAAGGGTTGATTGTCATCACGTTAGATCAGCTAATCGTTGCTTCCCATGGTTCTGTTCAGGATGGCAACAGCTTACTCGATCGTGTCGACAATCTTTGAACCATGTGAATTGCAGTGATTCAGCATTGATTTCCCCGGATTTGGCCCTGACACGTGCTTCTGCTCAGCAGGCAGTTCCTCTTCTATTTATTTGTCATTTTGTTGTCATGCCATTTCAATGATGGACCTATCACGCTGTTATATACAGGGCTCATTCCGAAATAATCAGTCAACTTCAGTCCCTACCCGGTTATTTCCCAAGTCACCTCCAATGTTTTTGGACCACCATATACCAAACTCCTACCTCAGTCACTGTGACGGCAGAACACAGAGTGTGTACAAGGTGCTAGCAGACACACCCAGTGTCAGCCATGTAGTCCTCAGTGTCCAATTTAGCATGTCTCAGTTACTTGTCAATTTCAAAAGGTTCAGAAATCATCGCCTGCAGGGGCTTTAGTAAACCAAAGACCTTGGAAAGCACTCGATGTGGCTGGACTTGGTTCGCTTTGGAGAAGGAGGGTAAAATATGATTGGGAAAACTTTGGCAGCCACAGAAAATGGTCATCAGCTATTTCAGTTTTATACAGCATGGCATTTTTCTTTGACATGAGGGGGAAAATGTAACAGCCATATAGCATAACACATCTGTCACGGGGGGATCTAACAGTCTGGGTGGCATGGCCTGGTGAGAAATGTAACTGAAACTAGAATTCCAGTGGATATTGTGTTGTTTACCAAATCAGAACTGTTTTAAGATTTTTTTAAAAATAGTCCTGGCAACTATATATCAAAAATGCCACTCGTTTGGTGCTTAAGCAGGTTCCTTGGGATTTCCAAATGAACCTACTGTTGCTGTCTGTGTTCAATGCATTTTATTTAAACAATAAAAGCTTTTTAATTCACTGGAGCTGGTGTTCTGTCATGTATATCGATATTTGTAGTCTGTAGAATATTATTTGACGGGAACAGCCCATTCCAGCCTGTGGAAAGACCTGGATAACATCCAGATTGGGCTGACAAACAGCAGCTAATATCCGTACTGCACAAGTGGCAGGTAATGACCATGCTGAACAAGAGAAAGCCAATGACCCTTCCCAGCCCCGCCACTGCTGAATGCCCCACTAACAGCTTGGGAGTTACTAGAAGCTGAATTGGACCAGCCATACCATAGTGTGGCTACACGAGCAGGCAGAGGCTGCATTGTGTCTCACCTCCTGACTCTCCAAAACCTCTCCACGATCTACAGAGCACAATCCGGAGTGTGACACGTCTGCCCCAACAGCACTCGAAGTTTCAACACCATCCAGGATAGAACAGTTCGCTTGATTGGCACCCCTGCCATTGGGTTAAATATCCACCTCCGCCATCACTGGTACACACCGACTGCAGTGTGTACGATCGACATGAAGCACTGCAGCAACTCACCAACTTTACTGTGACCGCTCCCTCCTCTGTCACCTCCACCACCAAGAAGGACGAGAGCAGCAATGTTGTAGGAATACCCATTACCTCGAAGCTCCCCTCCAAGTCGCACACTATTGCCGTTCCTGCATTGTCACTTGAAATTTCCCATCTAACAGCAATGTGGGAGCAGCATCAGCACAACATAGAAACATAGACATTAGGTGCAGGAGTAGGCCATTTGTCCCTTCGAGCCTGCACCACCATTCAATAAGATGGCTCATCATTCAACCTCAGTACCCCTTTCCTGCTTTCTCTCCATACCCCTTGATCCCTTTGGCTGTAAGGGCCATATCGAACTCCCTCTTGAATATATCCAATGAACTGACCTCAACAACTTTCTGCAGGAGAGAATTCCACAGGTTAACCACTCTCTGAGTGAAGAAGTTTCTCCTCATCTCAATCCTATATGGCTTACCCCTTATTCTTAGACTGTGACCCCCTGGTTCTGGAACTCCCCAGCAACCTGTCCAATCCCATCAGAATTTTATATGTTTCTATGACATCCCCTCTCATTCTTCTAAACTCCAGTGGATACAAGCTCAATTGATCCAGTCTCTCCTCATATGTCAGTCCTGCCATCCCGGGAATCAATCTGGTGAACCTTCGCTGTACTCCCTCAATAACAAGAACGTCCTTCCTCAGATTAGGGGACCAAAACTGACACACTATTCCAGGTGTGGCCTCACCAAGGCTCTGTACAACTGCAGTAAGATCTCCCTGCTCCTATACTCGAATCCTTTTGCTATGAAGGCCAACATGCCATTTGCTGCCTTCACCGCCTGCTGTACCTGCATGCCAACTTTCAATGACGGATGTACCATGACACCCAGGTCTCGTTGCACCTCCCCTTTTCCTGATCTGTCACCATTCAGCTAATATTCTGTCGTCTTGTTTTTGCCACCAAAATGGATAACCTCACATTTATCCACATTATACTGCATCTGCCATGCATTTGCTCACTCAACTAACCTGTCCAAGTCACCCTGCATCCTCCTCACAGCTCACACTGCCACCCAGCTTAGTGTCATCTGCAAACTTGGAGATATTACACTCAATTTCCTCATTAAATCATTAATGTATATTGTAAATAGCTGGGGTCCCAGCACTGAACCCTACGGCACCCCACTGGTCACCGCCTGCCATTCTGAAAAGGACCCGTTTATTCTGACTCTGCTTCCTGTCTGCCAACCAGTTCTCTATCCACGTCAATACATTACCCCCAATACCATGTGCTTTAATTTTGCACACTAATCTCTTGGGCCCAAGTTTCCACACGATAAAAAACGGGCGCCCCTCCGAGCTGGGCGCCTGTTTGTCGCGCCTAAAATGGCGCCGGAAAAAAAATGCGCGATTCTGGAGCGCCCTGCAGCTCCTTGTCTGTTTGGCGCGGCGCCCGGGGGGGCAGAGCCTACCACTCGTGCCGATTTTGTAAGTGGGAGGGGGCGGGTACCATTTAAATTTGTTTTTTTTCCTGCCGGCAACGCTGCGCGTGCGCGTTGGAGCGTTCGCGCACGCGCAGTGTGAAGGAAACATTGGCACTCGGCCATTTTTGTAGTTCTTTGTAGCTGTTTAATTTTTGAACATTTTTTAATAAAAGCACATTGCCATCAGCACATCAGCACTGAGGCTTCTTGCAGCAGTGAGGAGGCTGCAGGAAGCCTCAGAAAGTTGAGGTAGCCATTTTCCTCCCCCTCCCCCCCCCCCCCGCGGGAACGAACGCCTGCAGCATTCTCCGTGGCTGAAGCACTTTCACACAGGTAGGAAGATGGTTTATTTAATCTTTTCTTTGCTTATAAATTTTTATTCAGGTTGGATTTATTTGCATAATATTTGTATAAGTATAAATAAGGATTTATTATAGAATTTAATGACTTCCCTTCCCCTCCCCCCCCCTCCCCCCCCACCTCGTTCTGGACGCCTAATTTGTAACCTGCGCCTGATTTTTTAATGTGTAGAACAGGTTTTTTCAGTTCTACAAAAATCTTCACTTGCTCCATTCTAAGTTAGTTTGGAGTACGTTTTCACTGTGGAAACTTTGAAATCAGGCGTCAGTGGCCGGACACGCCCCCTTTTGAAGAAAAAATTCTGTTCCAAAGTGGAACTGTTCTACCTGACTAGAACTGTGGAAAAAAAATGTGGAGAATTGCGATTTCTAAGATAGTCCGTTCTCCACCAGTTGCTCCTAAAAATCAGGCGCAAATCATGTGGAAACTTGGGCCCCTTGTGTGGGACCTTGTCAAAAGCCCTTTGAAAGTCCAAATACACCACATCCACTGGTTCTCCCTTGTCCACTCTACTAGTTACATCCTCAAAAAATTCTAGAAGTTTTGTCAAGCATGATTTTCCTTTCATAAATCCATGCTGACTTGGACCGTTCCTGTCACTGCTTTCCAAATGCGCTGCTATTTCATCTTTAATAATTGATTCCAACATTTTCCCCACCACCGATGTCAAGCTAACCGGTCTATAATTTCCACCTTTTTTTTTTCTCCCTTTTTTAAAAAGTAGTGTTAGATTAGCTACCCTCCAGTCCACAGGAACTGATCCAGAGTCAATAGAATGCTGGAAAATGATCACCAATGCATCCACTATTTCTAGGGCCACTTCCTTTACTATTCTGGGATGCAGCCTATCAGGCCCTGGGGATATATCAGCCTTCAATCCCATCAATTTCCCTAACACAATTTCCTGACTAATAAGGATTCCTTCAGTTCCTCCTTTTCGCGACACCCTCGAACCCCTAGTATTTCCGGATGGTTATTTGTGTCTTCCTTAGTGAAGACAGATCCAAAGTATTTGTTCAATTGGTCTGCCATTTCTTTGTTCCCCATTATAAATTCACCCGAATCCGACTGCAAAGGACCTACGTTGGTCTTCACTAATCTTTTTTTCTTCACATATCTATAGAAGCTTTTGCAGTTAGTTTTTATGTTCCAGGCAAGCTTCTTCTCATACTCTATTTTCCCTCTCTTAATTAAACCCTTTGTCCTCTTCTGCTGAATCCTAAATTTCTCCCAGTCCTCAGGTTTGCTGCTTTTTCTGGCCAATTTATATGCCTCTTCCTTGGATTTAACACTATCCTTAATTTCCCTTGTTAGCCCTTCCCCTTTCTATTTTTACTCCAGACAGGGATTTACAATTGTTGACGTTCATCCATGTAATCTATAAATGTCTGCCATTGCCTATCCATTATCAACCCTTTAAGTATCATTTGCCAGTCTATCCTAGCCAATTCATGTCTCATACCATTGAAGTTACCCTTCCTTAAGTTCAGGACCCTAGTTTCTGAATTAACTGTGTCACTCTCCATCTTAATAAAGAATTCTACCATATTATGGTCACTCTTCCCCAGGGGGCTTCGCACAACAAGATTGCTAATTAGTCCTCTCTCATTACACATCATCCAGTCTAGGATGGGCAGCTCTTTAGTTGGTTCCTCGACATATTGGTCTAGAAAACCATCCCTAATACACTCCAGGAAATCCTCTTCCACCGCATTGCTACCAACTTGGTTAACCCAATCTATATGTAGATTAAAGTCGCCCATGATAACTGCTGTACTTTTATTGCACGCATCCCTAATTTCTTGTTTGATGCCATCCCCAACCTCTCTACTACTGTTTGGTGGTCTGTATACAACTCTCACTAGCGTTTTCTGCCCTTTGTTATTCCGTAGCTCTACCCATACAGATTCCACATCATCCAAGCTAATGTCCTTTCTTACTGTTGCGTTAATTTCCTCTTTAACCAGCAACACTACCCCACCTCCTTTTCCTTTCTGTCTATCCTTCCTGAATGTTGAATACCCCTGCATGTTGAGTTCCCAGCCTTGGTCACCCTGGAGCCATGTCTCCGTAATCGCAATTATATCATAATCGTTAATAGCTGCCTGCGCAGTTAATTCATCCACCTTATTACAAATACTCCTCGCATTGAGGCACAGAGCCTTCAGGCTTGTCTTTTTAACACACTTTGTCCCTTTAGAATTTTGCTGTAATGTGGCCCTTTTTGATTTTTGCCTTGGGTTTCTCTGCTCTCCACTTTTACTATTCTCGTTTCTATCTTTTGCTTCTGCCTCCATTTTATTTCCCTCTGTCTCCCCGCATAGGTTCCCATCCAAGGACTAGTGAAACTGAAGGAGAAAGGCCCACCATCACCATCTCGGTGTAACTGGCCACCAATGTTCCCTCTTATGTTTTTTTGGGTGCGCGGCCCAAGGGGTTGTGCAGCCCATTCACAGTTCCGCGCAGAACGTTACATTGAAAGAGCCAGTGGTATCAGGCTGCGTAGCATGGCAGAGATGGCCAACGTTACTGGCCATAAGCAATAAATTCTGGGTCTGAAATTCGAGTCGCATCCTCTTACTCCGATCAGGGTTAGCAAGACCTGGGAATTGCCAAAGGAAAAAGGCAGGTCACTTTTTTCCAATTGTCCTAAGAGAGAAAAGAGCCATGATACCCTTTCCCCTTTGGGATCGATTACCGTTATTTGGGCAGTTTGTGGCCCTTCTGTGCAGCTGCCGTCCTTTATGCTGGGCCCACGGGTGGTGGTGAGGCTAACGCTGGCAGGTTGGCCGAGTCCCCAACAATTAAAGATTGTGGGCCTGCAATTGCCCTCCGCCCCATTTGAGCGGATAAATTTGAGAATTACCGCCAGTGGTGGGGCAACTCTGACTGAAAAAATTAAAGGCATTGGGGGCAGAAGAGAGTGGGGAGCGGGGCGGAAGAAGGGCGCTGACACGTAGCAAGGTCCCTCCCCTTCACTTAAAGAGGAGGGATGCTGTGCAACCTAGCAAGGCCTCCTTGGCGCCCACTGGGCCACCAGGGAGGGCTTTGGCCAGTCCAGCAGCCCAGTACCCAACCATCCCGGCCAAACCAGCAGCCACCGTTGTCGGGCCAATGGCAGAGTCGGACGACCTATAAAACAAAATGGCGGCCACGGTGGTGTGCCCTTTAAGGGCAAACGCGCTGCCCAGCCACTGGCAGTTTCTCGCCGCGCGAAGCTGTCGGGGGCACCACTCCGTTCCCGCAGGACAATTTCCCCCGTGAGGTGGAAAAGTGGTCAGCAAGGGGTCAGTGCACGACCGACAATGGGACGGAAACACGGGGCACGGCAGAAACCCCTTTCCGCTTCCTCCAGCCCAGGGGCAATTCCGTCTGGGTCGCACCATCCGCCTACCCCCGGTTGCAAAGGCCTTCCCATCCCATTATCACCTCTTACGGGCCTTAATAAAAGGGGCAATTTCAGCCCCTAAATCCCCAGGATACAGCTGGATACTCGGGGCGGGAGGTGGGGGGGGAATCATAGGGCCATTAAAAAAAGTTGTGGGCTTTTTTCCATTTTCTTTAAATGTTTCCATTTATTAATTCTAAAATTATTGGAGATGTGGTCGGGGGGGGAGGAAAATACTTTTTCATAGTCAAGTTCATCCAATCAGCTGACAGAGTCTGCTCGCTTTCCAGTTGGAGTGTGGGGGCGGGGCGGTTGGAGTTGGGATGGTCATGTGATAAACTCCAGGAATACATCCGATCAGTTTTGGATACCCTACTATCTGGCTGTGCCATTGGTGGAAATCCCAGGGTAGGCCAGGACCACCTGCGAGACATGTCCCCAAAGTCTCACTAGATGAAGGTGTGGGGGCTTGCTGAGTAGAAGTTTCCTCCCCTCTCCGATGATAATTCGGGCTGTAGGTATCACGGATCCAGGTTCCTCCCCAAGTTCCTCGGTCTCCACGGTTACTGTGCCCATTAAGTACCATCTCACTCAATTTCAGCCCCACAGTATATAACTGGAAAATATTCAGTCCGGTTGCAAGCTTCTCTCTGCTGAAACTGAGAGTCAAAGCTCACCTAGCAATCATTTGTGAATTTTATAAAAAGACCTGTCAACTTCTTGTGCTAATTTCTTAAAGTTGCTCAGTGTACATGGCTCAAATAACAAGTTTCCCTGTCTCCAGCAGGGTCGGAACAATCTTCCATTACCATAATCCACACACTATAGTTGGGGAGTCGCAGTAAAGCTGGCCACAATTCTTGACTAATATAACTAAGATAATGCCTGACCTGCTGAGTATTTACAACACTTTCTGTTTTTAGTTCAGATTTGCAATATTTCAGTACTTTGCTTGTGATACTAATGGATTATGTGCCCCATCCAGTCCACTCCTCTCACAGACCTGTACATGTGCCCCATCAGAAACGGTTCCCAGAGTTTATGTTCCTGAGGAAATGTTCTCCATAAAATCTCTCTGATGCCCAAAGAAAATCATAGAATGATACTGCTCAGAAGGAGGCCATTCGGCCCATCATGCCTGTGCCGGCTCTGTGTTAGAGCTAATCCAATTAATCCCACTTTCCCCATAGCCCTGTAAACTTTTTCCCTTCAAGTATTTATACAATTTCCTATTGAAAGTTATTATTGAATCTGCTTTCACCACCCTTTCAGGCAGTGCATTCCAGAACCTAGTTCGCTGTGTAAAAGATGTGTTTCCTCATGTTGCCTCTGGTTCTTTTGCCATTTACCTGAAATTGGTGTCCTTTGGTTACTGACCCTACTGACATTGGAAAGTTTCTGATTTTGAATACCACGATTAAATCTCTCCTTAACCTTTCTGTTCTAAGGAGAACAATCCCAGCTTCTCCAGTCTCTGATCCCTGGTAACTTGCAAATAAATCTCCTCTGCACCCTCTCCAACACCTTGATAAACTTCCTTTTTTTTAATTCATTCGCTTCTGGGATGTGGGCATCGCTGGCAAGGTTGGCATTTATTGCCCATCTCTAATTGCCCCTTGAGAAGGTGGTGGTGAGCTGCCTTCTTGAACCGCTGCAGTCCGTGTGGTGAAGGTGCTCCCACAGTGCTGTTAGGTAAGCTTGGGGGGGTGGGAGCGAAGCACTCCTGCTCCTCCTGCCCACGAACAGTGCTGTGAAGGCATTTACCTTTTCCACAAAGTTGACCTCACCTCCCTTCAGCTGGAAGGTTTCCCAAGGTCCGGCAGCTGAGGCTGAACCAGGTTTAGAAGGTTTAGAATAACGTCCTTGCTTCTGTACTCTATCCCTGTATTAATAACAGCCTTCTCAACTTGCCCTGCCACCTTCAAGATTTGCTGTTCCTGCACACCCATTCAAATTGTAGTTAATATTGTCTCCCCTCATTCTCCCGACGAAAATGTATCACTTCACTCTTCGCTGCGTTAAATTTTATCTGCCACATGTCTGGCCATGTCTGTCCAGTTTGTCTGTGTACTCAATCAAATTAATCAAACACGATTTGCCTTTAACAAATCCATGCAGACTTTCACTTATTAGCCCATATTTTTCCAAATGCCAATTAATATTGTTTTTAAAAGTTTCCTCACCACTGAAGTTCTGGCCTGTTTTTGTGGGGTTTATCCTTCGCACCATTATTGAACAGGGGTGTAACAGTTGCCAACCTCCATTCCTCTGGCACCACCCATATCGACGGAGGATGGGTGATTATGCCCAGAGGCTCTGCAATTTCCACATCGCTTCTCGGCCTTTTGGCTAAGATCATGCGTAGCTGACCTGACCAGCCACCATGACCTCCGGGTGGTTTCTCCCTGGTCAGGAAGGTATATGCTTGCTTTTTTGGAAACAGGAGGTGGGTGGGGTGGCTTGACCCATCCACCTCCATGGCACGAACCTGGTATTGCAGTACTTCCAGGAACGGTGCAGTGGCTCTAGGCCTTTTGGCTAAGAGCATTGGCGCAGAGTGATCCTTGGCATGTGCAAGGTGACCTCTGGCGTTTGTGATTTGACAAAGAATTGGAACGATTGGCTACGAATTTAAAAAAAAAAAAAAAAAAAAAATTTCCACCCTGGCCTCCCTCAGCAACTGAGGATCATCCCGTTCGGATGGGGTGGCTTTTCTACTTTGAGTACTGCCAACCATTTAAATCGCTCTTTATTTATTTGTGTCCTATCCAATATTGCTATTGCCTCTTGCTTTACTGCTACATTGGCAGCATTTAGTGAAGACAATTGCAAAGTACTCATTTAGGGCTCAATTTTGGCCCACCCCTTTTTTCGGCGCACTTACCGGAGATGCACCACTTTTCTCCATTCAGAAAAATTCCTCCCCATTTTGGCTGCTGTCCGGCCTCCTCCCTGTGGTCGCGCAGTGTGGTCAGTCGAGTCGGGGGTGGAGCCAGCGTCCTGCGCCGAAAACAGTGCCGGGGCGTCTGCACAGGTGCAGAGGAATGTCCGCGCATGCGCAGTAGCTCCTCGCCCCCAGCCTCTCCGTGTCTTGCTGCAGCTGCTGTGTGGGACTCGATGCTGGCCAAATGTTGTTGTGAGTAGGGGTAGTTGATTTGAAGCTTTAATCATCTGGAAATCGCACCGGGAGGTCACTTGGTCAGGGCTAGGGGCGGGCGTGCAGGAGAACTGAGAGTGCTCCTGCCTGGATGATTTCTATCAGTTCTCCTGCCGGCCCCTAGCCCTGGCCAAGTGGCCTCCCAGTGCGATCAATCCAGTATAATCATTGCAAACAAATAGTTGTTTAAATTAGTTGTGAGATTAGGGCAATTTAATTCAACTATCTTTTACTTCTTTTATTTTTGTAGTTTAAGAATCATAGAAAATAGGTGCAGGAGTAGACCATGCGGCCCTTCGAGCCTGCACCACCATTCAATATCATCATCATCATGCATTTCAGTACCCCATTCCTGTTTTCTCTCCATACTCCTTGATCCCTTCAGCCATGAGGGCCACATCTAACTCCCTTTTGAATATATCTAACGAACTGGCCCCAACAACTTTCTGTGGTAGAGAATTCCACATGCCCACAACTCTCTGAGTGAAGAGGTTTCTCCTCATCTCGGTCCTAAATGGCTTACCCCTTATCCTTAGACTGTGACCCCTGGTTCTGGACTTCCCTAACATCGGGAACGTTCTTACTGCATCTAACCTGTCCAATCCCGTCAGAATTTTATATGTTTAAATGAGATCCCCTCTCATTCCTCTAAATTCCATTGAATACAAGCATAGTCGATCCAGTCTTTCTTCATATGTCAGTCCTGTCAACCCGGGAATCAGTCTGGTGAACCTTCGCTGCACTCCCTCAATAGCAAAAATGTCCTTCCCCATATTAGGAGACCGAAACTGTACACAATATTCAAGGTGTGATCTCACCTTGTACAACTGTAGTAAGACCTCCCTGCTCCTATACTCAAATCCTCTCACGATGAAGGCCAACATGCCATTTGCCTTCTTCACTGCCTGCTGTACCTGCATGCCAACCTTCAATGACTGATGTACCATGACACCCAGGTCTCGTTGCACCTCCTCCTTTACCAATCTGTCACCATTCAGATAATAATCAGCCCTCCTGTTTTTACCACGAAAGTGGATAACCTCACATTTATCCATATTATACTGCATCTGCCATGCATTTGCCCACTCAACTAACCTGTCCAAGTCACCCTGCAGCCTCTTAGCATCCTCCTCACAGCTCACACTGCCACCCAGCTTAGTGTCATTTGCAAACTTGGAGATATTACATTCAATTCCTTCGTCTAAATCATTAATGTATATTGTAAATAACTGGGGTCCCAGCACTGAACCTTGCGGTACCCCACTGGTCACTGCCTGCCATTCTGAAAAGGACCCGTTTATTCTGACTCTCTGCTTCCTGTCTGCCAACCAATTCTCTATCCACGTCAATACATTACCCCCAATACCATGTGCTTTAATTTTGCACACTAATCTCTTATGTGGGACCTTGTCAAAAGTCCTTTGAAAGTCCAAATACATCACATCCACTGGTTCTCCCTTGTCCACTCTACTAGTTACATCCTCAAAAAATTCTAGAAGATTTGTCTAGCATGATTTCCCTTTCATAAATCTATGCTGACTTGGACCGATCCTGTCACTGCTTTCCAAATGCGCTGCTATTACATCTTTAATAATTGATTCCAACATTTTCCCCAACACCGATGTCAGGCTGACCAGTCTATAATTCCCTGTTTTCTCTCTCCCTCCTTTTTTAAAAAGTGGTGTTACATTAGCTACCCTCCAGTCCATAGGAACTGACCCAGAGTCTATAGACTGTTGGAAAATGATCACCAATGCATCCATTATTTCTAGGGCCACTTCCTTAAGTACTCTGGGATGCAGCCTATCAGGCCCTGGGGATTTATCGGCCTTCAATCCCATCAATTTCCCGAATACAATTTGCTGACTGATAAGATTTCCTTTCGTTCCTCCTTTTCGCTACACCCTCGAACCCCTGGTATTTCCGGAAGGTTATTTGTGTCTTCCATAGAGAAGTCAGAACCAAAGTATTTTTTCAATTGGTCTGCCAGTTCTTTGTTCCCCATTATGACTTCACCTGATTCTGACAGTAAGGGACCTACATTTGTCTTCACTAATCTTTTTCTCTTCATGTATCTGTAGAAGCTTTTATGAATGCTTCTGTTGTATAGTAGATTAACTTTGCGAAGTTTGTCATATGATGTCCTGTATAGCTGTTTGATCCTATTCACATTCTTCGGTCATTAAGTTTCTTTATAAGTGACCAAATTAAATTTTAGTCTTTTGAAACTCACTCGGCCAGGGCTAGAGGTGGGCGGACAGAACTGATAGTGCTCCTGCCTGGATCATTTCTATTTGTTCTGCTAGTCTCCCGCCCCTATTCCAGGCCGAATGGCCTCTGATGTACCTACCTGCGCTGATTTCTTAACTCTCTGCAAGGGTTTCTGAAGCGGCCACATATGCTGGCCTAAGTACGTTTGGAGTAACTATTAACTGGCCAAAGTTGCCTAAATGGGCAGAACTGGCATAGGTGGCTGGTTATGCCTCCTTTTGAGAAAAATAAACTAAACTAAAAAATCGTAACTAACTCACTTATGCTGGTGCAAATTGAATGTGCAAAATGAGCATTTTTAAGTTACGCCAGAAAAACCAAGTTACTCCAAAAAAAACGGAGCTACTCCTGGCCAAAATTGAGCCCTCAGTACCTCAGCCATGCCCTCAAACTCCTCGACTCCAAGGGACTGCCTATGATGATGACTACCTCCACAAAAATGACCACTGGGCACCTCAAAGAGCTTTACAGCCAATGAAGTAGTTTTGGAGTGTAGTCACTGTTGCACTGTGGGAAACGTGGCAGCAATGTGATAATGCCCAGATAATCCATTGTGGTTATGTTGATTGAGGGATAAATATTGGCCCCAGGACATCAGGGATAACTCCCCTGCTCTTCGAAAAAGTGCCATGGGATCTTTTACATCCACCTGAGAGAGCAGACATGGACGTCTCAGTTTAACGTCTCATCTGAAAGACGGCACCTCCGACAGTGCAGCATTCCCTCAGCACTGCACTGGAGTGTCAGCCTAGATTTTTGTGCTCAAGTTCCTGAAGTGGGACTCTAACCCACAACCTTCCGACTCAGAGGCTAGCGTGCTGCCCACTGAACCACGGCGGACAATGAGCCAAGCTTCTTATTCCAGGTCGTTGCCCTTTGCTTCCTGCTGGAAGGTCCATGTGTGTGGATGTTGGGTGAGAAGGGGATCCTGCAAGGCTGCGTCACACCCCACATTTGAATAGTGTGTCAATACTCCCATGTCTCGGCCCACAGGCGAAGAACAGCCTTTTGAGCAAGGAGGCCTGACTGTGTCCGTGGAACTGGACCCCAGCAACACTCACTGTTTTCAGGAGAGGAGGGATTCTGGCATTGAAAGTCACAATCATAAAAAGTTCCTGTACCAGAAATAGCCATCTCCAGTCCATTTTCCGAAGCTTTGAATTTATAGATTTTTTCATTTTAAAGGATCTTCCCACCCTCAAACTAGCTCATCGCCTTGCGAATGTATACACACTAGGGTTTGTGTACACGCTGGCATTGTGATAGGGTTTGTATACACACTGGCATTGTGATAGGGTTTGTGTACACACTGGCATTGCGATAGGGTTTGTATACACACTGGCATTGCGATAGGGTTTGCATACACACTGGCATTGTGATAGGGTTTGTATACACACTGGCATTGTGATAGGGTTTGTATACACACTGGCATTGCGATAGGGTTTGTATACACACTGGCATTGTGATAGGGTTTGTATACACACTAGCATTATGATAGGGTTGTATACACACTGGCATTATGATAGGGTTTGTGTACACACTGGCATTGTGATAGGGTTTGTATATACACTGGCATTGTGATAGGGTTTGTATACACACTAGCATTGTGATAGGGTTTGTATACACACTGGCATTGTGATAGGGTTTGTGTACACACTGGCATTATGATAGGGTTTGTATACACACTGGCATTGTGATAAGGTTTGTGTACACACTGGCATTGTGATAGGGTGTGTATACACACTGGCATTATGATAGGGTTTGTGTACACACTGGCATTGTGATAGGGTTTGTATACACACTGGCATTGTGATAGGGTTTGTATACACACTAGCATTGTGATAGGGTTTGTGTACACACTGGCATTGTGATAGGGTTTGTGTACACACTGGCATTGTGATAGGGTTTGTGTACACAGCTGCAAATGCCCGAGTCTCGCCCGGACCAGGCTGTAGAGGAAGTCAGACACCGAGTATTTTGAAACAAACGAGCCGTGGATGAATCGTTGCACGAATGGCTCTCACCCGCTAGTTTGACTGGTGGGGCAGCAAGGTGAGCAGTTGTAGGCTGGAGGTCGCCCTGGGGTTTGGAGACTTCCGAGACTCGGTCAGCTAAAAGGTAATTAAAACTTAATTATAATTGTGGCATGGGTGAAAGGTCACCCGGGGCCAATTTTCTAGATGTCAGCCTGAGTGAAAATTACAACGTTGGGAACTTTCTGCAGTCGGACAACCAAATCAAAGCACTCAGACTCCGCAACAACCTTTTGAGTGCTTGCTGTGTATACTCCGTGCTGCACCGTGGCTCCACTGTGTACAGGATGTGTGTACTCGCTGCACTGTGGCTCCACTGTGTACAGGATGTGTATACTCGCTGCACTGTGGCTCCACTGTGTACAGGATGTGTGTACCCGCTGCACTGTGGCTCCACTGTGTACAGGATGTGTGTACTCACTGCACTGTGCCTCCACTGTGTACAGGATGTGTGTACTCGCTGCACTGTGGCTCCACTGTGTACAGGATGTGTGTACTCACTGCACTGTGGCTCCACTGTGTACAAGACGTGTATACTCGCTACACCGTGGCTCCACTGTGTACAAGTCATGTATACTCGCTGCACCGTGGCTCCACTGTGTACAAGACGTGTATACTCGCTGCACCATGGCTCCACTGTGTACAGGATGTGTGTACTCGCTGCACTGTGGCTCCACTGTGTACAGGATGTGTGTACTCACTGCACTGTGGCTCCACTGTGTACAAGATGCACTGCCGCAACTCGCCGAGGCTTCTTCGACAGCATCTCTCAAAACCAGCACCACCTAGAAGGACAAGGGCAGCAGGCGCATGGGAACACCACCACCTCCACGTTCCCCTCCGAGTCACACACCATCCTGACTTGGAAATATATCGGCCGTTCCTTCATCATCGCTGGGTCACAATCCTGGAACTCCCTCCCTAACATCACTGTGGGAGCACCTTCACCACACGGACTGCAGCGGTTCAAGAAGGCGGCTCACCACCACCTTCTCAAGGGCAACTTTGGGCAATAAATGCCGGCCTTGCCAGCGACGCCCACATCCCAAGAATGAATTTTTAAAAACATACCTATGTCGATACATGACAAAAATGAACGCTATAACTTAGATCTATAGCTGTTGTCCCATTCAAATATTAAAGGGGTTTCAAACAACGCTTTATTTGGTAGAACTCTTGTGATTGAGCCAGAAGAATGTGAGATGGGACATGTGCTGTGTGAGGGTCCTCCGAGAGATGGGACATGTGCTGTGTGAGGGTCGTCTGGGAGATGGGACATGTGGTGTGTGAGCCCTTGGCCTGTATGTTTAATAGCACACTGCACTCTGGAATGGTTCCTACAAACTGGAAGGAGGTGACAAGTCAGACCCGGGTAACTATCGGCCTATCAGTTACCATCAGTAATAGAGAAGATGCTTGAAAGAATCCTGACGATGCAATTTATGAATACTTGGATAGGGAGGGACATATTAGGGACACCCAACATGGCTTCACAATAAAGAGATCATGGGCCTGAATTTGGCCGAACTACCGCCGGTGGCGGTCTCGATGTTTTCTGGGCGCTCTCCCCTCCGAGCGAGTTTGGTGAGGTTCCCCGCCGGCGGGGAGAGAAGACCGTTGGGGAGCGTTTGCTGGTGTGCGCCGGCGTGTAACACCGACAAAAGTCCCCCCGCCCACTCCCTCCCCAGATCGGTCCGGGCGCCCTCTGCTCCAGCAGCACAAGAGGCGCCACGTAGAGGCAAGTCTTACCCGAGCAGTGAGTATGGAGACCTGCAAGAAAGGTTTCGTGCACTTGTTTTCTTCATTTCTTCTGCAGTGATTTAGGTGGCTGGGGTCCTCTGAAGAATTCGTAAAAGTTTTTTTTCCATTTTTTGAAATAGTTTTTTCCCCGTTGCCCCCTCCCTGGGCCCGACTCTATCCTCGCCGTTACTTTGCCGAGGATCACGTTTGCCACCCAGAATTGACGTGTAAGGCCCATTTGTTCCGCCGGGCGGTTTTTTCCACATTTTTCCCATCAAACTTCTGACCAAAGTACCGTCAGGACCTTAGCGGTCCTTTCGATGGTACATGAGCTGGACTTAGGTTTAACCAAACTCGGGCCCCATGTCTCTCAAATCTAATTGTATTTTTTGAAGAAAATATTGTCCAGTTAGTTTTCAAATGCTTTTGACAAGGTACCGCACAAGAGGCCTCTCTAGCAGATCGGAGCTTCTGGTATTAGTGGAACTATAGTGAGCTGGATACAGAATCCCTGGAAGGACACAGGCAAAGGTTTGTTATAGATAGATTTGGATCTGTTTGGAGACCAGTCACCAGTGGTGTCCTGCAGGGATCAGTGCTGGGACCGTTGCTTTTTACTATTTTTATGAATGATCTGGATTCAGGGCTTGGCGGCACAATTTGCAAATTTGCAGATGAGACCAAGATCTGTACGAGCGCTGGAACTGTAGAAGAGGTGTGTCTGCTTCAGGCAGATTTTAATGTGTTGGGAGATTGGGCCCATGACTGGGAAATGATGTGTAACTTCAATGAGTGCAGTGTTATGCATGTGGGCAGGGCAAATGCTCAACATTCATACACCCTCCAGGGAAAAGCATTAAAGTTGGTGGAGCTAGAAAGAGATTTGGGTATTCTAGTGCATACATCCTTAAAGGTACACGAGCAATGCTGTGCAGCAATAGTAAGAGCAAATAGGGTGTTGGGGTGTATCCTAGGACAATTGAGTATATGACGAGGCGTACTGTTTTGTCCTTGTACATGACCTTTTGTCAGGCCACACTTGGAACACTGTGTCCAGTTTTGGTCTCCTCACACGGTGGGTGATATTGAGGCTCTGGAAAGGGTGCAGAACAGGGCCACTAGACTAATTCCAAGTCTAAAGCACCTTAGTTATCAAGCTAGGCTAAAAGAGTTAGGATTCTATACCTGAGAGTGACGTAGATTTGGGTGTGGGCGGGTGGGGGGTGAGGGGGTGGGGGGGATACAATTGAAGATTTTAAGATAATGAAGGGAATAGACGGTGTTCCAGCTGACCGTTTATTTCAATTAAATAGTTTAGGCAGGACCAGGGGCACACATTTAAGTTGTATCGGGCTAGATCGAGGTTAGACATCAGGAGGTGGGTCTTTTCCCAGAGAATAGTAGCCCTCTGGAACATGCTGCCGTTCCATGTAGTCGATGCAGACTCACTGAATTCCCTCAAACAAAAGCTGGATTTGTGTCTGGCTGCGGCGGAGGTTACCTCTGACAGAAGGTCGGTACTGCATGGAATTCAAGGCCAGGGTGATCTCCTGGACTAGTTTCGATCACCGAGATGGGTCGGAGGAATTTCCCAGACTTTTTTCCCCAAATTGGCCTGGGGGTTTTATCTGTTTTTTTGCCTCTCTCAGGAGATCACATGGTTTGGGGTGGGGTGGGGTGGAGCGTGTATGTTGTGATACACAAGGTATCGGGATTGTGTGGGACTCGCTCGATGGACCAGGTGGTCTTTACCCGTCCGTCATTGTTCGTATGTTTCATATACCCAGGTCCCTCTGAACACCAACATTTCCCAATCTCTCACCAGTTAAAAAATACTCTGCTTTTCTATTTTCGCTAACAAAGTAGATAACTTCACATTTCTCCACATTATATTCTATTTGCCATGTTCTTACCCACTCACTTAGCCTGTCTATATCCCCTTGAAGCTTCTTTGCATCCTCCTCACAACTTACATTCCCACCTAGCTTTGTATCATCAGCAAACTTGGATATATTACATTTGGTCCCCTCTTCCAAATCATTGATATAGATTGTGAATAGCTGGGGTCCCAGCACCGATCCTTGCGGCACCCCACTAGTTACAGTCTGCCAACCCGAAAATGACCCGTTTATTCCTACTCTCTGTTTTCAGTCCTTTAACCAATCCTCAATCCATGCTAGTATATTACCCCTAATCCCATGAACCCTAATTTTGTTTAATAATCTCTTGTGTGGCACCTTATCGAATGCCTTCTGAAAATCCAAATATACCACATCCACTGGTTACCCCGATCTATTCTGCTAGTTACAACCTCAAAAAACTCTAAACAGATTTGTCAAACATGTTTTCCCTTTCATAAATCTGTGTTGACTCTGCCCAATCCTATTATTATTTTCTCAGTGCCCTCAATAATAGATTCTAGCATTTTCCCTACTACTGATGTCAGGCTAACTGGTCTGTAGTTCCCCGTTTTCTCTCTCCCTCCTTTCTTAAATAGTGGCATTACATTAGCTACCTTCCAGTCCACGGGAACCGTTCTAGAATCTATGGAATTTTGGAAGATGACAACCAATGCATCCACTATCTCTATGTAGAGTATGAACACAACACTATGGCCACCTCTTTTCAAACCCGAGGATGTAGGCCATCAGGTCCAGGGGATTTATCGGCTTTCAGTCCAGTTAATGTCTCCAATACTATTTTTGTTTTACTAATACTAATTTATTTCAGTTCCTCATTCTCGCTAGATCTTTTGGTTCTTCAATATTTTCGGGAAGTTTTTTGTGTCTTCCTCTGTGAAGACAGTCACAAAGCATTTGTTTAATTTCTCTACCATTTCCTTATTCCTCATTATAATTTCTCCTGTCTCAGCCTGTAAGGGACCCACATTTACTTTTGCAATGATTTCCTTTTTACACACCAGTTGAAGCTTTTACAGTCTGTTTTGATGTGTCTCGCTCGTTTACTCTCATATTCTATTTTCTCTCTCTGTAACAATTTCTTGGTCCTCCTTTGCTGAATTCTAAAATCCTCTCAATCCTCAGGCTTACTGCTCTTTTTGGCAACATAAAAGCGTCTTCCTTTAATCTAATACTATCTTTAATTTATCTTGTTCGCTGTCATTAATAAACCTATATTTTTCCAAGCGACAAATAGTTTTGTCTTGGATTTTTGGCCGTGAAATCCAGCTCCGTAGGGCCCGGTTTTCTGGCGCTATGGGTGATGTTTTGTGTCCGAAATGGTGTCTGCACTGCCTGCGCACACTTCTGGTGCAGGTCGAACTGGATGAGGTTGTTGGTGTTAATTGTAGTGAAGTGGTGTATTGCAATCGAGTGCTAATTGTAAGCAGGTGGTGGGAATTAATTGCAGACTGACATGCTCTCATACATACGCGAGGCGCTGGGGAAGGGCTACAATCTTAACTTGGGGATGCACAGTATGTAAAGTGAGTCTCTGTTGTAAGGTTACTAATCTTCAGAAAAAACACAGACCATGAAATAAAAATTGATTGATACAAGCTTTGGAATTAACCTGGACATTTGGAATTAAACAGGTGGTTACGAACCAAAAAAAACTGACTTCATGCATAACAACAATGGAATGTTACATGAAGCCCCGAACTCGATTGACCAGGGTGGGGAAAAAGCCATTTGGAGACATCAAGTCTGTAACAACAAAGGACCCCCCAACTCCCCCATAAGGTGCAAATTTTTGGGCTAACAGCATTTCAGCATATGGAAATATCTTTTGCATTGTCAACTCCGCATTCAAATCAGGAGCAATTCAACCTCATTACCAAACAGTTAAACGGATCAATAATCAAATTTCGTCACAGTGGGAAACTTATTCAAAACCTGGATATAAGTATATGGACACAGACAAACAACAAGAGCAGAGAAGACAGGAAGAAAGCAGAAGCAGAAAGAAATACACAAAAAGAAACAGCAAGCAGGCACAGAAGGAAAAAAAACAGCAAGCAGCTGCAGTTAACGGCCAGAAGAAGAACCACGAACCTACAATAGCTACAGCCAGGAATGGTGATTGTATGTCTTAAGTCAATTTCTCTTGGCAGTCTAGTCCTGTAGTTTTTAGTCAGGTTTTTGTTGCGTAATAAAACTGAACACTGGGTTAAGCCTAAAATTTTGTGTCACGTGTTGTCCTTTCCCAAAATAAGTTCTGAGGTCGAAGAATCAGAGTAGAGTGAAAAAAACAAACACCCCACAGAAGTGGCGACCACGGCAGGACCTCGGCATTGGGAAAAGGATCACAGTCACAAAACCAGGGCAAGAACCCCGAGGGAGGCTTGGTTAAGTCTAAGGTCGGCTAAGGGGCAGCTAGGGCAGCCAGCAGAGGAAGGAAACAGTCTTGGGTAGGCTGGAGTAATCCCGGGTTGACTAGGGTAGCCACGGAGGAAAGAAATCGCAGGTAGTCTGCGCAGGTAATCTCTGACATACCGGAGTAGTCTTGGGTCAAATAGGGTAGCCAAAGAGAGATGCCTGAGTAACAGGAATCGCAGGTCACTGCGAGGTGCTCTCAGGGGAGACCAAGGTAGTCAGGGAGAATTTCTCAGCCAGAGACAGTGGAAATGGACTCACCACAGCAAAACGTGGTAGAGTCTGCAGCTAAGAGCAGTCGTAGAAAGTCCATGGAGGCTAAGGTAACTGCATATATATACGCAACAAACTGGACATTTCAAAGCCATGGGGATGCACAGGGAAAAGCGGCAGAGTGGACAGGCAGTAGCAACCACAAAGGATCAAAATAAACAGGCACAACTGTTAAGAGAAAAGGTAGAAAAGCTGGAGGAGGAGAATAAAAGGTTAAAAGACGAGGTAGCCAGTTCCAAGAAAGAAAGGCAGGACCAGGGTAGGAAGGAAGATACAGCACGGAATCACTCAGAATATTTACAGTGCCAGGTTACCGAGGCTAAGTTCAGCGAGCAAGTCCTCCGAGAAGAACATTTCCGGCTAGCAGAGAGAGCTGACCAGGCTGAGGGTCAGTTAAAAGATATCTCTAAGGTGACCCTGGCATTATCCAGAGCCAGGGGTATGGCTTGTCTTTTGACATTGGGGGAAGTTGGGGTAGATTGGGTTGAGGCGAGAAAGGATCCCAATGATGGGACCCAGTACAGTGGGGGTCGGCTGGCTCCCGAATCACCGAGACCAATCAATAACTGTGATCAGGATGAATTGATAGCATTGAACCGGGATACAGGCCCCATTAACTCCACGGATAGTCCGCTGGAATGGGGTACTGAAGTTGCATGTTCAGCCATGAACTCATTGAATGGCGGTGCAGGCTAGAAGGGCTGAATGGCCTACTCATGCACCTATTTTCTATGTTTCTATGTTTCTATGTTAATAGACGCTGGGTGGATTTTTGGAGGGGTTGGGGGATGTGAACTGAAGCAGATCCTCAGAAGCTGCAAAAGCAGTTTTAAAAATCTGAAAGCTGAAAGCAAGAGTTTTCAGGAAAAGTTGAAACAAGGTGAGCAGAAGGACCCTGCGGGATCCAAAAGGAAGAACCAAGCCTGGCATGGGAGCATTGTGTTTACGGGAGTAAACCGGTTGTTTAAGAGAAGGAAAAAATATGAACCTAAAAGAAAATAAACATAGAATTTGCTACTATGGATGTTTGAAAAGTTATGAAATATATTGTGTGTGAGGCTTCAGTGTGAATGGTAACGTTAAAAACACGCCGATGTTTATTTGTCTGTGTGTCTGTAGGTTTTTTTTCGACTGGCACTGGTTAGTTTGAAATTGGTTTGAATTAATTTGGAGTTATTGAGGTTAATTAACCTGTGAAAACTAGATTTTTACTATGCCCATTGTAAGGGGGTAAAAAGTACACTTGAGTAAGAAGGTTAAAGGGAATCAGGAGGTTCTGAGGAATCAGGAGTTCCTCTGTCTTACGGTATGGATTGTAATATTGTTCGAACAATGTAAAACTCGCATATATATGTAAAGCACGCTTATACACTCGCTTACATTGGGCTAGTAAGAAGGGAATAGCGAAGCCTGATGGGTAATGAAGCATCTGAAATAGCCAACACTGCATTGACCCTTAGCACAGAAGGTAGAAGATGAAAACTCATTCAGTACAGAGAACAAGGACACATATGTTTGGGAATATAGACTAAACTGAATCTGACTCGCATGAAAAACTATATTAGAGTAGTTCTCTTGGGAAGAGATAAGGAAGCCAGTATTTTTGAACAGAGTTACCTCACACATCATAGGGACTAAGGCAAAGTTCACATCACTGAACAACATGATTGACATGTGATGCGAGATGGACAGGTGGAAGGGACCATTCAGAGCTAGTCTGATAAGAGTCAACAAATCAATGTAACTTCGCCGATAGCAGTAGACCAATCGATGGTTTTGTAACACCCCTCGAAAACCTGTATAACTGTAATTGAAATTGAATATTGAAGGTTCACGTTTGAACTTTCCCTTGCATGTGCTCGAAATAAACTAGTTATACCGAAGGTTTCATTTGACTGATTCCGTGGTCGTTATACGGGCGGGCGATTGTCGACTCCTTATATCAGGGGGTCCACCCCGAGGAAGAGAAGTCTTCCTTCCACCTCAACAATTGGCGCTGTAAGCAGGGTGCAGACACATGACCCGGGTGATGTGGCAGCTAGCAAGGGCAGTGAGTATGTTTTTTGTACCACCTGCAGCTGTAGCATTGATGAGGAACGAGGTCATCTGTATAAAGAACTAGAAGGGGATAATCTGCAGAAAACCACGGAAGGATGAAAACCAAGGTGGGAAAGGTGTATTGCCTGAACAAGAAGGAATACAACCTAAAGGGGGGGTGGGACCCCAGGATGTTTAGGAACAACTGCCCAGTGGGATAAAATGAAGACCAAGGGGGGTCTCTGAGATATGGACCAAAAGGGTCCTGAGTATAAATACTAGCAGGAAAGACGAAAAAACAAAAACTAAACACTTAAGTTGTGGAAGAACCAGATTAGGGAGGCAAGCAGTATTGTTTGTCTGGCCGGATGTTAGAGGGGTCCAAGGACTTGGAAACAGTACATGGAATCTGGTAGAGAGGTAAACGTACCCAGACGAGAAATGGCATGCAAGGATAAGTGGCTGAAAAAACATAGGACTGAATGAAAAATTTGCGTCAATGTTTGTCTTTAAGTGAAAGCGTTCGTGTGGAAGCTTTCTTGACTGTGGAATAAGTTGCTGGAAAAAGCATAGGATAAGCTGTATTGAATTCACAAAGGACAGGTTGTTATCAAAAGATAAAACAAATTGGACGTTTAATTGGAAAAAAAGTGTTTGCAAATGTCTTATGTAGTTTACATAAGAACATAAGAACATAAGAATTAGGAACAGGAGTAGGCCATCTAGCCCCTCGAGCCTGCTCCGCCATTCAACAAGATCATGGCTGATCTGGCCGTGGACTCAGCTCCACTTACCCGCCCGCTCCCCGTAACCCTTAATTCCCTTATTGGTTAAAAATCTATCTATCTGTGATTTGAATACATTCAATGAGCCAGCCTCAACTGCTTCATTGGGCAGAGAATTCCACAGATTCACAACCCTCTGGGAGAAGAAATTCCTTCTCAACTCGGTTTTAAATTGGCTCCCCCGTATTTTGAGGCTGTGCCCCCTAGTTCTAGTCTCCCCTACCAGTGGAAACAACCTCTCTGCCTCTATCTTGTCTATCCCTTTCATGATTTTAAATGTTTCTATAAGATCACCCCTCATCCTTCTGAACTCCAAAGAGTAAAGACCCAGTCTACTCAATCTATCATCATAAGGTAACCCCCTCATTTCTGGAATCAGCCTAGTGAATCGTCTCTGTACCCCTTCCAAAGCTGGTATATCCTTCCTTAAGTAAGGTGACCAAAACTGCACGCAGTACTCCAGGTGCGGCCTTACCAATACCCTATACAGTTGCAGCAGGACCTCCCTGCTTTTGTACTCCATCCCTCTCGTAATGAAGGCCAACATTCCATTCGCCTTCCTGATTACCTGCTGCACCTGCAAACTAACCTTTTGGGATTCATGCACAAGGACCCCCAGGTCCCTCTGCACCTCAGCATGTTGTAATTTCTCCCCATTCAAATAATATTCCCTTTTACTGTTTTTTTCCCCAAGGTGGATGACCTCACACTTTCCAACATTGTATTCCATCTGCCAAACCTTCGCCCATTCGCTTAACCTATCCAAATCTCCTTGCAGCCTATCTGAGTCCTCTACACAACCTGCTTTCCCACTAATCTTAGTGTCATCTGCAAATTTTGTTACACTACACTCTGTCCCCTCTTCCAGGTCATCTATGTATATTGTAAACAGTTGTGGTCCCAGCACCGAACCCTGTGGCACACCACTAACCACCGATTTCCAACCCGAAAAGGACCCATTTATCCTGACTCTCTGCTTTCTGTTTGCCAGCCAATTCTCTATCCATGCTAATACATTTCCTCTGACTCCGCGTAACTCTATCTTCTGCAGTAACCTTTTGTGTGGCACCTTATCGAATGTCTTTTGGAAATCTAAATACACCACATCCATCGGTACACCTCTATCCACCATGCTCATTATATCCTCAAAGAATTCCAGTAAATTAGTTAAACATTAGCTTCATGAATCCATGCTGCGTCTGCTTGATTGCACTATTCCTATCGAGATGTCCCGCTATTTCTTCCTTAATGATAGTTTCAAGCATTTTCCCCACTACAGATGTTAAACTAACCGGCCTACAGTTACCTGCCTTTTGCCTGCACCCTTTTTTAAACAGAGGCGTTACATTGCTGCTTTCCAATCCGCTGGTACCTCCCCAGAGTACATAGAATTTTGGTAGATTAAAACGAATGCATCTGCTATAACTTCCGCCATCTCTTTTAATACCCTGGGATGCATTTCATCAGGACCAGGAGACTTGTCTACCTTGAGTCCCATTAGCCTGTCCAGCACTACCCTCCTAGTGATAGTGATTGTCTCAAGGTCCTCCCTTCCCACATTCCTGTGGCCTGCAATTTTTGGCATGGTTTTTGTGTCTTCCACTGTGAAGACCGAAGCAAAATAATTGTTTAAGGTCTCAGCCATTTCCACATTTCCCATTATTAAATCCCCCTTCTCATCTTCTAAGGGACCAACATTTACTTTATTCACTCTTTTCCGTTTTATATATCTGTAAAAGCTTTTACTATCTGTTTTTATGTTTTGCGCAAGTTTACCTTCATAATCTATCTTCCCTTTCTTTATTGCTTTTTTAGTCATTCTTTGCTGTTGCTTAAAATTTTCCCAATCCTCTAGTTTCCCACTAACCTTGGCCACCTTATACGCATTGGTCTTTGATTTGATACTCTCCTTTATTTGCTTGGCTATCCACGGCTGGTTATCCCTTCTCTTGCCGCCCTTCTTTTTCACTGGAATATATTTTTGTTGCGCACTATGAAAGAGCTCCTTAAAAGTCCTCCACTGTTCCTCAATTGTGCCACCGTTTAGTCTTTGTTTCCAGTCTACTTTAGCCAACTCTGCCCTCATCCCACTGTAGTCCCCTTTGTTTAAGCATAGTACGCTCATTTCTGACACAACTTCCTCACCCTCAATCTGTATTACAAATTCAACCATACTGTGATCACTCATTCCGAGAGGATCTTTTACTAGGAGATCGTTTATTTTTCCTGTCTCATTACACAGGACCAGATCTAAGATGGCTTGCTCCCTTGTAGGCTCTGTTACATATTGTTCTAAGAAACAATCCCGTATGCATTCTATGAATTCCTCCTCCAGGCTACCCCGTGCGATTTGATTTGACCAATCGATATGTAGGTTAAAATCCCCCATGACTACTGTCGTTCCTTTTTCACATGCCTCCATTATTCCCTTGATTATTGCCCGCCCCACCGTGAAGTTATTATTTGGGAGCCTATAAACTACGACGACCAGTGACTTTTTCCCCTTACTATCTCTAATCTCCACCCACAATGATTCAACATTTTGTTCATTGGAGCCAATATCATCCCTCACAACTGCCCTGATATCATCCTTTATTAACAGAGCTACCCCACCTCCTTTCCCTTCTTGTCTATCTTTCTGAATCATCAGATACCCCTGTATGTTTAATTCCCAGTCTTGGCCACCCTGCAACCATGTTTAAATTAACAAATTCACGGAGACACAAGCCCTCTGTTTGTTCGATACAAACCTAAGTTGAAGAAAGGAGAAAATGGAAAATGACTAACTTACTGGATATGATATTGCCTGTGAAAAAGATATTGGTTTGATTGGAGGATCATCATCATCATAGGCAACCCCTCGAAACGAGGATGACTTGCTTCCATGCCAAAAAAAGGATGAATTCACAGGTGTTTAGAATGAAGAACCCAAACTATATCCTGAAGGGTGGAAGATGCCTGTGCGTGGATTTTTTTAACATGTGGTGGCCATTGCACACCAGCCACCAGACGGGCTTGACAGAGCTAGGTCTTGGTCCAGTGGCAAGGGTTAACCAAGACAACTGGAGATGTGCTCTGCTGCATGTATCACAGTGTGGGCTGGCCCGTGCTGCCCCTGGGCCCCTGGCTCCGAACTCACGCCTCCCCTGGGCCCCGATCACATCCCTCCACAGTCTCTCGCCGCTCCTGCTGTATCTGCCCACGCTCCAATCACCGACCTGGACCTTGTTGATGTCACTCTTCGCTGCCATTGCCCTCCTGCACCAGCTCGCGCTGTACCTTGTAGTGGCATACCTCCACACTGCCCGTGGCCACCGCTCACCGCTCCTTTTATGGCCCCGACCTGCCGCTGATGGTTTCTCGCAGGTTGGGGCCATAAATAGAAGCGTAATTAGCCAATGAAAACTGAGCTCTCATTGTGGCCACAGTGAAATTTCGGTTTTGTTTCAAAGTGTGAATATTGTAAAAGAGACAAAAGACACCCTATGTTGATAATGATTTTAAATTCCGAGAAAGTTTCACTGCAGTAAAGGAGATTTAAATTTCGGGTTTGAAAACCTTTTTAAAATGGATGGTGCTTATTGAGGAAAAAGTCCCGAACAGTCTAAACAAGCAGGAGAGGGTTTTGGAGATAACAAGGGGAAAAGATCTAAGCTATGTGTTAGCCCATCTGCAAACTCAGCAAAGGAAGGAAAAAAACTGTGAATTAGAAAATGAGAAAACTGAGAGGACAATTTTTTTAAAAGATGGAACCGGCACGAAAGTTTTAGCTTTTCTGCCGAGAGAAATAAAACACAAGATTTGCTCAGTTAACGGGACCTTAAAAAATGAAATGCTGGAATGTATGTAGCTTGTGTGAATATGTGTTAAAGTGCGGCAGTTTCCCTGATTGTTTTGACTATGATTTACAGAGCAAAGAAAAAATAAGCTTTGGCCTTGAAGTCAGTTGCCAGTACTTTATTTTAAATTGGATTTCAGTAAATCAATTTCAACGTTTAAAAAGCACCATCTTCTTTAGTATCACTTTAAAAAATGCCTGTATGAAAGTAAGCTGAGGGAAGCTCCGCCTTCCTTTTCCTTTTGTGTAAAATGTATGATGTTTATTAAATTGTGACAACAGTGAAATTCTGGTTATTTTAAATTATGTGAGTTTATAGTTCCATACAAGATTCTTGCATTTAAAAAAATCTTTTGCAGTATTTGAATTGGAAGTTTCGAAACAATTGGAGTTTAATCTAAAATGCTGACTTTCCCGATGAGAATGTTTTATTTAAAGCAAATAATGACAGCTTTACTAATGATTTCTGCTGTTTTAACGGATTTCTAATTTCTAAGCAAGTTTTGAAGGCACAAAGACTTGGGAAAAAATTCTGATATCGGGAAGAATTATGCAAAGTTGTGTGATGACGTCAGGCCTTCTCACAAACCTACAAAGGAGTTAACCCTTTCCACTGACAGCTGGTTTATTTAGTTCACCAAACAACTTTAGCATCGCTACATGGAATTTAAAAAATACTGGACATTATTAATTTGGGTTTCTTAATTGGAAGTGAATATTTTCCCACGTGCCAGAAGAAAAATAAAATTGTAACGGCTATAAAGAATTTTTTTAAAAAGTGTAATCTTTAATATGGAAAGAGTGAGGTAACATATCGAGAATACATCACAACACAAGGGAAAAGACCGATACCCAAGGATAGAAAAGAACCTATTAGATCGATACCAAAGCCAGGGACCGTGGAAGGGGCCAGGCAGGTACCAGGACTATTCCACTGCTGCCGAAATGTTATTCCTGAATATGCCGAGATGGCCCAACCTATCCAGGACCTGGTCAACGGGGGGAAACCCTCCCAAGAACCTGTAAACTGGGGCCCTGATCAGGAAACGGCGTTTGTATGGTTAAAACAAGCTCTCACAAGTGCTCCAGCCCTGGGATTACCCGACCAGAATAGGCCCTTCCACATCTATACGTACCACAGTAACGATCATTCTAACGGAGTGGTGATTCAATTACATGGGGACAGACATAGACCAGTGGCATATTACTCAGGTAAACCGCAACCTGTAGCCGCAGGACTGTCGAGGTGCATTGCTGCCCTGCGTAGGCCATCAGATTGAGCGAACCAATAGTAATGTTGGGACACGTTATCCTACATACCCAGCATACCTTAGTAAAAGTGCTTAACACAGGAAGGCTAAAACCGGTATCCGACGTACAAGGGGCTAGATGGGTAGCAATGCTCTTACCCCCCTCCCCCTCCCCCCAACGGGGCGGTAACAATAAAAGAGAACTGTAACAACCCTGCAGGATGGATCATTACGCAGGGAGAGGAGCATCAGTGTAGCCCGACAGGAGAAGACGAGGGAAGTAATCAGGCTTGAGGAGGCAGACCTGGATCTATATGTAGATGGGTCTCGGCGCTATATCAACGGGACACCACGGACAGGATGGGCCGTGGTAGATAGCAGTGGGCAGGTTAGAAGGGAAGGACGGCTAGATGGGGGCCTATCGGCTCAACTGGCTGAATTGGTGGCTCTCACTGAGGCGCTGAGGCTAGCTAAGGGAAAAAGTGTAAACATCTATACAGACACTAGTGCGTGATTATATGATAGCCTGGAGTAGACGGGGATACATGACTTCAGGATTAGTGGAAGCCTCCCTCCTACCCCAGGAGTGTGCAATGGGCAGATGAGGCAGCCAAGGGGGTGGCGCAGACAGGTACACTGGTCAGGGAAGCCCAGGTCGGAGCATGTACAATCGGGCCTGAGGAAGGAAGCAGGCTTAAGGTTCAGGGAGAAGCCACTCCACGGGAAAAGGGGGGTACCGATGGGGTATGGAGGAAAGAGGACTTTATACCGCGGGTATGTCCTTACAGGTAGAACCAACATGATAAGCTCGATGTCCAGATGCTGGTGGTGGCAGGGAATGGGTAGAGATATAGAGAACCACTGTAGAAGGTGCCTGACATATGCACAATACAACCCAGGGGGGAATGTAAAGGTCAGAATGGGACATCAGCCCCGACCGAAAGTGTCATGTTTGTTGTCATGTATCTCACATTACTGTATATAATTGTATCTTACTATGCTATACATGACTGTAACTGGATATGACCTGTAACAATAAGCATACCTTCCCACCAGGGGTGCACTTGCAGGAGACACTCCATACCTGTCCCACTGAGGTATATAAAGGGAGGTCTCAGGCAAGTGCAGCACTGGAGAGCTGGAATTAAAGGTGCAGGTCCTGAGTGACCTTGACTTCAGCATGTGTCTCGTGTAAGTCAGTACATTAGAGTCAGGACTTAACAGTGGCGACGAGTGGCGATCATAGAATCCACAGAATGGCTACCAACAGCTCAGATGAGAAATACAATGCTGGAGACAATTGGGATGACTTTATAGAAAGGCTCCAGCAAAGCTTTGTGACCAGAGACTGGCTGGGCGACGATAAGGCAGACAAGAGAAGAGCCCATCTCTTGACCAGCTGTGGCTCGAAAACATACGCCTTAATGAAGGACCTGCTGGCACCCGAGAAACCAGCAAGCAAGTCATTTGAGGAGTTGAACACACTGGTGAGAGACCACCTGAAGCCAGCGAGCAGCCTACACATGGCCAGACTCAGGTTCTACAACTACAGACGCTGTGTGGGCCAAAGCATACCCGACTTTGTGGCGGAACTTCGGAGGCTGGCTAGTTCATGTGAGTTCCCCGATGAACTAAGGAGAGAAGTACTGAGAGACTTTTTTATTGAAGGAATAGGCCACGCAGGCATATTCGAAAGCTTATCGAGACTAAGAACTTGACTCTAGAGGCAGAGCACTGGTCGCACAGACGTTCTTGGCAGGCGAAGAAGAAGCGAGGCTGATCTATACTTCGGGTACTACAACCAACGAGGCATCGGAACAAGGGGTTCACATTGTGAAACAAACCGCTACCCTCACACACAGACAAAGGCAGGAGAGCAGGCCTTCAACAGCAGACAGTGGCGCCAGAAGCCATCAAAATCAAGGGCCACATGAACGGCCGTTCACACCTCATCAACCCACAATGCGAGCAATCAACAACAGATTGAGAGAAGCTCAAGGGAGATCAGCCAGACACAGCTCATCCTTCGGAAACAATGGAAACAGTCAGTGCTGAAGATGTGGGGGAAGGCACTCAACCATGGTGTGTCGATTTCAGCATGCCGTTTGCAGAAACTGCAACTACCCAGGGCATCTGGCTCGCATGTGCAGAAAAACAGCTGGTATACGAATCGGAAGGGTCGGAAAGCGGACCAGAAGATGATTGGAACAGTACACGGGACACCGAGGTACAGCAGGTTAACACGATCAATGTCCACTGTTCTTACACCATGATGCCTCCAATTATGATGAGGGTTCTACTCAACGGGATACCCGTCAACATGGAACTGGACACGGGGGCCAGTCAATCCCTCATGAGCGTTCAACAATTTGAACAGCTGTTGCCGCACAAAAGCAACAGACCAAAACTCACAAAGATCAACACCAAACTAAGGACCTATACTAAAGAAATTGTCCCAGTCCTTGGCAGCGCCATGCTCTCAGTCACACACAAAGGGATGGTGCACCGACTTTCCCTGTGGATTGTCCCCGGGGATCTCCCAGCCCTGTTGGGGAGAAGCTGGCTAGCAGAACTTAATTGGAAATGGGATGATGTTCACGCCATGTCGTCAGAGGAATGGACCTCCTGCTCAACAGTTCTAAGCCATTTTGAACATCTCTTTCAGCCAGGTGTGGGCACCTTCAAAGGGGCTAAAGTTAGAATCTACATCACACAGAATGCCAGATAGGTCCATCGAACTGGACCGGCTTCTGTGGGAAGGCATAATTTCTCCCGTTGAATTCAGCGACTGGGCTAGCCCCATCGTCCCCTCATGAAGCCTGATGGATCCGTGCGAATCTGTGGGGATTACAAGTCGACCATAAACAGAGTCTCGCTACAGGACCAATACCCGCTGCCCAGAGCGGAGGACCTATTTGCCACGTTGGCTGGAGGAAAACTTTTCTCGAAACTTGACCTCACATCTGTGTATATGACGCAAGAACTGACCGAAGAGTCTAAGCTACTCACCACCATCAATACACATCGAGTCCTTTTTGTGTACAATCGATGCCCATTCGGCATCAGGTCGGCAGCTGCTATATTCCAGCGCAACATGGAGAGTCTGCTCAAGTCCATCCCGGGGACGATTGTGTTTCAAGATGACATAATCATCACGGGCAGGGACACTGACTCTTATCTCCACAATCTTGAGGAAGTACTAAGTCGATTGGATCGGGTAGGCCGAAGAGTTAAGAAATCCAAGTGTCTGTTTCTCGCGCCTGAGGTTGAATTTTTGGGCAGAAGGATTGCCGCTGAAGGAATCTGCCCAACCAAATCCAAAACCGAAGTGATTCACCTGGCACCGAGGCCCCGGAATGTCTCGGAACTGCGCGCTTTTCTCGGGCTACTCAATTACTTTGGGAACTTTATGCAGAACTTGAGCACACTGCTGGAGCCTCTCTACGTGCTACTCAGAAAGGGGTGCAGTTGGTTTTGGGGGGACGCCCAAGAACGTACCTTCAATAAGGCACGCAACCTTCTATGTTCCAAGAGTGTTTTAGCCTTTTTTGACCCAGGTAAAAAGTTAGTCCTTACGTGTGATGCGTCAGCGTACGGGGTCGGGTACCTTTTACGGCACATCAATGATGCGGGTAGATTGCAGCCCGTTGCTTATGCCTCCAGGTCACTTTCGTGGGCGGAGCGCGGGTACGGTATGGTTGAGAAGGAGGCGCTCACGTGTGTGTACGGTGTCAAAAAGATGCACCAATACCTTTTCGGGGCCACGTTTGCATTAGAAACCGACCACAAACCCCTCACGTCCCTACTATCCGAGTGCAAGGCAATCAACGCCAACGCCTTGGCACGCATTCAGCGGTGGGCACTCATACTGGCGGCTTACGACTACATGATAAGGCACAGACCAGGCACAGACAACTGTGCCGACGCGCTTAGCAGGCTACCCCTGGCGACCACGGAAGGGTCCGACGAACAGGACTGTGAGATAGTCATGGCAATCAATGCCTTTGAATCCACAGGTTCGCCCATGACGGCTCGCCAAATGAGAGCCTGGACGACCAGCGACCCCACGTTATCTCTAGTTAAAAGATGCGTTTTAACTGGTGACTGGCCAGAGGCTCGCGATGTCTGCCCCGAGGAGGTCAAACCCTTCCATAGGCGCATGCGTGAACTCTCACTACAGGCAGACTGCCTGCTGTGGGGCAGCCGAGTAGTTATGCCCTTACGAGGCAGGGAGGCGTTTGTCCGGGAGCTCCACCGCGAGCACCCGGAGATTGTCCTAATGAAGGCCATAGCCAGATCTCATGTCTGGTGGCCTGGCATTGACGCAGACTTGGAGCTCTGCGTCCGTCGGTGCACCATTTGTGCCCAACTCAGTAATGCCCCCAGGGAGGCCCCCCTAAGCCCCTGGCCCTGGCCCACCAAACCATGGTCGCGGCTGAATGTAGACTACGCGGGCCCATTCATGGGCAAAATGTTCCTCGTAGTCTTTGATGCATTTTCAAATTGGATCTAGTGCACCATTTTAAACTCGAGCACCACCTCCACCACTGTGGAGAGCCTTTGAATCATGTTTGCAACCACGGCATTCCTGACACATTGATCAGTGATAATGGTCCGTGCTTCACCAGCGCAGAATTTCACGATTTTATAGTTGACCATGGTATAAATCACGTTAAGACGGCACCTTTCAAGCCAGCCTCCAATGGCCAGGCAGAGCGAGCAGTGCAGATCATTAAACAAGGAATGCTCAGAATCCAAGGTCCCAGAGCTGCCTGTCGCAACTGCTGCTGGCATACAGATCTTGTCCGCATTCGTTGACTGGGGCTCCCCCCGCGCAACTATTGATGAAACAAACCTTAAAGACCAGGCTCTCGTTAATCCTCCCAGACATGCATGAAATTGTTGAGGCTAAGCGTCAAAAGCTAACTGAGTACCATGACCAAAATTCGAGGGGGAGGTGGAATGAGATAGGGGACAAAGTGTTTGTGCTAAACTATGGCCGGGGTCCCAAATGGCTTGCAGGGACAGTAACAGACAAAGAGGGAAACAGGCTTCTGGTTGTACAAATGGACAATGGCCAAACCTGCCGGAGGCATGTAGACCAAGTAAAAAGTAGATTCACTGATAACACTGAAGAACCAGAGGCAGACTACAATGTGGAACTCACACCACACCTGGTGGACATACAGGTGGAACAACCTGAGGAACGGGCAGTCTCAACAGACAGCTCAGGCGAGATACCAGCAATCACACTGAATGAAACAGACAGCTCAGGCGAGATACCAGCAATCGCACAGAACGAAAAACAGGCACCAAGGCAAACAACTGAACCACAACTAAGACGCTCCATGCGAGAGCACAGACCACCTGAGAGACTGAATCTATAAAGGCAATAAGATCTTGGGGGAGGATGATGTCATGTATCTCACATTACTGTATATAACTGTATCTTACCATGCTATACGTGAATGTAACTGGATATGACCTGTAACAATAAGCATACCTTACCACCAGGGGTGCACTTGCAGGAGACACTCCATACCTGTCCCACTGTGGTATATAAACGGAGGTCTCAGGCAAGTGCAGCACTGGAGAGCTGGAATTAAAAGTGCAGGTCCTGAGTGACCTTGACTTCAGCATGTGTCTTGTGTAAGTCAGTACATTAGAGTCAGGACTTAACATTTATAACCTTCACATAACTGTAACCTTTATATAACAACACTGTACACTGTATACACCTGAGAAATGCACACCTTGACCACAAAAGGGATGAACTTGTGGGAGACACTCCTCACCTGGTCACCCAGGTATATAAAGGGAGATCCCACGCAGGGTCATCACTTCTTGGTCCTGTGAATAAAGGTACAGGTCACAGAGTGACCTTGTTTCCATTATGTGCCTCGTGTTGATTTGCTGTAGTGTGTAAGGACACAACATTTGGTGACGAGAAACGGGAATCGATGACTCAAGAGAATGGCCACCGGTAGCACGGAGGAACGGTAATGTGTTGGTGAGGACTGGGACGATTTCGTTGAGAGGCTCCAGCAGAGCTTTGTCACGAAGGACTGGCTGGAAGCGGCAGCGGCTGACAAGCGAAGGGCACATCTACTGACCAGCTGTGGATCTAAGACGTACGCGCTGATGAAAGACCTGCTCACACCCGAGAAGCCGGCGGACAAGACCTTCGAGGAGCTCAGCAAACTGATCGGTGAGCACCTCAAACCGGCGAGCATTATACACATGGCCCGACACCGATTCTATACACACCAACGTTGGGAAGGATAGAGCATACCGGACTTTGTTGCGGACCTTCGGCACTTGGCCAGCCTCTGTAAGTTCACAGACGCCTGCAAGGGGGCAATGTTACAGGATTTCTTCATTGAGGGCATTGGTCATGCCGGGATTTTTAGGAAGCTAATTGAGACCAAGGACTTGACCTTGGAAGCAACGGCGTTGATGGCTCAAACCTTCATGGCGGGGGAGGAGGAAACTAAGATCATATACGAGCGCAACTCTGCTCCCAACGTGGCGATGGAGCAGGGAGTTAACATGGTAAACGCGACTCAGAACCTCGCAGGCAGGCAAGGGCAATTCGACACCAACCAGGCAGTAACAGACTATAGGGTGGGTCCTCAACAGAGACAATGGCAGGTTGAACGGACATTTACACCATCACAAGGGACAATATGTCCTGGGGTGGGACCATTGACACCCACAAACAGAGTGCTCAAGAGTAATCAAAGAGACAATCGGAGAGGAATGCCTGGTAACAGCCCTTTTGTTCGCAACAATCTCAGCTCATGCTGGAGGTGCGGGGGTAATCATGCTGTGAAGACCTGCCGGTTTCAACAATTCATCTGTAGAAATTGTAACTTGAGTGGACATTTAGCCAGGATGTGCAGGAAGCCCACAGCGAGGCTGGTTTACGAAGTGGAGGAAGCAAAAGAGGGGTCTGCAAGGCAGGGGTATGCCTGGGACACAGCAATGGACGCTGAAGTTCAGCGGGTCCAGGTGGTAAACATCCACAGCTCATACACAAAGACACCAGCTATGATGATGAGAGTACTGTTAAACTGGATCCCGGTACGCATGGAGCTGGACACAGGAGCTTGCCAGTCACTTATGAGTGTCCAACAATTCGAGAAACAGGGGCCACTCAGAGCTAGCAGACCCAAACTAGAATGCATTGACACGCAACTACGGACGTACACCAAAGAGATCATCCCAGTGCTAGGCAGTGCAATGTTGGTGGTCACACATAATGGATCTTAGAACCGGCTGCCACTCTGGATTGTCCCGGGAAATGGTCCTGCGCTTTTGGGGAGGAGCTGGCTAGCCGAGATGAACTGTAAATGGGGGGATGTGCACGCCATTTCATCTGTGGAGCGAAGTTCATGCTCACAGGTCCTACAAAAGTTCGAGTCATTATTTCAACCTGGCGTCGGGACTTTCAAAGGTACCAAAGTAAGGATACACATCACTCCGGACGCCACACCAGTGCACCACAAAGCCAGAGCTGTGCTCTATGTGATGCGGGAGAAAATTGAGTGTGAGTTGGACAGGTTGCTAAGAGAGGGCATAATTTTGCCCGTTGAATTCAGCGACTGGGCAAGCCCCATCGTCCCTGTTCTAAAAATGGATGGCTCGGTCAGGATTTGTGGCGACTACAAGGCCACCATCAACCAAGTGTCACTACAGGATCAATACCCGCTTCCGAGAGCGGAGGATCTTTTTGCCACGTTGGCAGGCGGCAAGCTGTTCACCAAGTTGGACCTCACTTCGGCCTACATGACCCAGGAACTGGCTGAAGAATCCAAGCTACTGACCACCATCACCACCACGCACAAGGGGCTATTCGTTTACAACAGGTGTCTGTTTGGCATTCGTTCAGCAGCCGCTATCTTTCAGAGGAACATGGAAAGCCTACTCAAATCCACCCCCGGAACAATCATATTTCAGGACAACATCCTTATCACGGGTCGGGACACCGAGGAACACCTGGAGGAGATGCTACGCCAACTGGACTGGGTAGGCCTGCGACTAAAGAAGTCCAAGTGTGTGTTTTTGGCCCCAGAGGTCGAGTTTTTGGTCAGGAGGGTTGCCGCAGACGGGATCCGGCCTACCGAATCCAAAACGGAGGCGATCCGTCGCACGCCCAGGCCCGGCAACACATCAGAGTTGCGTTCATTTCTGGGACTATTGAACTATTTCGGGAACTTTCTACTGAACTTAAGTGCATTGCTGGAGCCGCTACACGTGCTCCTGCATAAGGGGTGCGATTGGTTTTGGGAGGACTGTCAGGAACGGGATTTCAATTGGGCGCGGAACCTGCTTTGTTCAAATAAGTTATTGACCCTGTACGACCCCTGTAAGAAATTGGTTTTGACATGTGATGCATCGTCCTATGGGTTGGGTGCGTGTTGCAGCAGAGTAATGATGAGGGCCAACTCCAACCTGTGGCTTATGCCTCCAGGTCGCTCTCCCAAGTAGAAAGGGGGTATGAGATGGTTGAAAAGGAGGCACTCGCATGTGTCTACGGGGTGAAAAAGATGCAGCAGTACCTTTTTGGCAGAAGGTTCAAGTTAGAAATGGACCACAAGCCGTTAACATCCATGTTGTCCGACAGCAAAGCTGTCAATGCCAATGCGTCAGCTCGCATACAGCGATGGGCTCTCACGCTGGCTGCGTATGACTACACCATACGGCACCTGCCAGGCACCGAAAATTGCGCTAACACGCTCAGCAGGCCACGACTGAGGGGGCAGCGGAGCAAAGCGCTGAGATGGTCATGGCCGTTGATGCCTTTGACAGCGCAGGCTCCCCCATCACAGCCCGCCAGATCAAAACCTGGACCAACAGAGATCCCCTCCTATCTCTGATTAAGAAATGTGTCCTGACAGGGGATTGGGCGCCCGCACACGGAGCATGCCCTGAAGAGGTCAGACCGTTTCACAAATGGATGGATGAGCTCTCCATCTAAGCCTACTATGAGGCAGCCGGGTAGTCATGCCCCAGAGGGGTAGGGAAGCATTCATCAGGGAACTCCACAGCGAGCACCCAGGCATCGTGCTTATGAAGGCCATTGCCCGGTCACATGTATGGTGGCCGGGAATTGATGCAGACCTGGAACACTGTGTTCGCAATGCCCCCAGGGAGGCCCCACTCAGCCCGTGGCCCTGGCCCACCAGGCCATGGTCACGTATTCACGTCGACTACGCGGGCCCGTTCATGGGAAAAATGTTCCTCATTGTTGTTGATGCGTACTCGAAATGGATCGAGTGCATCATATTGAATTCGTGCACGACATCCACCACTGTGGAGAGTCTGGTCTTTGCGATCCACGGCTTGCCGGACATCCTAGCTAGCGACAACGGCCCGTGTTTCACTAGCTATGAATTCCAAGAGTTCATGTCGGGTAATGGCATCAAACATGTCAGGACATCGCCGTTCAAGCCGGTTTCCAATAGCCAGGCGGAACGTGCGGTCCAAATCATAAGGCAAGGCATACTCCGGATTCAAGGACACTCACTTCAATACTGTCTATCGCGCCTCCTGCTGGCCTATAGGTCCCGACCGCACTCGCTCACTGGGGTCCTGCCAGCGGAACCACTCATGAAACGTACACTAAAAAAGTCGGCTGTCCCTCATTCATCCAGTCTTGTCAGACATTGTTGAGGGCAAGCGCCAGTCCCAAAATGAGTGCCACGACTGTAACTCAAATGGGAGATGGATAGAAATCGATGACCCTGTATTTGTTCTTAATCATGCTTTGGGGCCCAAGTGGCTCAAGGGTACTGTAATTGGTAAAGAGGGGAATAGGGTCATAGTGGTCAGACTCAACAATGGGCAGATATGCCGCAAGCATCTGGATCAAGTAAAAAAAATGTTCAGCATGGACACTGAGGAACCTGAGGAACATCATGAGATGCTGCCCACACCACTGCCAGTAAACGAGCAACAAGAACCGTCAGCAGCATGCACAGTCCCGGCGGTCAGCCCGGACGAGCCGGAATCACCGCAGGTGACAAAGGCTCAACAACCAGAGCCCCAACTGCGGCGCTCCACGAGAGAGCGTCAATTGCCTGAAAGACTCAATCTTTGATGCAAAGATGTTGGGGGGGAGGTGAGGTCATGTATGTAACCTTCATGTAACTGTAACCTTTATGTAACAACACTGTACACTGTATACACCTGAGAAATGCACACCTTGACCCCAGGGGGTGAACTTGTGGGAGACACTCCTCACCTGGTCATCCAGGTATATAAAGGGAGGTCCCACGCAGGGTCATCACTTCTTTGTCCTGTGAATAAAGGTATAGGTCACAGAGTGACCTTGTCTCCAGTATGTGCCTCGTGTTGATTTGCTGTCGTGTGTAAGGACACAACAGAAAGGACCCTGGGAAAACTTACAGATAGATTTTACTGGACCGTTACCCAGCAACAAGGGGAAGACATACTGCCTAGTTATAACAGACCAGGGGTTACATGGTGGGTAGAAGCTTTCGTCACTAGAAATTGTTCAGCAGAAACCGTGGCCAGGATCCTAGCAGAAGAAATACTGCCCTGATGGGGAATGTCACTGTAGCTGGACTCAGATCAAGGTGCACACTTCACAGGGAAGGTGATGAAACGGGCCTGCATTTTACTAGGGATCAGGCAAAAATTAATAGATCCCTAAAAATGTGGAAATGGCTGAGACCTTAAACAATTATTTTGCTTCGGTCTTCACAGTGGAAGACACAAAAACCATGCCAGAAATTGCTGGTCACAGGAATGTGGGAAGGGAGGACCTTGAGACAATCACTATCACTAAGTGGATAGTGCTGGACAGGCTAATGGGACTCAAGGTAGACAAGTCCCCTGGTCCTGATGAAATGCATCCCAGGGTATTAAAAGAGATGGCGGAAGTTATAGCAGATGTATTCGTCATAATCTACCAAAATTCTCTGGACTCTGGGGATTGGAAAGCAGCTAATGCAACGCCTCTGTTTAAAAAAGGGGGCAGACAAAAGGCAGGTAACTATAGGCCGGTTAGTTTAAAATCTGTAGTGGGGAAAATGCTAGAAACTATCATTAAGGAAGAAATAGCGGGACATCTAGATAGGAATAGTGCAATCAAGCAGACGCAGCATGGATTCATGAAGGGGAAATCATGTTTAACTAATTTACTGGAATTCTTTGAGGATATAACGAGCATGGTGGATAGAGGTGTACCGATGGATGTGGTGTATTTAGATTTTCAAAAGGCATTCGATAAGGTGGCACACAAAAGGTTACTGCAGAAGATAAAGGTACGCGGGGTCAGTGGAAATGTATTAGCATGGATAGAGAATTGGCTGGCTAACAGAAAGCAGAGAGTCGGGATAAATGGGTCCTTTTCGGGTTGGAAATCGGTGGTTAGTGGTGTGCCACAGGGTTCGGTGCTGGGACCACAACTGTTTACAATATACATAGATGACCTGGAAGAGGGAACAGAGTGTAGTGTAACAAAATTTGCAGATGACACAAAGATTAGTGGGAAAGCGGGTTGTGTAGAGGACACAGAGAGGCTGCAAAGAGATTTAGATAAGTTAAGCGAATGGGCTAAGGTTTGGCAGATGGAATACAATGTCGGAAAGTGTGAGGTCATCCACCTTGGGGAAAAAAACAGAAAAAGGGAATATTATTTGAATGGGGAGAAATTGCAACATGCTGAGGTGCAGAGGGACCTGGGGGTCCTTGTGCATGAATCCCAAAAAGTTAGTTTGCAGGTGCAGCAGGTAAACAGGAAGGCGAATGGAATGTTGGCCTTCATTGCGAGAGGGATGGAGTACAAAAGCAGGAAGGTCCTGCTGCAACTGTACAGGGTATTGGTGAGGCCGCACCTGGAGTACTGCGTGCAGTTTTGGTCACCTTACTTAAGGAAGGATATACTAGCTTTGGAGGGGGTACAGAGACGATTCACTAGGCTGATTCCGGAGATGAGAGGGTTACCTTATGATGATAGATTGAGTAGATTGGGTCTTTACTCGTTGGAGTTCAGAAGGATGAGGGGTGATCTTATAGAAACATTTAAAATAATGAAAGGGATAGACAAGATAGAGGTAGAGAGGTTGTTTCCACTGGTAGGGGAGACTAGAACTAGGGGGCACAGCCTCAAAATACGGGGGAGCCAATTTAAAACCGAGTTGAGAAGGAATTTCTTCTCCCAGAGGGTTGTGAATCTGTGGAATTCTCTGCCCAAGGAAGCAGTTGAGGCTAGCTCATTGAATGTATTCAAATCACAGATAGATAGATTTTTAACCAATAAGGGAATTAAGGGTTATGGGGAGTGGGCGGGTAAGTGGAGCTGAGTCCACGGTCAGATCAGCCATGATCTTGTTGAATGGCGGAGCAGGCTCGAGGGGCTAGATGGCCTACTCCTGTTCCTAATTCTTATGTTCTTATGTTCTTATAAAAGCGGCCTTAGTCAAGGCAATGAGACTGCCAGAAGTGTTGGTTACAGGAAGCACAGACGTAGGACTATATAAAGACAGGATGCGGAGGTTTGTGATGGAACTCTGTAAGCAGTTACATGATTTAAAGGCATAGGTTAGAGACCAGCAAGTAATCAAGGACTTCGAGAACAACACTAAGGAACAGAAGGTCCAAATACCCCAAAGGGACCAATCAGGTGATGGTGAGGATGGTGAGGGACATGTGCGCCTGCGTAGTTATAAGGGGTATCGGCAAGTGGAAACACTGGACCCAGTTAAAAAAGCATGGTCACTAACAACCGGGAAATATTGACCCTGAAATTCCAATGTCCTGGTCCGTAGGAACTTTCTACCGACCCGGGAAAGCATCGGAAAAGCCGTTTTTCTGCGCACAATGCGCATGTTGCGTTAGAGCTGCGTTAGAGAGCTATGAGTTCTTGTGCAAAAATCTGTATATTTACAAATCTGTCCCCGAAAGTTCTGCGCGAGATAAAGCAGGCGTGCAGCTTGTATTCTGTGTGCGGAGGTGCAGCCTGGCTTGTAAAATCTGATCGAATGAATGAGCCTGGAGATGAAAGGGTGCAGAGTCAGCAAGAGAGGACAGAGCTACAGAAAAATAAATGAGAAATCTTCCCCCTCTTGCCAGAGACACAGAGAAATATGAAGCGGCACTCGTTCAGATGCTCAGAAGTTAAAATGCCCAGGTTAACATCCACAATTTGATTAATGTGCCCTCAACAGTATATTTGAAGCCAAATTCAAAAATCAATAGATATGTGTTGTTTGAAAACCCGTACAACAAAAGCTGCCATCCACCTATTAATGTAGGTGCCTCGACAATTTTGAACGTTATACTTTTTCATCTCCACAGACTTTGATCAGCCATTCTGAACAATATTCTCAGAAAGCAGTTTATTACCCACTCCATCAAGTGATGTCATTAATATGACAGGTCACAAAACTGTCGTATCATTGATACCGGCTGGAAAGATGATTGCAGTTGCCTGCCAAATTTCCACAGTCTGGGATACTTACTGGCAGCTCCACTCCATTCAATATTTTCTCAGACACAGAAAATTAAAAAACCATTTTCAAACCAATTTCAATTAGAATCGCGGAGTTGTTATCACAGGTGCAGCAGAATGGGTCTGTAAGTAGAAAAGTCGTCTGTGCGTTCTGAAATGAAACCTTATTTGTAACCACAAAGATGACTGAGGACAGCCGATCTGTAATTTACTTTTTATCCTGTGTTAACTTCTGTCAGATGGAATCCCTACTACTTGCTGTTAGTGGGTAATCTAAAGGCTTAAGGAGTGTATGTGAGCGTTGATCTTTTCTGCATGAACTTTCCTTTGAACATATGCTCCTACCCCACAAATTTTAAATAACTCAAAATTACACACTTTAATTAACTTTTAAAGTGTTTAAAACTGTTAAAATGTTTAAAATAAATAAGACAATCTTTAAACTATTCTAAAAGATTAAAAAATCTTTGAAAAATCTCACCTTTCAATGCCTTGTAGTGATCTCTCGGCAGCTGCAGGACTGAAAGTAAAAAAAATTGGGGGCATGGCCTATGTAAATGAGGTCATTTGACAGACCCTGCAGGCGGGGACACATTCCGAAAGAAGCCACAGGCTGCGCGCGCACTCTGTTCCCGGGCGGCGTGACGTCATATAATGCCCGGGAATCTTCATCAGAGAATCGGAAGTATTGGAAGGATGTGTATACCCTTTCCTTATTAGCCCTCCCAAAGTGCATCACCTCACACTTCTCTGAATTAAATTCCATTTGCCACTGCTCTGCCCACCTGACCAGTAGATTGATATCCTCCTGCAGTCCATGACTTTCCTCTTCATTATTAACCACACAGCCAATTTTAGTATCATCTGCAAACTTCTTAATCATACTCCCTATATTCAAATCTAAATCGTTGATATATACCACAAAAAGCAAGGGACCCAGTACTGAGCCCTGCGGAACCCCACTGGAAACATCCTTCCAGTCACAAAAACATCCATCAACCATTACCCTTTGCTTCCTACCTCCAAGCCAATTTTGGATCCAACTTGTCACTTTACCCTGTATCCCATGGGCTTTAACCTTCATGACCAGTCTAGCATGTGGGACCTTATCAAAAGCCTTGCTAAAGTCCATATACACTACATCGTACACACTACCCTCATCGACCCTCTTGGTTACCTCCTCAAAAAATTCAATCAGGTTAGTCAAACACGATCTTCCCTAAACAAATCCGTGCTGACTGTCCCTAATTAATCCTTGCCTTTCCAAATGCAGATTTATCCTGTCTTTCAGGATTTTTTCCAATAATTTTCACACCACTGAGGTTTGGCTGACAGGCCTGTAATTACTCGGCCTATCCTTTTTTCCCCTTCTTAAAAAAGGGTACCACATTAGCAGTCCTCCAATCCTCCGGCACCATGCCCAGATCCAAAGAGGACTGGAAAATGATGGTCAAGGCCTCTGCTATTTCCTCCTTTATTTCGCTCAACAGCCTGGGATGAATTTCATCCGGGCGTGGGGACTTATCTACTTTCAAAGCTTCTAAATCTCTTAATACTTCCTCTCTTACTATATTTATTTCATCCAGAATATCACACTCCTCCTCGATAGCAGTATCTGCATTGCCCCTTTCCTTTGTGAAAACAGATGCAAACTATTCGTTAAGAACCTTACCAACATCTTCCGCCTCCAAACAGAGATTACCCTCATGGTCTCTAATAGGCCCTACCCTTTCTTGAGTTACCCTCTTACGCTTAATATATTTATAGAACACCTTCGGGTTTTCCTTAATTTTACTGGCCAAGAATTTCTCGTGCTCTCTCTTAGCATTCCTAATATCCTTTTTAATTTTGCCTCTTAACTTTCTATATTCCTCTTAAGATTCTAAAGTATTTAGCCGTTGGTATATGAATAAGCGTCCCTTTTTTCTTAATCCTCCCCTGTAAGTCCCTAGACATCCAGGGGGCTCTAGAATTATTTTTCCCAGCCTTTTTCTTTCAGGGCACATGTTTGGCCTGAGCCTTCCGGATCTCCTCCTTGAATGCCTCCCACTGTTCCGACACTGATTTACCCACAAGTAGCTGTTTCCAGTCCACTATGGCCAAATCACTCCTTAACTTAGCAAAATTAGCTTTTCCCCAATTCGGAACTTTTATTCCAGGCCTATTCTTGTCCTGATCCATAAACAACTTGAATCTGACTGAATTATGGTCGCTGGCACCCAAGTGCTCCCCACTAATACCCCTTCAACCTGCCCAGCTTCATTCCCCAAAACTAAATCCAAGACCACCCCCTCTCGTGTTGGGCTTGCTACACACTGACTAAAAAAGTTCTCTTGAATGCATTTCAAGAAAACACACCCTCTATACCCTTCACACTAAATTTGTCCCAATCAATATTTGGATCATTAAAATCCCCCACTATTGTTACCCGATGGTTTTTGGACTTCACAGCACTTTGCCGACAGATTTGCTCCTCTATCTCCCTCCCACTGTTTGGGGGTCTATAATACACGCCCAGCAGTGTGATCGCCCCTTTTTTATTTTTCAATTCGACCGAAATGGCCTCATTTGATGATCCCTCTAACATATCATCCCTCCTCACCGCTGTAATAATTTCTTTAATCAATACTGCAACCACCCCCCTCCCCCCCCCACCCCCGCCTTTTTACCCCCCCACCCTTTTTACCCTCTCTATCTTGTCTAAAAATCCTATAGCCAGGAATATTGATCTGCCAAACCTGCCCCTCCTTCAGCCATGATTCTGTTCAGAGTTTCTGCCATCTCCATGTTCCTCATCACTAATTCCCCAGTCTTGTCCTCTAAGGGACCAACATTTACTTTAGCCACTCTTTTCCTTTTTATATACCTGTAGAAACTCTTGCAATCTGTTTTTATATTTCAAGCTAGTTTACTTTCATAGTCTATCTTCCCTTTTGTAATCATTATTTTAGTCATTCTTTGCTGGCTTATAAAAGCTTCCCAATCTTCTGTCCTCCCACTAGTTTTGACCACTTTGTATGCCCTTGTTTTTAATTGGATACCATTCTTTATTTCTTTAGTTGCACTCCTTGTCGTTTTGAAACATAGAACTGTTCTGACACACATCTTATAAGCTACACACTTAACCCTGATTGAAAATTTGCTATTATATAAGTTCAAAATTCCTCAACCAGCAGACAAGCAGTTAGCCCCACCCTCTTCCCCAGCGGGGTCATACAGAGTCAGTCAGGGTCAGTCAGGGTCACGTCTCTTTATGCTTTGTGAAGGTTCCCTCAAAACGTACCTGTCAATCAATCAGTGTCCTGTTAACGGGAGCTCATCCCCTTCCAGAATTGGATCATTATACATAACTCTGCCCTCTTGAGCATCCCGATTATAATCGCTCAACCATTGGTGGCCGTGCTTTCTGTTGCCTTGGCCCCAAGCTCTGGAATTTCCTGCCTAAACCTCTCCGCTCTCTTTCCTCAACGTCGCTCCTTAAAACCGACCTCTTTGACCAAGCTCATTTCTCCTTCTGCGGTTCGCAGAATCTCATAATACTCCTGTGAAGCGTTTTGGGGAGGGAAGGGGTGATGGGAACCTTTTGCGGGGCTGTGGGGAGGGGCAAGGGATGGGAACCATTTGCGGGGCTGTGGGGAGGGGCTGGGGGTGGGACTGGTTGTGTGGCTCGATGGGCCGACTGGCCTTCTGTGCTGTATGACTCCATGACTTGTCACAGAGTCATCACCCTCGGGAACAAACGTGTGCAACATATGGTGAGTAACATATGGTGAGTGTGGGCTCATTACAGGCCTGTAAAAGGGGAATTTGAAAAGTATCTGAGAGGACATTGCCCGTTTCAGGGAGTTAGTGGTCAGTTTAGATCGTGATGTTGCAGGAGCAGCAGTGATCTCCCTGGCCTCAGGGAGTTGGAGAGCAATTGCCCGGAGGTTTTTCCTGAATTGGCCGTGTTTCTTTGTATGTTCCAAGAGATAGCGTTACTGGAAGGTGTGACAGGAGCGAGGTTATTCTGTCTGAGAGTCTTTATCTACTGATAGTCTTTTTGTATCTTTCTATGTGCAGACTGGGGATTGTCTCTGGGCCCTGCTTGGTGTATGGCTCAGAGAGTTCACCCAGTCAGTAGCTGAGCCCAAGGACAATCGGCAATCTGCAAACCTCCATCGGTGAAACCACCTTTGTTCCTTGCTATGATCTGTGCAAAATCATAGAATCATCGAAACTTACAGCATGGAAGGAGGCCATTCGGCCCATCGTTTCCATGCCGGCCGACAAAGAGCTATCCACCCAAATCCCACTTTCCAGCTCTTGGTCCGTAGCTCTGCAGGTTACGGCATTTCAAGTGCACATCCAGGTACTTTTTAAATGTGGCAAGGGTTTCTGCCTCTACCACCCTTTCAGCCAGTGAGTTCCAGACCCCCACCACCCTCTGGGTGAAACAATTCCCCCTCAAATCACCTCTAAACCTCCCCCCAATTACTTTAAATCTATGCCCCCTGGTTGTTGACCCCTCTGCTAAGGGAAATAGGTCCTTGCTATCCACTCTGTTTACGCCCCTCATAATTTTGAAGCCTCAGCTTCCTCTGTTCCAAAGAAAACATCTGCAGCCTATCCAATCTTTCCTCATAGCTAAAATTCTCCAGTCCAGGCAACAGCCTCGTAAATCTCCTCTGTACCCTCTCCAGTGCAATCACATCTTTCCTGTAATGTGGTGACCAGAACATAAGAACATAAGAACATAAGAATTAGGAACAGGAGTAGGCCATCTAGCCCCTCGAGCCTGCTCCACCATTCAACAAGATCATGGCTGATCTGGCCGTGGACTCAGCTCCACTTACCCGCCCGCTCCCCGTAACCCTTAATTCCCTTATCGGTTAAAAATCTATCTAACTGTGATTTGAATACATTCAATGAGCTAGCCTCAACTGTTTCCTTGGGCAGAGAATTCCACAGATTCACAACCCTATGGGAGAAGAAATTCCTTCTCAACTCGGTTTTAAATTGGCTCCCCCGTATTTTGAGGCTGTGCCCCCTAGTTCTAGTCTCCCCTACCAGTGGAAACAACCTCTCTGCCTCGATCTTGTCTATCCCTTTCATGATTTTTAATGTTTCTATAAGATCACCCCTCATCCTTCTGAACTCCAACAAGTAAAGACCCAGTCTACTCAATCTATCATCATAAGGTAACCCCCTCATCTCCGGAATCAGACTAGTGAATCGTCTCTGTACCCCTTCCAAAGCCAGTATATCCTTCCTTAAGTAAGGTGACCAAAAATGCACGCAGTACTCCAGGTGCGGCCTCACCAATACCCTATACAGTTGCAGCAGGACCTCCCTGCTTTTGTACTCCATCCCTCTCGCAATGAAGGCCAACATTCCATTCGCCTTCCTGATTACCTGCTGCACCTGCAAACTTAGTTTTTGGGATTCATGCACAAGGACCCCCAGGTCCCTCTGCACCTCAACATGTTGTAATTTCGCCCCATTCAAATAATATTCCCTTTTACTGTTTTTTTCCCCAAGGTGGATGACCTCACACTTTCCGACATTGTATTCCATCTGCCAAACCTTAGCCCATTCGCTTAACCTATCTAAATCTCTTTGCAGCCTCTCTGTGTCCTCTACACAACCCACTTTCCCACTAATCTTTGTGTCATCTGCAAATGTTGTTGCACTACACTCTGTTCCCTCTTCCAGGTCATCTATGTCTTTTGTAAACAGTTGTGGTCCCAGCACCGAACCCTGTGGCACACCACTAACCACCGATTTCCAACCCGAAAAGGACCCATTTATCCCGACTCTCTGCTTTCTGTTAGCCAGCCAATTCTCTATCCATGCTAATACATTTCCTCTAACTCCGCGTATCTTTATCTTCTGCAGTAACCTTTAGTGTGGCACCTTATCGAATGCCTTTTGGAAATCTAAATACACCACATCCATCGGTGCACCTCTATCCACCATGCTCGTTATATCCTCAAAGAATTCCAGTAAATTAGTTAAACATGATTTCCTCTTCGTGAATCCATGCTGCGTCTGCTTGATTGCACTATTCCATGTGGCATGTGGCATGCATGTGAGGTAATGTATTTGGGGAGGGTTAACAAGGCAAGGGAATACACATTAAATGGTACAACACTGAGAAGTGTAGAGGAACAGAGGGACTATGGAGTGCATGTCCACAGATCCCTGAAGTTAACAAGATAGGTAGATAAGGTGGTTAAGATAGTATACGGAATATTTGCTTTTATTAGCTGAGGCATAGAATACAAGACCGGGGAGATTATGCTTGAATTGTATAAAACACTCAGTCTATCCCTTTCTCCCTTTTTAAAAAATGATACAACGTTAGCAGGCCTCTGGCCCGACACTTGTAGCCAGAGAGGATTGGAAGATGATGGTCAGAGCCTCTGCTATTTCCTCGCTTGCTTCTCTTAACAGCTTTCAAAGCTGCTAAACCGCTTAATATTTCCTCTCTCACTATGTTTATTTCATCTAATATTTCACACTCCTCCTCCTTGATTGCAATATCTTTATCACCACTCTCTTTTGTGAAAACAAAGGCAAAGTATTCATTAAGAACCGTACCCACGTCTTCCGTTCCACACACACACTACCTTTATGGTCTCTAATAGGCCCTACTAGTTCTCTAGTTATCCTCTTGCTCTTACAGTATTTATAAAACAGCTTTGGGGTTTCCTTGATTTTACTTGCCAACATTTTTTCATGCTCTCTCTTTGCTTTCCTAATTTCCTTTTTAATTCCCTCCCGCACTCTCCATACTCCTCTCGGGTTTCTGCAGCATTGAGCCCTCGGTATCTGTCATGAGACTCCCTTTTTTTCTTTATCTTACCCTGTATGCCCCTTGACATCTAAGGGGGTCTAGATATGTTAGTCCAATCCTTTTTTTTAAGGGAACGTACTTTCTCTAAACCCTCCGGATCTCCTCCTTGAATGCCCCCACTGCTCTGACATGGATTTACCTTCAAGTAGCTGATCCCAGTCCACTTTGGCTAAATCACATCTCAGCTTAGTAATATTGTCTTTTCCCCAATTGAGAACTTTTATTCCTGGTCGAGCATTGTCCTTTTTCATAACTACCCTAAATCTAACTGAATGATGATCACTGGCACCAAAATGCTCTCCCACTGATACCCCTTCCACCTGCCCAGCTTCATTCCCTAAAACTAAGTCCAGAACCACCCCCTCCCTGGGCTTGCTGCATACTGGCTAAAAAAGTTCCCTTGAATGCATTTTAGGAATTCTGCACCCTCATTATCTGGTCATTATCACATTGCTGTTTGTGGGAGCTTGCTGTGTGTAAATTGGCTGCCGTGTTTCCTACATTACAACAGTGACTACACTAAAAAAGTACTTAATTTATTGCTTACCAGCTATTTAACCCCACACATCAGGAAACACACAGTAAGTTTGGTAATTTCCATTGCACATTTATTTCCAGATGTTTAAACTTCTCACATTTAAGTTGTTGAAATAACGTGACTTGAAACATAAATGCCGGAGAGGAAAAGACTTGCTGCTCCATCCAGCGTGTCCCCCACAGCCGCGATGCTCTGTACCCACAGACAACATTCGGTGATGACTTGAAACTGCTCGGTGAGTTGTCCTGAGTTCCCCCTCCTGTGTTGTTCCGGCTCGCATGGAAACCGTCCTCAATCTTGTTTGTGAAAGTGCTAACTGTCACACCCTTTCATTTGCCATTCCTTTAGGCCGTGCCATACTCAGTGGATTGGAATTGAGTTACAGAGCCAGCAATGCTTGGATGGAACACCAGCTCCTAAACATTAACGGGCCAAAGGGGAGGGGGGGGGCTGCGGGGGGATTGGGGGATGGGGTGGGGCGGAAGGGAATGTGGACCTAATTATTGGGATGCGTCGGCACAATTTGTCCCTCCCCGGCTCCCGTACTGTGATAACATTTAGCACACTCCAGAACTCAGCTTGTTGGCACCCAAAGACAACCCAGAACGAGGAGAATCCATTCACTTCCCTCCCCACAAGACACGAGAGACAACCAGGTGGCTTGAAGAATAAAGAGTAGCTGACAAGGGAACAGCTTCCAAGGGAGCTGATCTTCAGTCGGGAATTCCCCACACACTGCTGGCGACGCGGAGGCTTAAGCGACCAGGACAGACATGATAAAGTGATCATTATCCATGAATGCCACACTGCTGGGATACCCTAATCTGATGGGCATTCCATCTCAACAGCCAGCCCACCAATCAGAAGCTGGCAAGATCCAAATCCAGATCCTGATGGTTCAGTTTACTGTTTGGATCTGACGCTGGCACTCACTTTGATCAATTTGGGAGCCGGAGAGTCTGTTCCTGTGCAGGGTCAGCCCTTCTCACCCTGAGTACCAGTGGGTCAGTGTCCAATGGTGTGTGGAGCAAGTTGGAATGAAAAATAACGATTCCCTAAATAGAAAGTAGGCTTGTCTTTAATCTTCAAATGATTCCTCTATGCTTCTGAAGTCAGACCAGCAATATTTAACACCAGGGTGTATGAGAAGCATGGTTTGTGAGGCAAGTAAAGGGTGAACTAGAACCACCTTCTGCTGCGATGTTCTGTAGCATACTGGAGATCAGGCTACCCTGAGCAATAGAATCTAGAAACAAAAGAACGAAAGGCTGTCCAGCCTCTGCCCTGACTGCCTGAGGTGAGGTCCTCGAGCAGAGAGGTGATTGTCCGCTGATACGGGCAAGTCCATCGATCTGGTAACCCCCAAAGTGCTGAAGATATTCTGACCACCTCAGTGTGGATCATCCACGGGTCAGGATGAACCACAGAGCGGCTGAGTGTGCTGACTGTAGTATTGTCCACCCCGGTCTAATGTGGCAGCAAGAGTGTCAACCCGTCGTTCAAACACCAATGGGAAACAACACGTCAACTTGACAGAGGGACCCAGGAGGGGGTCAGACTGTAGAAATACCCGACTACTGTCATACTGTCTGTCTGTAGACATGCTGACTTACCCTGCTCTGAGTCTGAACGTGTACAATGTCCTATTATACTATTCACACCCCGAGCCTGCCAAAATGCCAAGTGAACTCATCCATGTCCATCGGCCTGGAAGCCCATTCCTCCTGAATGTCGCAGCATTACCTGAAGAGCCAGATGGCTGTAGCCCAAACACCTGGAGGACACTGTGCCCCAAGACCACCATCTCTCGTTCAGCTGCTGCGACAAAGGAGGACTGTGGAAACATTACTAGGCGAGTGTCAGACATCAGGAATGCTCAACTGGAGACAGATCTTCATCAGTTGAGCCGTCGGGGTGACTATCACTGACTCTCAGTGTGGATGGTGACCAGTATGCCCACGAGTAGATAGTTCCTCTGATGGTCAAACCAAGCCACATTGTGAAAAACAAGCTGCTAATGCAGAGGATATTCACTACTTCTAGCGTCCAGAGTAATTCACTTGCACAGGGAAGTACTGGAAGTGACCCAGCTCTGTAGTGGGCTATCTGGCGGTCACTGCTTGGGGAGGTGTAGTGGGCTATCAGCGGTCACTGCTTGGGGAGGTGTAGTGGGCTATCAGCGGTCACTGCTTGTGGAGGTGCGGTCACTGCTTGTGGAGGTGTAGTGGGCTGTCAGGGGGTCACTGCTTGGGGAGGTGTAGTGGGCTATCAGGGGGTCACTGCTTGGGGAGGTGTAGTGGGCTATCAGCGGTCACTACTTGGGGAGGTGTAGTGGGCTATCAGCGGTCATTGCTTGGGGAGGTGTAGAGGGCTATCAGCGGTCGTTGCTTGGGGAGGTGTAGCGGGCTATCAGGGGATCACTGCTTGGGGAGGTGTAGTGGGCTATCAGCGGTCACTGCTTGGGGAGGTGTAGTGGACTAACAGGGATTCATTGCTTGGGGAGGTGTAGTGGGCTACCAGGGGGTCACTGTTTGGGGAGGTGTAGTGGGCTATCAGGCGGTCACTGCTTGGGGAGGTGTAGTGGGGTTTCAGGGGGTCAATGCTTGGGGAGGTGTAGTGGGCTATCAGGGGGTCACTGCTTGGGGAGGTGTAGTGGGCTATCAGGGGGTCACTTCTTGTGGAGGTGTAGTGGGCTATCAGCGGTCACTGCTTGGGGAGGTGTAGTGGGCTATCAGCGGTCACTGCTTGGGGAGGTGTAGTGGGCTATCAGGAGGTCACTGCTTGGGGAGGTGTAGTGGGCTATCAGCGGTCACTGCTTGGAGAGGTGTAGTGGGCTATCAGGGGGTCACTGCTTGGGGAGTTGTAGTGGGCAATCAGGGGGTCACTGCTTGGGGAGGTGTAGTGGGCTATCAGCGGTCACTGCTTGGGGAGATGTAGTGGGCTATCAGGGGGTCACTGCTTGGGGAGGTGTAGTGGGGTATCAGGGGGTCACTGCTTGGGGAGGTGTAGTGGGCTATCAGTGGTCACTGCTTGTGGAGGTGTAGTGGGCTATCAGCGGTCATTGCTTGGGGAGGTGTAGTGGGCTATCAACAGTCACTGCTTGGGGAGGTGTAGTGGGCTATCAGGCGGTCACTGCTTGAGGAGGTGTAGTGGGCTATCAGGCAGTCACTGCTTGGGGAGGTGTAGTGGGCAATCAGGGGGTCACTGCTTGGGGAGGTGTAGTGGGCTATCAGAGGGTCACTGCTTGGGGAGGTGTAGTGGGCTATCAGCGGTCACTGCTTGGGGAGGTGTAGTGGGCTATCAGCGGTCAATGCTTGGGGAGGTGTAGTGGGCTATCAGGCGGTCACTGCTTGGGAATGTGTAGTGGGCTATCAGGGGGTCACTGCTTGGGGAGGTGTAGTGGGCTATCAGCGGTCACTGCTTGTGGAGGTGTAGTGGACTATCAGCGGTCATTGCTTGGGGAGGTGTAGTAGGCTATCAGCGGTCACTACTTTGGGAGGTGTAGTGGGCTATCAGCGGTCATTGCTTGGGGAGGTGTAGTGGGCTATCAACAGTCACTGCTTGTGGAGGTGTAGTGGGCTATCAGGCGGTCACTGCTTGAGGAGGTGTAGTGGGCTATCAGGCGGTCACTGCTTGGGGAGGTGTAGTGGTCTATCATGGGGTCGCTGCTTGTGGAGGTGTAGTGAGCTATCAGGGGGTCACTGCTTGTGGAGGTGTAGTGGGCTATCAGCGGTCACTGCTTGGGGAGGTGACGTGGGCTATTAGCGGTCCCTGCTTGGGGAGGTGTAGTGGGCTATCAGTGGTCACTGCTTGGGGAGGTGTAGGGGGCTATCAGCGGTCATTGCTTTGGGAGGTGCAGTGGGCTATCAGCGGTCACTGCTTGGGGAGGTGTAGTGGGCTTTCAGCGGTCACTGCTTGGGGAGGTGTAGTGGGCTATCAGTGGTCACTGCTTGCGGAGGTGTAGTGGGCTATCAGCGGTCACTGCTTGGGGAGGTGTAGTGGGCTATCAGCGGTCACTGCTTGGGGAGGTGTAGTGGGCTATCAGGGGGTCACTGCTTGGGGAGGTGTAGTGGGCTGTCAGCGGTCACTGTTTGGGGAGGTGTAGTGGACTATCAGGGGGTCACTGCTTGGGGAGGTGTCGTGGGCTATCAGGGGGTCACTGCTTGGGGAGGTGTAGTGGGCTATCAGGGGGTCGCTGCTTGTGGAGGTGCAGTGAGCTATCAGGGGGTCACTGCTTGGGGAGGTGTAGTGGGCTATCAGCGGTCACTGCTTGGGGAGGTGTCGTGGGCTATTAGCGGTCCCTGCTTGGGGAGGTGTACTGGGCTATCAGTGGTCACTGCTTGGGGAGGTGTAGGGGGCTATCAGCGGTCATTGCTTGGGGAGGTGTAGTGGGCTATCAGCGGTCACTGCTTGGGGAGATGTAGTGGGCTATCAGGGGGTCACTGCTTGGGGAGGTGTAGTGGGGTATCAGGGGGTCACTGCTTGGGGAGGTGTAGTGGGCTATTAGCGGTCCCTGCTTGTGGAGGTGTAGTGGGCTATCAGCGGTCACTGCTTGGGGAGTTGTAGTGGGCAATCAGGGGGTCACTGCTTGGGGAGGTGTAGTGGGCTATCAGCGGTCACTGCTTGGGGAGATGTAGTGGGCTATCAGGGGGTCACTGCTTGGGGAGGTGTAGTGGGGTATCAGGGGGTCACTGCTTGGGGAGGTGTAGTGGGCTATCAGTGGTCACTGCTTGTGGAGGTGTAGTGGGCTATCAGCGGTCATTGCTTGGGGAGGTGTAGTGGGCTATCAACAGTCACTGCTTGTGGAGGTGTAGTGGGCTATCAGGCGGTCACTGCTTGAGGAGGTGTAGTGGGCTATCAGGCAGTCACTGCTTGGGGAGGTGTACTGGGCTATCAGAGGGTGACTGCTTGGGGAGGTGTAGTGGGCTATCAGCGGTCACTGCTTGGGGAGGTGTAGTGGGCTATCAGGCGGTCACTGCTTGGGAATGTGTAGTGGGCTATCAGCGGTCATTGCTTGGGGAGGTGTAGTGGGCTATCAGGGGGTCACTGCTTGGGGAGGTGTAGTGGGCTATCAGCGGTCACTGCTTGTGGAGGTGTAGTGGACTATCAGCGGTCATTGCTTGGGGAGGTGTAGTAGGCTATCAGCGGTCACTACTTTGGGAGGTGTAGTGGGCTATCAGCGGTCATTGCTTGTGGAGGTGTAGTGGGCTATCAGGCGGTCACTGCTTGAGGAGGTGTAGTGGTCTATCATGGGGTCGCTGCTTGTGGAGGTGTAGTGAGCTAACGGGGGTCACTGCTTGTGGAGGTGTAGTGGGCTATCAGCGGTCACTGCTTGGGGAGGTGACGTGGGCTATTAGCGGTCCCTGCTTGGGGAGGTGTAGTGGGCTATCAGTGGTCACTGCTTGGGGAGGAGTAGGGGGCTATCAGCGGTCACTGCTTTGGGAGGTGTAGTGGGCTATCAGCGGTCACTGCTTGGGGAGGTGTAGTGGGCTATCAGGGGGTCACTGCTTGGGGAGGTGTAGTGGGCTGTCAGCGGTCACTGCTTGGGGAGGTGTAGTGGGCTATCAGGGGGTCACTGCTTGGGGAAGTGTAGTGGGCTATCGGGCGGTCACTGCTTGGGGAGGTGTAGTGGGCTATCAGCGGTCACTGCTTGGGGAGGTGTAGTGGGCTATCAGCGGGTCACTGCTTGGGGAGGTGTAGTGGGCTATCGGGCGGTCACTGCTTGGGGAGGTGTAGTGGGCTATCAGAGGGTCACTGCTTCGGGAGGTGTAGTGGGCTATCAGCGGTCACTGCTTGGGGAGGTTTAGTGGGCTATCAGCGGTCACTGCATGGGGAGGTGTAGTGGGCTATCAGCGGTCACTGCTTGGGGAGGTTTAGTGGGCTATCAGCGGTCACTGCATGGGGAGGTGTAGTGGGCTATCAGGGGGTCACTGCTTGGGGAGGTGTAGTGAGTTATCAGCGGTCACTGCTTGGGGAGGTGTAGTGGGCTATCAGCGGTCACTGCTTGGAGAGGTGTAGTGGGCTATCAGCGGTCACTGCATGGGGAGGTGTAGTGGGCTATCAGGGGGTCACTGCTTGGGGTGGTGCACTGGGCTATCAGGGGGTCACTGTTTGGGGAGGTGTAGTGGTCTATCAGGGGGTCACTGCTTGGGGAGGTGTAGTGGGCTATCAGCGGTCACTTCTTGGGGAGGTGTCGTGGGCTATCAGCGGTCACTGCTTGGGATGGTGTAGTGGACTATCAGGGGTCACTGCTTGGGGAGGTGTACTGGGCTATCGATCGGTCACTGCTTGGGGAGGTGTAGTGGGATATGAGGGGGTCACTGCTTGGGGAGGTGCAGTGGGCTATCAGCGGTCACTGCTTGGGGAGGTGTAGTGGGCTATCAGGGGGTCACTGCTTGGGGAGGTGTAGTGGGTTATCAGCGGTCACTGCTTGGGGAGGTGTAGTGGGTTATCAGCGGTCACTGCTTGTGGAGGTGTAGTGGGTTATCAGCGGTCACTGCTTGGGGAGGTGTAGTGGGTTATCAGCGGTCACTGCTTGGGGAGGTGTAGTGGGCTATCAGCGGTCACTGCTTGGGGAGGTGTAGTGGGCTATCAGCGGTCACTGCTTGGGGAGGTGTAGTGGGCTATCAGGGGGTCACTGCTTGGGGAGGTGGAGTGGGCTATCAGCGGTCACTGCTTGGGGAGGTGTAGTGGGCTATCAGCGGTCACTGCTTGGGGAGTTGTAGTGGGCTATCAGCGGTCACTGCTTGGGGAGATGTAGTGGGCTATCAGGGGTTCACTGCTTGGGGAGGTGTAGTGGGGTATCAGGGGGTCACTGCTTGGGGAGGTGTAGTGGGCTATCAGTGGTCACTGCTTGTGGAGGTGTAGTGGGCTATCAGCGGTCATTGCTTGGGGAGGTGTAGTGGGCTATCAGCGGTCGTTGCTTGGGGAGGTGAAATGGGCTATCAGCGGTCACTGCTTGGGGAGGTGCAATGGGCTATCAGCAGTCATTGCTTGGGGAAGTGTAGTGGGCTATCAGGGGGTCACTGCTCGGGGAGGTGTAGTGGGCTATCAGCGGTCACTGCTTGGGGAGGTGTAGTTGGCTATCAGGCAGTCACTGCTTGGGGAGGTGTAGTGGGCAATCAGGGGGTCACTGCTTGGGGAGGTGTAGTGGGCTATCAGGGGGTCACTGCTTGTGGAGGTGTAGCGGGCTATCAGCGGTCACTGCTTGGGGAGGTGTAGTGGGCTATCTGCGGTCACTGCTTGGGGAGGTGTAGTGGGCTATCAGGCGGTCACTGCTTGAGGACGTGTAGTGGGCTATCAGGCAGTCAATGCTTGGGGAGGTGTAGTGGGCTATCAGGGGGTCACTGCTTGGGGAGCTGTAGTGGGCTATCAGCGGTCACTGCTTGGGGAGGTGTAGTGGACCATCAGGGAATCACTGCTTGGGGAGGTGTAGTGGGCTGTCAGGCGGTCACTGCTTGGGGAGGTGTAGTGGGCAATCAGGCGGTCACTGCTTTGGGAGGTGTAGTAGGCTATCAGCGGTCATTGCTTGGGGAGATGTAGTGGGCTATCAGGCGGTCACTGCTTGGGGAGGTGTAGTGGGCTATCAGGGGGTCACTGCTTGGGGACGTGCAGTAGGCTATCAGGGTGTCACTGATTGGGGAGGTGTAGTGGGCTATCAGTGGTCACTGCTTGGGAGATGTCAAGGGCTATCAACAATCACTGCTTGGGGAGGTGTAGTGGGCTATCAGCGGTCACTGCTTGGGGCGTTGTAGTGGGCTATCAGCGGTCACTGCTTAGGGAGGTGCAGTGGGCTATCAGGGGATCACTGCTTGGGGAGGTGTAGTGGGCTATCAGCGGTCACTGCTTGGGGAGGTGTAGTGGACTAACAGGGAATCATTGCTTGGGGAGGTGTACTGGGCTACCAGGGGGTCACTGTTTGGGGAGGTGTAGTGGGCTATCAGGCGGTCACTGCTTGGGGAGGTGTAGTGGGCTTTCAGAGGGTCAATGCTTGGGGAGGTGTAGTGGGCTATGAGGGGGTCACTGCTTGGGGAGGTGTAGTAGGCTGTCAGCGGTCATTGCTTGGGGAGGTGTAGTGGGCTATCAGGGGGTCACTGCTTGGGGACGTTTAGTGGGCTATCAGCGGTCACTGCTTGGGGAGGTGTAGTGGGCTATCAGTGGTCACTGCTTGGGAGGTGTAGAGGGCTATCAACAATCACTGCTTGGGGAGGTGTAGTGGGCTATCAGCGGTCACTGCTTGGGGAGGTGTAGTGGGCTATCAGGGGGTCACTGCTTGGGGAGGTGTAGTGGGCTATCAGCGGTCACTGCTTGGCCAGGTGTAGTGGACTATCAGGGAATCACTGCTGGGGAGGTGTAGTGGGCTACCAGGGAGTCACTGCTGGGGAGGTGTAGTGGGATATCAGGCGGTCACTGCTTGGGGAGGTGTAGTGGGCTTTCAGGGGGTCAATGCTTGGGGAGGTGTAGTGGGCTATGAGGGGGTCACTGCTTGGGGAGGTGTAGTAGGCTGTCAGCGGTCATTGCTTGGGGAGGTGTATTGGGCTATCAGGGGGTCTCTGCTTGGGGAGGTGTCGTGGGCTATCATGGGGTCACTGCTTGTGGAGGTGTAGTGGGCTATCAGGCGGTCACTGCTTCGGGAGGTGTAGTGGTCTATCATGGGGTCGCTTCTTGTGGAGGTGTAGTGAGCTCTCAGGGGGTCACTGCTTGTGGAGGTGTAGTGGGCAATCAGCGGTCACTGCTTGGGGAGGTGTCGTGGGCTATTAGCGGTCCCTGCTTGGGGAGGTGTAGTGGGCTATCAGTGGTCACTGCTTGGGGAGGTGTAGGGGGCTATTAGCGGTCATTGCTTTGGGAGGTGCAGTGAGCTATCAGCGGTCACTGCTTGGGGAGGTGCAGTGAGCTATCAGCGGTCACTGTTTGGGGAGGTGCAGTGGGCTATCAGCGGTCACTGCTTGGGGAGGTGTAGTGGGCTATCAAGGGGTCACTGCTTGGGGAGGAGTAGTGGGCTATCAGCGGTCACTGCTTGGGGAGGTGTAGTGGGATATCAGGGGGTCACTGCTTGGGAAGTGTAGTGGGCTGTCAGCGGTCACTGCTTGGGGAGGTGTAGTGGGCTATCGGGCGGTCACTGCTTGGGGAGGTGTAGTGGGCTATCAGGGGGTCACTGCTTGGGGAGGTGTAGTGGGCTATCGGGCGGTCACTGCTTGGGGAGGTGTAGTGGGCTATCAGTGGTCACTGCTTGGGAGGTGTAGAGGGCTATCAACAATCACTGCTTGGGGAGGTGTAGTGGGCTATCAAGGGGTCACTGCTTGGGGAGGTGGAGTGGGCTATCAGCGGTCACTGCTTGGGGAGGTGTAGTGGGCTATCAGCGGTCACTGCTTGGGGAGGTGTAGTGGGCTATCAGCGGTGACTGCTAGGGGAGGTGTAGTGGGCCATCAGCGGTCACTGCTTGGGGAGGTGTAGTGGGCTATGAGGGGGTCACTGCTTGGGGAGGTGTAGTGGGCTATCAGCGGTCACTGCTTGGGGAGGTGTAGTGGGCTATCAGCGGTCACTGCTAGGGGAGGTGTAGTGGGCTATCAGCGGTCACTGCTTGGGGAGGTGTAGTGGGCTATCAGTGGTCACTGCTTGGGAGGTGTAGAGGGCTATCAACAATAACTGCTTGGGGAGGTGTAGTGGGCTATCAAGGGGTCACTGCTTGGGGAGGTGTAGTGGACTATCAGGGGGTCACTGCTTGGGGAGGTGTAGTGGGCTATCAGGGGGTCACTGCTTGGGGAGGTGTAGTGGGCTATCAGGGGGTCACTGCTTGGGGAAGTGTAGTGGGCTATCAGCGGTCACTGCTTGGGGTGGTGTAGTGGGCTATCAGTGGTCACTGCTTGTGGAGGTGTAGTGGGCTATCAGCGTTCATTGCTTGGGGAGGTGTAGTGGGCTATCAGCGGTCGTTGCTTGGCGAGGTGAAATGGGCTATCAGCGGTCACTGCTTGGGGAGGTGCAATGGGCTATCAGCGGTCACTGCTTGGGGAGGTGTAGTGGGCTATCAGGCGGTCACTGCTTGAGGAGGTGTAGTGGGCTATCAGGCAGTCAATGCTTGGGGAGGTGTAGTGGGCTATCAGGGGGTCACTGCTTGGGGAGCTGTAGAGGGCTATCAGCGGTCACTGCTTGGGGAGGTGTAGTGGACCATCAGGGAATCATTGCTTGGGGTGGTGTAGTGGGCTACCAGGGGGTCACTGCTTTGGGAGGTGTCGTAGGCTATCAGTGGTCATTGCTTGGGGAGGTATAGTGGGCTATCAGGCGGTCACTGCTTGGGGAGGTGTAGTGGGCTATCAGGGGGTCACTGCTTGGGGACGTTTAGTGGGCTATCAGCGGTCACTGCTTGGGGAGGTGTAGTGGGCTATCAGTGGTCACTGCTTGGGAGGTGTAGAGGGCTATCAACAATCACTGCTTGGGGAGGTGTAGTGGGCTATCAGGGGATCACTGGTTGGGGAGGTGTAGTGGGCTATCAGCGGTCACTGCTTGGGGCGTTGTTGTGGGCTATCAGCGGTCACTGCTTAGGGAGGTGTAGTGGGCAATCAGGGGATCACTGCTTGGGGAGGTGTAGTGGGCTATCAGCGGTCACTGCTTGGGGAAGTGCAGTGAGCTATCAGGGGGTCACTGCTTAGGGAGGTGCAGTGAGCTATCAGGGGGTCACTGCTTGGGGAGGTGTAGTAGGCTATCAACAGTCACTGCTTGTGGAGGTGTAGTGGGCTACCAGGCGGTCACTGCTTGAGGAGGTGTAGTGGGCAATCAGGGGGTCACTGCTTGGGGAGGTGTAGTGGGCTATCAGAGGGTCACTGCTTGGGGAGGTGTAGTGGGTTATCAGGGGTCACTGCTTGGGGAGGTGTAGTGGGCTATCAGCGGTCAATGCTTGGGGAGGTGTCGTGGGCTATCAGGCGGTCACTGCTTGGGAGGTGAAGAGGGCTATCAACAATCACTGCTTGGGGATGTGTAGTGGGCTATCAAGGGGTCACTGCTTGGGGAGGTGTAGTGGGCTATCAGCGGTCACTGCTTGGGGAGGTGTAGTGGGCTATCAGCGGTCACTGCTTGGGGAGGTGTAGTGGGCTATCAGGGGGTCACTGCTTGGGGAGGTGTAGTGGGCTGTCAGCGGTCACTGCTTGGGGAGGTGTAGTGGACTATCAGGGTGTCACTGCTTGGGGAGGTGTAGTGGGCTATCAGGGGGTCACTGCTTGGGGAGGTGTAGTGGGCTATCAGGGGGTCACTGCTTGGGGAGGTGTAGTGGGCTATCAGGCGGTCACTGCTTGGGGATGTGTAGTAGGCTATCAGCGGTAAATGCTTGGGGAGCTGTAGTGGTCTATCAGCGGGTCACTGCTTGGGGAAGTGTAGTGGGCTATCAGGGGGTCACTGCTTGGGGAGGTGTAGTGGGCTATCAGGGGGTCACTGCTTGGGGAGGTGAAGTGGGCTATCAGGGGATCACTGCTTGGGGAAGTGCAGTGGGTTATCAGGGGGTCACTTCTTGGGGCGGTGTAGTGGGCTATCAGGGGGTCACTGCTTGGGGAGGTGTAGTGGGCTATCAGGGGGTCACTGCTTGCGGAGGTGTAGTGGGCTATCAGCGGTCATTGCTTGGGAAGGTGTAGTAGGCTATCAACAGTCACTGCTTGTGGAGGTGTAGTGGGCTATCAGGCGGTCACTGCTTGAGGAGGTGTAGTGGGCTATCAGGCAGTCACTGCTTGGGGAGGTGTAGTGGGCAATCAGGGGGTCACTGCTTGGGGAGGTGTAGTGGGCTATCAGCGGTCACTTCTTGGGGAGGTGTCATGGGCTATCAGCGGTCACTGCTTGGGATGGTGTAGTGGACTATCAGGGGTCACTGCTTGGGGAGGTGTACTGGGCTATCGATCGGTCACTGCTTGGGGAGGTGTAGTGGGATATGAGGGGGTCACTGCTTGGGGAGGTGCAGTGGGCTATCAGCGGTCACTGCTTGGGGAGGTGTAGTGGGTTATCAGCGGTCACTGCTTGTGGAGGTGTAGTGGGTTATCAGCGGTCACTGCTTGGGGAGGTGTAGTGGGTTATCAGCGGTCACTGCTTGGGGAGGTGTAGTGGGCTATCAGCGGTCACTGCTTGGGGAGGTGTAGTGGGCTATCAGCGGTCACTGCTTGGGGAGGTGTAGTGGGCTATCAGGGGGTCACTGCTTGGGGAGGTGGAGTGGGCTATCAGCGGTCACTGCTTGGGGAGGTGTAGTGGGCTATCAGCGGTCACTGCTTGGGGAGTTGTAGTGGGCTATCAGCGGTCACTGCTTGGGGAGATGTAGTGGGCTATCAGGGGTTCACTGCTTGGGGAGGTGTAGTGGGGTATCAGGGGGTCACTGCTTGGGGAGGTGTAGTGGGCTATCAGTGGTCACTGCTTGTGGAGGTGTAGTGGGCTATCAGCGGTCATTGCTTGGGGAGGTGTAGTGGGCTATCAGCGGTCGTTGCTTGGGGAGGTGAAATGGGCTATCAGCGGTCACTGCTTGGGGAGGTGCAATGGGCTATCAGCAGTCATTGCTTGGGGAAGTGTAGTGGGCTATCAGGGGGTCACTGCTCGGGGAGGTGTAGTGGGCTATCAGCGGTCACTGCTTGGGGAGGTGTAGTTGGCTATCAGGCAGTCACTGCTTGGGGAGGTGTAGTGGGCAATCAGGGGGTCACTGCTTGGGGAGGTGTAGTGGGCTATCAGGGGGTCACTGCTTGTGGAGGTGTAGCGGGCTATCAGCGGTCACTGCTTGGGGAGGTGTAGTGGGCTATCTGCGGTCACTGCTTGGGGAGGTGTAGTGGGCTATCAGGCGGTCACTGCTTGAGGACGTGTAGTGGGCTATCAGGCAGTCAATGCTTGGGGAGGTGTAGTGGGCTATCAGGGGGTCACTGCTTGGGGAGCTGTAGTGGGCTATCAGCGGTCACTGCTTGGGGAGGTGTAGTGGACCATCAGGGAATCACTGCTTGGGGAGGTGTAGTGGGCTGTCAGGCGGTCACTGCTTGGGGAGGTGTAGTGGGCAATCAGGCGGTCACTGCTTTGGGAGGTGTAGTAGGCTATCAGCGGTCATTGCTTGGGGAGATGTAGTGGGCTATCAGGCGGTCACTGCTTGGGGAGGTGTAGTGGGCTATCAGGGGGTCACTGCTTGGGGACGTGCAGTAGGCTATCAGGGTGTCACTGATTGGGGAGGTGTAGTGGCCTATCAGTGGTCACTGCTTGGGAGATGTCAAGGGCTATCAACAATCACTGCTTGGGGAGGTGTAGTGGGCTATCAGCGGTCACTGCTTGGGGCGTTGTAGTGGGCTATCAGCGGTCACTGCTTAGGGAGGTGCAGTGGGCTATCAGGGGATCACTGCTTGGGGAGGTGTAGTGGGCTATCAGCGGTCACTGCTTGGGGAGGTGTAGTGGACTAACAGGGAATCATTGCTTGGGGAGGTGTACTGGGCTACCAGGGGGTCACTGTTTGGGGAGGTGTAGTGGGCTATCAGGCGGTCACTGCTTGGGGAGGTGTAGTGGGCTTTCAGAGGGTCAATGCTTGGGGAGGTGTAGTGGGCTATGAGGGGGTCACTGCTTGGGGAGGTGTAGTAGGCTGTCAGCGGTCATTGCTTGGGGAGGTGTAGTGGGCTATCAGGGGGTCACTGCTTGGGGACGTTTAGTGGGCTATCAGCGGTCACTGCTTGGGGAGGTGTAGTGGGCTATCAGTGGTAACTGCTTGGGAGATGTAGAGGGCTATCAACAATCACTGCTTGGGGAGGTGTAGTGGGCTATCAGGGTGTCACTGCTTGGGGAGGTGCAGTGGGCTATCAGCGGTCACTGCTTGGGGAGGTGTAGTGGGCTATCAGCGGTCACTGCTTGGGGAGGTGTAGTGGGCTATCAGCGGTCACTGCTTGGGGAGGTGTAGTGGGCTATCAGGGGGTCACTGCTTGGGGAGGTGTAGTGGGCTATCAGCGGTCACTGCTTGGCCAGGTGTAGTGGACTATCAGGGAATCACTGCTGGGGAGGTGTAGTGGGCTACCAGGGAGTCACTGCTGGGGAGGTGTAGTGGGATATCAGGCGGTCACTGCTTGGGGAGGTGTAGTGGGCTTTCAGGGGGTCAATGCTTGGGGAGGTGTAGTGGGCTATGAGGGGGTCACTGCTTGGGGAGGTGTAGTAGGCTGTCAGCGGTCATTGCTTGGGGAGGTGTATTGGGCTATCAGGGGGTCTCTGCTTGGGGAGGTGTCGTGGGCTATCATGGGGTCACTGCTTGTGGAGGTGTAGTGGGCTATCAGGCGGTCACTGCTTCGGGAGGTGTAGTGGTCTATCATGGGGTCGCTTCTTGTGGAGGTGTAGTGAGCTCTCAGGGGGTCACTGCTTGTGGAGGTGTAGTGGGCAATCAGCGGTCACTGCTTGGGGAGGTGTCGTGGGCTATTAGCGGTCCCTGCTTGGGGAGGTGTAGTGGGCTATCAGTGGTCACTGCTTGGGGAGGTGTAGGGGGCTATTAGCGGTCATTGCTTTGGGAGGTGCAGTGAGCTATCAGCGGTCACTGCTTGGGGAGGTGCAGTGAGCTATCAGCGGTCACTGTTTGGGGAGGTGCAGTGGGCTATCAGCGGTCACTGCTTGGGGAGGTGTAGTGGGCTATCAAGGGGTCACTGCTTGGGGAGGAGTAGTGGGCTATCAGCGGTCACTGCTTGGGGAGGTGTAGTGGGATATCAGGGGGTCACTGCTTGGGAAGTGTAGTGGGCTGTCAGCGGTCACTGCTTGGGGAGGTGTAGTGGGCTATCGGGCGGTCACTGCTTGGGGAGGTGTAGTGGGCTATCAGGGGGTCACTGCTTGGGGAGGTGTAGTGGGCTATCGGGCGGTCACTGCTTGGGGAGGTGTAGTGGGCTATCAGTGGTCACTGCTTGGGAGGTGTAGAGGGCTATCAACAATCACTGCTTGGGGAGGTGTAGTGGGCTATCAAGGGGTCACTGCTTGGGGAGGTGGAGTGGGCTATCAGCGGTCACTGCTTGGGGAGGTGTAGTGGGCTATCAGCGGTCACTGCTTGGGGAGGTGTAGTGGGCTATCAGCGGTGACTGCTAGGGGAGGTGTAGTGGGCCATCAGCGGTCACTGCTTGGGGAGGTGTAGTGGGCTATGAGGGGGTCACTGCTTGGGGAGGTGTAGTGGGCTATCAGCGGTCACTGCTTGGGGAGGTGTAGTGGGCTATCAGCGGTCACTGCTAGGGGAGGTGTAGTGGGCTATCAGCGGTCACTGCTTGGGGAGGTGTAGTGGGCTATCAGTGGTCACTGCTTGGGAGGTGTAGAGGGCTATCAACAATAACTGCTTGGGGAGGTGTAGTGGGCTATCAAGGGGTCACTGCTTGGGGAGGTGTAGTGGACTATCAGGGGGTCACTGCTTGGGGAGGTGTAGTGGGCTATCAGGGGGTCACTGCTTGGGGAGGTGTAGTGGGCTATCAGGGGGTCACTGCTTGGGGAAGTGTAGTGGGCTATCAGCGGTCACTGCTTGGGGTGGTGTAGTGGGCTATCAGTGGTCACTGCTTGTGGAGGTGTAGTGGGCTATCAGCGGTCATTGCTTGGGGAGGTGTAGTGGGCTATCAGCGGTCGTTGCTTGGCGAGGTGAAATGGGCTATCAGCGGTCACTGCTTGGGGAGGTGCAATGGGCTATCAGCGGTCACTGCTTGGGGAGGTGTAGTGGGCTATCAGGCGGTCACTGCTTGAGGAGGTGTAGTGGGCTATCAGGCAGTCAATGCTTGGGGAGGTGTAGTGGGCTATCAGGGGGTCACTGCTTGGGGAGCTGTAGAGGGCTATCAGCGGTCACTGCTTGGGGAGGTGTAGTGGACCATCAGGGAATCATTGCTTGGGGTGGTGTAGTGGGCTACCAGGGGGTCACTGCTTTGGGAGGTGTCGTAGGCTATCAGTGGTCATTGCTTGGGGAGGTATAGTGGGCTATCAGGCGGTCACTGCTTGGGGAGGTGTAGTGGGCTATCAGGGGGTCACTGCTTGGGGACGTTTAGTGGGCTATCAGCGGTCACTGCTTGGGGAGGTGTAGTGGGCTATCAGTGGTCACTGCTTGGGAGGTGTAGAGGGCTATCAACAATCACTGCTTGGGGAGGTGTAGTGGGCTATCAGGGGATCACTGGTTGGGGAGGTGTAGTGGGCTATCAGCGGTCACTGCTTGGGGCGTTGTTGTGGGCTATCAGCGGTCACTGCTTAGGGAGGTGTAGTGGGCAATCAGGGGATCACTGCTTGGGGAGGTGTAGTGGGCTATCAGCGGTCACTGCTTGGGGAAGTGCAGTGAGCTATCAGGGGGTCACTGCTTAGGGAGGTGCAGTGAGCTATCAGGGGGTCACTGCTTGGGGAGGTGTAGTAGGCTATCAACAGTCACTGCTTGTGGAGGTGTAGTGGGCTACCAGGCGGTCACTGCTTGAGGAGGTGTAGTGGGCAATCAGGGGGTCACTGCTTGGGGAGGTGTAGTGGGCTATCAGAGGGTCACTGCTTGGGGAGGTGTAGTGGGTTATCAGGGGTCACTGCTTGGGGAGGTGTAGTGGGCTATCAGCGGTCAATGCTTGGGGAGGTGTCGTGGGCTATCAGGCGGTCACTGCTTGGGAGGTGAAGAGGGCTATCAACAATCACTGCTTGGGGATGTGTAGTGGGCTATCAAGGGGTCACTGCTTGGGGAGGTGTAGTGGGCTATCAGCGGTCACTGCTTGGGGAGGTGTAGTGGGCTATCAGCGGTCACTGCTTGGGGAGGTGTAGTGGGCTATCAGGGGGTCACTGCTTGGGGAGGTGTAGTGGGCTGTCAGCGGTCACTGCTTGGGGAGGTGTAGTGGACTATCAGGGTGTCACTGCTTGGGGAGGTGTAGTGGGCTATCAGGGGGTCACTGCTTGGGGAGGTGTAGTGGGCTATCAGGGGGTCACTGCTTGGGGAGGTGTAGTGGGCTATCAGGCGGTCACTGCTTGGGGAGGTGTAGTAGGCTATCAGCGGTAAATGCTTGGGGAGCTGTAGTGGTCTATCAGCGGGTCACTGCTTGGGGAAGTGTAGTGGGCTATCAGGGGGTCACTGCTTGGGGAGGTGTAGTGGGCTATCAGGGGGTCACTGCTTGGGGAGGTGTAGTGGGCTATCAGGGGATCACTGCTTGGGGAAGTGCAGTGGGTTATCAGGGGGTCACTTCTTGGGGCGGTGTAGTGGGCTATCAGGGGGTCACTGCTTGGGGAGGTGTAGTGGGCTATCAGGGGGTCACTGCTTGCGGAGGTGTAGTGGGCTATCAGCGGTCATTGCTTGGGAAGGTGTAGTAGGCTATCAACAGTCACTGCTTGTGGAGGTGTAGTGGGCTATCAGGCGGTCACTGCTTGAGGAGGTGTAGTGGGCTATCAGGCAGTCACTGCTTGGGGAGGTGTAGTGGGCAATCAGGGGGTCACTGCTTGGGGAGGTGTAGTGGGCTATCAGAGGGTCACTGCTTGGGGATGTGTAGTGAGCTATCAGCGGTCACTGCTTGGGGAGGTGCAGTGGGCTATCAGCGGGTCACTGCTTGGGGAAGTGTAGTGGGCTATCAGGCGGTCACTGCTTGGGGAGGTGTAGTGGGCTATCAGGGTGTCACTGATTTGGGAGGTGTAGTGGGCTATCGGGCGGTCACTGCTTGAGGAGGTGTAGTGGGCTATCAGTGGTCACTGCTTGGGAGGTGTAGTGGGCTATCAGAGGGTCACTGCTTCGGGAGGTGTAGTGGGCTATCAGCGGTCACTGCTTGGGGAGGTTTAGTGGGCTGTCAGCGGTCACTGCTTGGGGAGGTGTAGTGGGCTATCAGGGGGTCACTGCTTGGGGAGGTGTCGTGGGCTATCAGCAGTCACTGCTTGGGGAGGTGTAGTGAGTTATCAGCGGTCACTGCTTGGGGAGGTGTAGTGGGCTATCAGCGGTCACTGCTTGGAGAGGTGTAGTGGGCTATCAGCGGTCACTGCATGGGGAGGTGTTTGGGCTATCAGGGGGTCACTGCTTGGGGTGGTGCACTGGGCTATCAGGGGGTCACTGTTTGGGGAGGTGTAGTGAGTTATCAGCGATCACTGCTTGGGGAGGTGTAGTGGGCTATCAGCGGTCACTGCTTGGGGAGGTGTAGTGGACTATCAGGGGGTCACTGCTTGGGGAGGTGTAGTGGGCTATCAGGGGGTCACTGCTTGGGGAGGTGTAGTGGGCTATCAGGGGGTCACTGCTTGGGGAGGTGTAGTGGGCTATCAGCGGGTCACTGCTTGGGGAAGTGTAGTGGGCTATCAGGCGGTCACTGCTTGGGGAGGTGAAGTGGGCTATCAGGGTGTCACTGCTTGGAGAGGTGTAGTGGGCTATCAGCGGTCACTGCATGGGGAGGTGTTTGGGCTATCAGGGGGTCACTGCTTGGGGTGGTGCACTGGGCTATCAGGGGGTCACTGTTTGGGGAGGTGTAGTGAGTTATCAGCGATCACTGCTTGGGGAGGTGTAGTGGGCTATCAGCGGTCACTGCTTGGGGAGGTGTAGTGGACTATCAGGGGGTCACTGCTTGGGGAGGTGTAGTGGGCTATCAGGGGGTCACTGCTTGGGGAGGTGTAGTGGGCTATCAGGGGGTCACTGCTTGGGGAGGTGTAGTGGGCTATCAGCGGGTCACTGCTTGGGGAAGTGTAGTGGGCTATCAGGCGGTCACTGCTTGGGGAGGTGAAGTGGGCTATCAGGGTGTCACTGCTTGGGGAGGTGTAGTGGGCTATCAGTGGTCACTGCTTGGGAGGTGTAGAGGGCTATCAACAATCACTGCTTGGGGAGGTGTAGTGGGCTATCAGAGGGTCACTGCTTCGGGAGGTGTAGTGGGCTATCAGCGGTCACTGCTTGGGGAGGTTTAGTGGGCTGTCAGCGGTCACTGCTTGGGGAGGTGTAGTGGGCTGTCAGGGGGTCACTGCTTGGGGAGGTGTCGTGGGCTATCAGCGGTCAATGCTTGGGGAGGTGTAGTGAGTTATCAGCGGTCACTGCTTGGGATGGTGTAGTGGGCTATGAGGGGGTCACTGCTTCGGGAGGTGTAGTGGGCTATCAGCGGTCATTGCTTGGGGAGGTGTAGTGTGCTATCAGGGGGTCACTGCTTGGGGAGGTGTCGTGGGCGATCAGCGGTCACTGCTTGGGGAGGTGTAGTGAGTTATCAGCGGTCACTGCTTGGGGAGGTGTAGTGGGCTATCAGCGGTCACTGCATGGGGAGGTGTAGTGGGCTATCAGGGGGTCACTGCTTGGGGTGGTGCACTGGGCTATCAGGGGGTCACTGTTTGGGGAGGTGTAGTGGTCTATCAGGGGGTCACTGCTTGGGGAGGTGTAGTGGGCTATCAGCGGTCACTGCTTGGGGAGGTGTCGTGGGCTATCAGCGGTCACTGCTTGGGGAGGTGTAGTGGGCTATCAGCGGTCACTGCTTGGGATGGTGTCGTGGACTATCAGGGGATCACTGCTTGGGGAGTTGCACTGGGCTATCGATCGGTCACTGCTTGGGGAGGTGTTGTGGGCTATGATGGGGTCACTGCTTGGGGAGGTGTAGTAGGCTATCAGCGGTCATTGCTTGGGGAGGTGTAGTGGGCTATCAGGGGGTCACTGCTTGGGGAGGTGTAGTGGGCTATCAGCGGTCACTGCTTGGGGAGGTGTAGTTGGCTATCAGCGATCACTGCTTGGGGAGGTGTAGTGGGCTATCAGCGGTCACTGCTTGGGGAAGTGTAGTGGGCTATCAGCGGTCACTGCTTGGGGAGGTGTAGTGGGCTATCAGCGGTCACTGCTTGGGGAGGTGTAGCGGGCTATCAGTGGTCACTGCTTGGGGAGGTGTAGTGGGCTATCAGCGGTCACTGCTTGGGGAGGTGTAGTGGGCTATCAGGGTGTCACTGATTGGGGAGGTGTATTGGGCTATCGGGCGGTCACTGCTTGGGGAGGTGTAGTGGGCTATCAGTGGTCACTGCTTGGGAGGTGTAGAGGGCTATCAACAATCACTGCTTGGGGAGGTGTAGTGGGCTATCAAGGGGTCACTGCTTGGGGAGGTGGAGTGGGATATCAGCGGTCACTGCTAGGGGAGGTGTAGTGGGCTATCAGCGGTCACTGCTTGGGGAGGTGTTATGGGCTATCAGCGGTCACTGCTAGGGGAGGTGTGTTGGGCTATCAGCGGTCACTGCTTGGGGAGGTGTAGTGGACTATCAGGGGGTCACTGCTTGGGGAGGTGTAGTGGGCTATCAGGGGGTCACTGCTTGTGGAGGTGTAGTGGGCTATCAGCGGTCACTGCTTGGGGAGGTGTAGTGGGCTATCAGCGGTCACTGCTTGGGGAGATGTAGTGGGCTATCAGGGGGTCACTGCTTGGGGAGGTGTAGTGGGGTATCAGGGGGTCACTGCTTGGGGAGGTGTAGTGGGCTATCAGTGGTCACTGCTTGTGGAGGTGTAGTGGGCTATCAGCGGTCATTGCTTGGGGAGGTGTAGTGGGCTCTCAGCGGTCTTTGCTTGGGGAGGTGAAATGGGCTATCAGCGGTCACTGCTTGGGGAGGTGCAATGGGCTATCAGCGGTCATTGCTTGGGGAGGTGTAGTGGGCTATCAGCGGTCACTGCTTGGGGAGGTGTAGTTGGCTATCAGGCAGTCACTGCTTGGGGAGGTGTAGTGGGCAATCAGGGGGTCACTGCTTGGGGAGGTGTAGTGGGCTATCAGGGGGTCACTGCTTGTGGAGGTGTAGTGGGCTATCGGCGGTCACTGCTTGGGGAGGTGTAGTGGGCTATCAGCGGTCACTGCTTGGGGAGGTGTAGTGGGCTATCAGGCGGTCACTGCTTGAGGAGGTGTAGTGGGCTATCAGGCAGTCAATGCTTGGGGAGGTGTAGTGGGCTATCAGGGGGTCACTGCTTGGGGAGCTGTAGTGGGCTATCAGCGGTCACTGCTTGGGGAGGTGTAGTGGACCATCAGGGAATCATTGCTTCGGGTGGTGTAGTGGGCTACCAGGGGGTCACTGCTTGGGGAGGTGTATTGGTCTGTCAGGCGGTCACTGCTTTGGGAGGTGTAGTAGGCTATCAGCGGTCATTGCTTGGGGAGGTGTAGTGGGCTATCAGGTGGTCACTGCTTGGGGAGGTGTAGTGAGCTATCAGGGGGTCACTGCTTGGGGAGGTGTAGTGGGCTATCGGGCGGTCACTGCTTGGGGAGGTGTAATGGGCTATCAGTGGTCACTGCTTGGGAGATGTCGAGGGCTATCAACAATCACTGCTTGGGGAGGTGTAGTGGGCTATCAGGGGGTCACTGCTTGGCGAGGTGTAGTGGGCTATCAGCGGTCACTGCTTGGGGAGGTGTAGTGGGCTATCAGCGGTCACTGCTTGGGGCGTTGTAGTGAGCTATCAACGGTCACTGCTTAGGGAGGTGTAGTGGGCTATCAGGGGATCACTGCTTGGGGAAGTGTAGTGGGCTATCAGCGGTCACTGCTTGGGGAGGTGTAGTGGACTAACAGGGAATCACTGCTTGGGGAGGTGTAGTGCGGTACCAGGGGGTCACTGTTTAGGGAGGTGTAGTGGGCTATCAGGCGGTCACTGCTTGGGGAGGTGTAGTGGGCTTTCAGAGGGTCAATGCTTGGGGAGGTGTAGTGGGCTATGAGGGGGTCACTGCTTGGGGAGGTGAAGTAGGCTGTCAGCGGTCATTGTTTGGGGAGGTGTAGTGGGCTATCAGGGGGTCACTGCTTGGGGACGTGTAGTGGGCTATCAGCGGTCACTGCTTGGGGAGGTGTAGTGGGCTATCAGTGGTCACTGCTTGGGAGGTGTAGAGGGCTATCAACAATCACTGCTTGGGGAGGTGTAGTGGGCTATCAGGGGGTCACTGCTTCGGGAGGTGTAGTGGGCTATCAGCGGTCACTGCTTGGGGAGGTGTAGTGGGCTATCAGCGGTCACTGCTTGGGGAGGTGTTGTGGGCTATCAGTGGTCACTGCTTGGGAGGTGTAGAGGGCTATCAACAATCACTGCTTGGGGAGGTGTAGTGGGCTATCAGGGGGTCACTGCTTGGGGAGGTGTAGTGGGCTATCAGCGGTCACTGCTTGGGGAGGTGTAGTGGGCTACCAGGGAGTCACTGCTGGGGAGTTGTAGTGGGCTATCAGGCGGTCACTGCTTGGGGAGGTGTAGTGGGCTTTCAGGGGCTCAATGCTTCGGGAGGTGTAGTGGGCTATGAGGGGGTCACTGCTTGGGGAGGTGTAGTAGGCTGTCAGCGGTCATTGCTTGGGGAGGTGTAGTGGGCTATCAGCGGGTCACTGCTTGGGGAGGTGTCTTGGGCTATCAGGGGGTCACTGCTTGGGGAGGTGTAGTGGGCAATCAGCGGTCACTGCTTGGGGAGGTGTAATGGGCTATTAGCGGTCCCTGCTTGGGGAGGTGTAGTGGGCTATCAGTGGTCACTGCTTGGGGAGGTGTAGGGGGCTATCAGCGGTCATTGCTTTGGGAGGTGTAGTGGGCTATCAGCGGTCACTGCTTGGGGAGGTGTAGTGGGCTATCAGCGGTCACTGCTTGGGGAGGTGCAGTGGTCTATCAGCGGTCACTGCTTGGGGATGTGTAGTGGGCTATCAGCGGTCACTGCTTGGGGAGGTGTAGTGGGCTATCAGCGGTCACTGCTTGGGGAGGTGTAGTGGGCTATCAGGGTGTCACTGATTGGGGAGGTGTAGTGGGCTATCAGTGGTCACTGCTTGGGAGGTGTAGAGGGCTATCAACAATCACTGCTTGGGAAGGTGTAGTGGGCTATCAAGGGGTCACTGCTTGGGGAGGTGGAGTGGGCTATCAGCGGTCACTGCTTGGGGAGGTGTAGTGGGCTATCAGCGGTCACTGCTTGGGGAGGTGTAGTGGGCTATCAGCGGTCACTGCTAGGGGAGGTGTAGTGGGCTATCAGCGGTCGTTGCTTGGGGAGGTGAAATGGGCTATCAGCGGTCACTGCTTGGGGAGGTGCAATGGGCTATCAGCGGTCATTGCTTGGGGAGGTGTAGTGGGCAATCAGGGGGTCACTGCTTGGGGAGGTGTAGTGGGCTATCAGGGGGTCACTGCTTGTGGAGGTGTAGTGGGCTATCAGCGGTCACTGCTTGGGGAGGTGTAGTGGGCTATCAGCGGTCACTGCTTGGGGAGGTGTAGTGGGCTATCAGGCGGTCACTGCTTGAGGAGGTGTAGTGGGCTATCAGGCAGTCAATGCTTGGGGAGGTGTAGTGGGCTATCAGGGGGTCACTGCTTGGGGAGCTGTAGTGGGCTATCAGCGGTCACTGCTTGGGTAGGTGTAGTGGATCATCAGGGAATCATTGCTTGGGGTGGTGTAGTGGGCTACCAGGGGGTCACTGCTTGGGGAGGTGTAGTGGGCTATCAGGCGGTCACTGCTTGGGGAGGTGTAGTGGGCTTTCAGGGCGTCACTGCTTGGGGAGGTGTATTGGGCTATCAGGCGGTCACTGCTTTGGGAGGTGTCGTAGGCTATCAGTGGTCATTGCTTGGGGAGGTGTAGTGGGCTATCAGGGGGTCACTGCTTGGGGAGGTGTAGTGGGCTATCAGGGGGTCACTGCTTGGGGAGGTGTAGTGGGCTATCAGTGGTCACTGCTTGGGAGATGTCGAGGGCTATCAACAATCACTGCTTGGGGAGGTGTAGTGGGCTATCAGGGGGTCAGTGCTTGGGGCGGTGTAGTAGGCTGTCAGCGGTCACTGCTTGGGGAGGTGTAGTGGGCTGTCAGTGGTCACTGCTTGGGAGGTGTAGAGGGCTATCAACAATCACTGCTTGGAGAGGTGTAGTGGGCTATCAGCGGTCACTGCATGGGTAGGTGTAGTGGGCTATCAGGGGGTCACTGCTTGGGGTGGTGCACTGGGCTATCATGGGGTCACTGTTTGGGGAGGTGTAGTGGTCTATCAGGGGGTCACTGCTTGGGGAAGTGTAGTGGGCTATCAGTGGTCACTGCTTGGGGAGGTGTCGTGGGCTATCAGCGGTCACTGCTTGGGGAGGTGTAGTGGGCTATCAGGGGGTCACTGCTTCGTGAGGTGTAGTGGGCTATCAGCGGTCACTGCTTGGGGAGGTGTAGTGGACTATCAGGGGGTCACTGCTTCGTGAGGTGTAGTGGGCTATCAGCGGTCACTGCTTGGGGAGGTGTAGTGGACTATCAGGGGAACACTGCTTGGGGAGGTGTACTGGGCTATCGATCGTTCACTGCTTGGGGAGGTGTAGTGGGCTATGAGGGGGTCACTGCTTGGGGAGGTGTAGTCGGCTATCAGCGGTCATTGCTTGGAAAGGTGTAGTGGGCTATCAGGGGGTCACTGCTTGGGGAGGTGTAGTGGGCTATCAGTGGTCACTGCTTGGGGAGGTGAAGTTGGCTATCAGCGATCACTGCTTGGGGAGGTGTAGTGGGCTATCAGGGGGTCACTGCTTGTGGAGGTGTAGTGGGCTATCAGCGGTCACTGCTTGGGGAGGTGTAGTGGGCTATCAGCGGTCACTGCTTGGGGAGGTGTAGTGGGCTATCAGCGGTCATTGCTTGGGGAGGTGTAGTGGGCTATCAGCGGTCACTACTTTGGGAGGTGTAGTGGGCTATCAGCGGTCATTGCTTGGGGAGGTGTAGTGGGCTATCAGCGGTCGTTGCTTGGGGAGGTGAAATGGGCTATCAGGCGGTCACTGCTTGAGGAGGTGTCGTGGGCTATCAGGCAGTCACTGCTTGGGGAGGTGTAGTGGGGAATCAGGGGGTCACTGCTTGGGGGGGTGTAGTGGGCTTTCAGGGGGTCACTGATTGGGGAGGTGTAGTGGGCTATCAGCGGTCACTGCTTGGGGAGGTGTACTGGGCTATCGATCGTTCACTGCTTGGGGAGGTGTAGTGGGCTATGAGGGGGTCACTGCTTGGGGAGGTGTAGTAGGCTTTCAGGGGGTCACTGATTGGGGAGGTGTAGTGGGCTTTCAGGGGGTCACTGATTGGGGAGGTGTAGTGGGCTATCAGCGGTCACTGCTTGGGGAGGTGTACTGGGCTATCGATCGTTCACTGCTTGGGGAGGTGTAGTGGGCTATGAGGGGGTCACTGCTTGGGGAGGTGTAGTGGGCTTTCAGGGGGTCACTGATTGGGGAGGTGTAGTGGGCTATCAGCGGTCACTGCTTGGGGAGGTGCACTGGGCTATCGATCGTTCACTGCTTGGGGAGGTGTAGTGGGCTATGAGGGGGTCACTGCTTGGGGAGGTGTAGTGGGCTATCAGCGGTCACTGCTTGGGGAGGTGTAGTTGGCTATCAGCGATCACTGCTTGGGGAGGTGTAGTGGGCTATCAGGGGGTCACTGCTTGTGGAGGTGTAGTGGGCTATCAGGGGGTCACTGCTTGGGGAGGTGTAGTGGGGAATCAGGGGGTCACTGCTTGGGGGATGTAGTGGGCTATCAGGGGGTCACTGCTTGGGGAGGTGTAGTGGGCTATCAGCGGTCATTGCTTGGGGAGGTGTAGTGGGCTATCAGCGGTCACTACTTTGGGAGGTGTAGTGGGCTATCAGCGGTCATTGCTTGGGGAGGTGTAGTGGGCTATCAGCGGTCGTTGCTTGGGGAGGTGAAATGGGCTATCAGCGGTCACTGCTTGGGGAGGTGCAGTGGGCTATCAGGCGGTCACTGCTTGAGGAGGTGTCGTGGGCTATCAGGCAGTCACTGCTTGGGGAGGTGTAGTGGGGAATCAGGGGGTCACTGCTTGGTGGGGTGTAGTGGGCTATCAGGGGGTCACTGCTTGGGGAGGTGTAGTGGGGAATCAGGGGGTCACTGCTTGGGGGATGTAGTGGGCTATCAGGGGGTCACTGCTTGGGGAGGTGTAGTGGGCTATCAGCGGTCACTGCTTGGGGAGGTGTAGTGGGCTATCAGGCGGTCACTGCTTGAGGATGTGTAGTGGGGTATCAGCGGTCATTGCTTGGGGAGGTGTAGTGGGCTATCAGCGGTCATTGCTTGGGGAGGTGTAGTGGGCTATCAGCGGTCACTGCTTGTGGAGGTGTAGTGGGCTATCAGCGGTCATTGCTTGGGGAGGTGTAGTGGGCTATCAGCGATCACTACTTTGGGAGGTGTAGTCGGCTATCAGCTGTCATTGCTTGGGGAGGTGAAATGGGCTATCAGCGGTCACTGCTTGGGGAGGTGTAGTGGGCTATCAGCGGTCACTGCTTGGGGAGGTGTAGTAGGCTATCAGGGGGTCACTGCTTGGGAGGTGTAGTGGGCTATCAGGGGGTCACTGCTTGTGGAGGTGTAGTGGGCTATCAGGCGGTCACTGCTTGGGGAGGTGCAGTGGGCTATCAGCGGGTCGCTGCTTGTGGAGGTGTAGTCGGCTATCAGCGGTCACTACTTTGGGAGGTGTAGTGGGCTATCAGCGGTCACTGCTTGTGGAGGTGTAATGGGTTATCAGCGGTCACTACTTTGGGAGGTGTAGTGGGCTATCAGCGGTCACTGCTTGTGGAGGTGTAATGGGTTATCAGCGGTCACTGCTTGGGGAGATGTAGTGGGCTATCAGCGGTCACTGCTTGGGGAGGTGTAGTGGGCTATCAGCGGTCACTACTTTGGGAGGTGTAGTGGGCTATCAGCGGTCATTGCTTGGGGAGGTGTAGTGGGCTATCAGCGGTCGTTGCTTGGGGAGGTGAAATGGGCTATCAGCGGTCACTGCTTGGGGAGGTGTAGTGGGCTATCAGCGGTCATTGCTTGGGGAGGTGTAGTAGGCTATCAGGGGGTCACTGCTTGGGAGGTGTAGTGGGCTATCAGGGTGTCACTGCTTTTGGAGGTGTAGTGGGCGATCAGGCGGTCATTGCTTGGGGAGGTGTAGTGGGCTATCAGCGGGTCGCTGCTTGTGGAGGTGTAGTTGGCTATCAGGGGGTCACTGCTTGTGGAGGTGTAGTGGGCTGTCAGCGGTCACTGCTTGGGGAGGTGTAGTGGGCTATCAGCGGTCACTGCTTGGGGAGGTGTAGTGGGCTATCAGGGGGTCACTGCTTGTGGAGGTGTAGTGGGCTATCAGCGGTCACTGCTTGGGGAGGTGTAGTGGGCTATCAGCGGTCACTGCTTGGGGAGGTGTAGTGGGCTATCAGGCGGTCACTGCTTGAGGAGGTGTAGTGGGCTATCAGGCAGTCAATGCTTGGGGAGGTGTAGTGGGCTATCAGGGGTTCACTGCTTGGGGAGGTGTAGTGGGCTATCAGGCGGTCACTGCTTGGGGAGGTGTAGTGGGCTGTCAGCGGTCACTGCTTGGGGAGGTGTAGTGGACTATCAGGGGGTCACTGCTTGGGGAGGTGTAGTGTGCTATCAGGGGGTCACTGCTTGGGGAGGTGTAGTGGGCTATCAGGGGGTCACTGCTTGGGGAGGTGCAGTGGGCTATCAGCGGTAAATGCTTGGGGAGGTGTAGTGGGTTTTCAGCGGGTCACTGCTTGGGGAAGTGTAGTGCGCTATCAGGCGGTCACTGCTTGGGGAGGTGTAGTAGGCTATCAGCGGTAAATGCTTGGGGAGGTGTAGTGGGTTTTCAGCGGGTCACTGCTTGGGGAAGTGTAGTGCGCTATCAGGCGGTCACTGCTTGGGGAGGTGTAGTGCGCTATCAGGGCGTCACTGCTTGGGGAGGTGTAGTGGGCTATCGGGCGGTCACTGCTTGGGGAGGTGTATTGGGCTATCAGGCGGTCACTGCTTTGGGAGGTGTCGTAGGCTATCAGTGGTCATTGCTTGGGGAGGTGTAGTGGGCTATCAGGCGGTCACTGCTTGGGGAGGTGTAGTGGGCTTTCAGGGGGTCACTGCTTGGGGAGGTGCAGTAGGCTATCAGGGTGTCACTGACTGGGGAGGTGTAGTGGGCTATCAGCGGTCACTGATTGGGGAGGTGTAGTGGGCTATCAGGGGATCACTGATTGGGGAGGTGTCGTGGGCTATCAGCGGTCATTGCTTCGGGAGGTGTAGTGGGCTATCAGCGGTCTTTGCTTGGGGAGGTGAAGTGGGCTATCAGCGGTCACTGCTTGGGAAGGTGCAATGGGCTATCAGCGGTCATTGCTTGGGGAGGTGTAGTGGGCTATCAGGGGGTCACTGCTTGGGGAGGTGTAGTGGGCTATCAGCGGTCACTGCTTGGGGAGGTGTAGTTGGCTATCAGCGATCACTGCTTGGGGAGGTGTAGTGGGCAATCAGGGGGTCACTGCTTGGGGAGGTGTAGTGGGCTATCAGGGGGTCACTGCTTGTGGAGGTGTAGTGGGCTATCAGCGGTCACTGCTTGTGGAGGTGTAGTGGGCTATCAGCGGTCACTACTTTGGGAGGTGCAGTGGGCTATCAGCGGTCATTGCTTGGGGAGGTGTAGTGGGCTATCAGCGGTCGTTGCTTGGGGAGGTGAAATGGGCTATCAGCGGTCACTGCTTGGGGAGGTGCAGTGGGCTATCAGCGGTCATTGCTTGGGGAGGTGTAGTGGGCTATCAGAGGGTCACTGCTTGGGAGGTGTAGTGGGCTATCAGGCGGTCACTGCTTGAGGAGGTGTAGTGGGCTATCAGGCAGTCACTGCTTGGGGAGGTGTAGTGGGGAATCAGGGGGTCACTGCTTGGGGAGATGTAGTGGGCTATCAGGGGGTCACTGCTTGGGGAGGTGTAGTGGGCTATCAGCGGTCACTGCTTGGGGAGGTGTAGTGGGCTATCAGGCGGTCACTGCTTGAGGTGTGTAGTGGGGTATCAGCGGTCATTGCTTGGGGAGGTGTAGTGGGCTATCAGCGGTCATTGCTTTGGGAGGTGTAGTGGGCTATCAGCAGTCACTGCTTGTGGAGGTGTAGTGGGTTATCAGCAGTCATTGCTTGGGGAGGTGTAGTGGGCTATCAGCGGTCGTTGCTTGGGGAGGTGAAATGGGCTATCAGCGGTCACTGCTTGGGGAGGTGTAGTGGGCTATCAGCGGTCACTGCTTGGGAAGGTGTAGTAGGCTATCAGGGGGTCACTGCTTGGGAGGTGTAGTGGGCTATCAGGGTGTCACTGCTTTTGGAGGTGTAGTGGGCTATCAGGCGGTCACTGCTTGAGGAGGTGTAGTGGGCTATCAGGCAGTCAATGCTTGGGGAGGTGTAGTGGGCTATCAGGGGGTCACTGCTTGGGGAGGTGTCGTGGGCTTTCAGGGCGTCACTGCTTGGGGAGGTGTATTGGGCTATCGGGCGGTCACTGCTTTGGGAGGTGTAGTGGGCTATCAGTGGTCACTGCTTGGGGAGGTGTAGTGGGCTATCAGTGGTCACTGCTTGGGGAGGTGCAGTGGGCTATCAGTGGTCACTGCTTGGGAGATGTCGAGGGCTATCAACAATCCCTGCTTGGGGAGGTGTAGTGAGCTATCAGGGGGTCACTGCTTGGGGAGGTGTAGTGGGCTATCAGCGGTCACTGCTTGGGGAGGTGTAGTGGCCTATCAGCGGTCACTGCTTGGGGCGTTGTAGTGGGCTATCAGCGGTCACTGCTTAGGGAGGTGTAGTGGGCTATCAGGGGGTCACTGCTTGGGGAGGTATAGTGGGCTATCAGCGGTCACTGCTTGGGGAGGTGTAGTGGACTAACAGGGAATCACTGCTTGGGGAGGTGTAGTGGGCTACCAGGGGGTCACTGTTTGGGGAGGTGTAGTGGGCTATCAGGCGGTCACTGCTTGGGGAGGTGTAGTGGGCTTTCAGGGGGTCAATGCTTTGGGAGGTGTAGTGGGCTATGAGGGGGTCACTGCTTGGGGAGGTGTAGTAGGCTGTCAGCGGTCACTGCTTGGGGAGGTGTAGTGGGCTGTCAGTGGTCACTGCTTGGGAGGTGTAGAGGGCTATCAACAATCACTGCTTGGAGAGGTGTAGTGGGCTATCAGCGGTCACTGCATGGGTAGGTGTAGTGGGCTATCAGGGGGTCACTGCTTGGGGTGGTGCACTGGGCTATCATGGGGTCACTGTTTGGGGAGGTGTAGTGGTCTATCAGGGGGTCACTGCTTGGGGAAGTGTAGTGGGCTATCAGTGGTCACTGCTTGGGGAGGTGTCGTGGGCTATCAGCGGTCACTGCTTGGGGAGGTGTAGTGGGCTATCAGGGGGTCACTGCTTCGTGAGGTGTAGTGGGCTATCAGCGGTCACTGCTTGGGGAGGTGTAGTGGACTATCAGGGGGTCACTGCTTCGTGAGGTGTAGTGGGCTATCAGCGGTCACTGCTTGGGGAGGTGTAGTGGACTATCAGGGGAACACTGCTTGGGGAGGTGTACTGGGCTATCGATCGTTCACTGCTTGGGGAGGTGTAGTGGGCTATGAGGGGGTCACTGCTTGGGGAGGTGTAGTCGGCTATCAGCGGTCATTGCTTGGAAAGGTGTAGTGGGCTATCAGGGGGTCACTGCTTGGGGAGGTGTAGTGGGCTATCAGTGGTCACTGCTTGGGGAGGTGAAGTTGGCTATCAGCGATCACTGCTTGGGGAGGTGTAGTGGGCTATCAGGGGGTCACTGCTTGTGGAGGTGTAGTGGGCTATCAGCGGTCACTGCTTGGGGAGGTGTAGTGGGCTATCAGCGGTCACTGCTTGGGGAGGTGTAGTGGGCTATCAGCGGTCATTGCTTGGGGAGGTGTAGTGGGCTATCAGCGGTCACTACTTTGGGAGGTGTAGTGGGCTATCAGCGGTCATTGCTTGGGGAGGTGTAGTGGGCTATCAGCGGTCGTTGCTTGGGGAGGTGAAATGGGCTATCAGGCGGTCACTGCTTGAGGAGGTGTCGTGGGCTATCAGGCAGTCACTGCTTGGGGAGGTGTAGTGGGGAATCAGGGGGTCACTGCTTGGGGGGGTGTAGTGGGCTTTCAGGGGGTCACTGATTGGGGAGGTGTAGTGGGCTATCAGCGGTCACTGCTTGGGGAGGTGTACTGGGCTATCGATCGTTCACTGCTTGGGGAGGTGTAGTGGGCTATGAGGGGGTCACTGCTTGGGGAGGTGTAGTAGGCTTTCAGGGGGTCACTGATTGGGGAGGTGTAGTGGGCTTTCAGGGGGTCACTGATTGGGGAGGTGTAGTGGGCTATCAGCGGTCACTGCTTGGGGAGGTGTACTGGGCTATCGATCGTTCACTGCTTGGGGAGGTGTAGTGGGCTATGAGGGGGTCACTGCTTGGGGAGGTGTAGTGGGCTTTCAGGGGGTCACTGATTGGGGAGGTGTAGTGGGCTATCAGCGGTCACTGCTTGGGGAGGTGCACTGGGCTATCGATCGTTCACTGCTTGGGGAGGTGTAGTGGGCTATGAGGGGGTCACTGCTTGGGGAGGTGTAGTGGGCTATCAGCGGTCACTGCTTGGGGAGGTGTAGTTGGCTATCAGCGATCACTGCTTGGGGAGGTGTAGTGGGCTATCAGGGGGTCACTGCTTGTGGAGGTGTAGTGGGCTATCAGGGGGTCACTGCTTGGGGAGGTGTAGTGGGGAATCAGGGGGTCACTGCTTGGGGGATGTAGTGGGCTATCAGGGGGTCACTGCTTGGGGAGGTGTAGTGGGCTATCAGCGGTCATTGCTTGGGGAGGTGTAGTGGGCTATCAGCGGTCACTACTTTGGGAGGTGTAGTGGGCTATCAGCGGTCATTGCTTGGGGAGGTGTAGTGGGCTATCAGCGGTCGTTGCTTGGGGAGGTGAAATGGGCTATCAGCGGTCACTGCTTGGGGAGGTGCAGTGGGCTATCAGGCGGTCACTGCTTGAGGAGGTGTCGTGGGCTATCAGGCAGTCACTGCTTGGGGAGGTGTAGTGGGGAATCAGGGGGTCACTGCTTGGTGGGGTGTAGTGGGCTATCAGGGGGTCACTGCTTGGGGAGGTGTAGTGGGGAATCAGGGGGTCACTGCTTGGGGGATGTAGTGGGCTATCAGGGGGTCACTGCTTGGGGAGGTGTAGTGGGCTATCAGCGGTCACTGCTTGGGGAGGTGTAGTGGGCTATCAGGCGGTCACTGCTTGAGGATGTGTAGTGGGGTATCAGCGGTCATTGCTTGGGGAGGTGTAGTGGGCTATCAGCGGTCATTGCTTGGGGAGGTGTAGTGGGCTATCAGCGGTCACTGCTTGTGGAGGTGTAGTGGGCTATCAGCGGTCATTGCTTGGGGAGGTGTAGTGGGCTATCAGCGATCACTACTTTGGGAGGTGTAGTCGGCTATCAGCTGTCATTGCTTGGGGAGGTGAAATGGGCTATCAGCGGTCACTGCTTGGGGAGGTGTAGTGGGCTATCAGCGGTCACTGCTTGGGGAGGTGTAGTAGGCTATCAGGGGGTCACTGCTTGGGAGGTGTAGTGGGCTATCAGGGGGTCACTGCTTGTGGAGGTGTAGTGGGCTATCAGGCGGTCACTGCTTGGGGAGGTGCAGTGGGCTATCAGCGGGTCGCTGCTTGTGGAGGTGTAGTCGGCTATCAGGGGGTCACTGCTTGTGGAGGTGTAGTGGGCTATCAGCGGTCACTGCTTGGGGAGGTGTAGTGGGCTATCAGTGGTCACTGCTTGGGGAGCTGTAGTGGGCTATCAGCGGTCACTGCTTGGGGAGCTGTAGTGGGCTATCAGCGGTCATTGCTTGGGGAGGTGTAGTGGACCATCAGGGAATCATTGCTTGGGGTGGTGTAGTGGGCTACCAGGGGGTCACTGCTTGGGGAGGTGTAGTGGGCTATCAGGCGGTCACTGCTTGGGGAGGTGTAGTAGGCTATCAGGGGGTCACTGCTTGGGGAGGTGTAGTGGGCTATCGGGCGGTCACTGCTTGTGGAGGTGCAGTGGGCTATCAGTGGTCACTGCTTGGGAGATGTCGAGGGCTATCAACAATCACTGCTTGGGGAGGTGCAGTGGGCTATCAGCGGTCACTGCTTGGGGAGGTGTAGTGGGCAATCAGGGGGTCACTGCTTGGGGAGGTGTAGTGGGCTATCAGGGGGTCACTGCTTGTGGAGGTGTAGTGGGCTATCAGCGGTCACTGCTTGGGGAGGTGTAGGGGGCTATCAGCGGTCATTGCTTTGGGAGGTGTAGTGGGCTATCAGCGGTCACTGCTTGGGGAGGTGTAGTGGGCTATCAGCGGTCACTGCTTGGGGAGGTGCAGTGGTCTATCAGCGGTCACAGCTTGGGGAGGTGTAGTGGGCTATCAGCGGTCACTGCTTGGGGAGGTGTAGTGGGCTATCAGCGGTCACTGCTTGGGGAGGTGTAGTGGGCTATCAGGGGGTCACTGCTTGGGGAGGTGTAGTGGGCTATCAGCGGTCACTGCTTGGGGAGGTGTAGTGGGCTGTCAGCGGTCACTGCTTGGGGAGGTGTAGTGGGCTATCAGCGGTCACTGCTTGGGGAGGTGTAGTGGTCTGTCAGCGGTCACTGCCTGGGGAGGTGTAGTGGACTATCAGGGGGTCACTGCTTGGGGAGGTGTAGTGTGCTATCAGGGGGGCACTGCTTGGGGAGGTGTAGTGGGCTATCAGCGGTCACTGCTTGGGGAGGTGTAGTGTGCTATCAGGGGGTCACTGCTTGGGGAGGTGTAGTAGGCTATCAGCGGTAAATGCTTGGGGAGGTGTAGTGGGGAATCAGGCGGTCACTGCTTGGGGAGGTGTAGTGCGCTATCAGGCGGTCACTGCTTGGGGAGGTGAAATGGGCTATCAGCGGTCACTGCTTGGGGAGGTGTATTGGGCTATCAGGGGGTCACTGCTTGGGGAGGTGTAGTGGGCTATCAGCGGTCACTGCTTGGGGAGGTGTAGTTGGCTAACAGGTAGTCACTGCTTGGGGAGGTGTAGTGGGCAATCAGGGGGTCACTGCTTGGGGAGGTGTAGTGGGCTATCAGGGGGTCACTGCTTGTGGAGGTGTAGTGGGCTATCAGCGGTCACTGCTTGGGGAGGTGTAGGGGGCTATCAGCGGTCATTGCTTTGCGAGGTGTAGTGGGCTATCAGCGGTCACTGCTTGGGGAGGTGTAGTGGGCTATCAGCGGTCACTGCTTGGGGAGGTGCAGTGGTCTATCAGCGGTCACAGCTTGGGGAGGTGTAGTGGGCTATCAGCGGTCACTGCTTGGGGAGGTGTAGTGGGCTATCAGCGGTCACTGCTTGGGGAGGTGTAGTGGGCTATCAGAGGGTCACTGCTTGGGGAGGTGTAGTGGGCTGTCAGCGGTCACTGCTTGGGGAGGTGTAGTGGGCTGTCAGCGGTCACTGCTTGGGGAGGTGTAGTGGGCTATCAGCGGTCACTGCTTGGGGAGGTGTAGTGGTCTGTCAGCGGTCACTGCTTGGGGAGGTGTAGTGGACTATCAGGGGGTCACTGCTTGGGGAGGTGTAGTGTGCTATCAGGGGGGCACTGCTTGGGGAGGTGTAGTGGGCTATCAGCGGTCACTGCTTGGGGAGGTGTAGTGGGGAATCAGGCGGTCACTGCTTGGGGAGGTGTAGTGCGCTATCAGGCGGTCACTGCTTGGGGAGGTGTAGTGGGCTTTCAGGGCGTCACTGCTTGGGGAGGTGTCGTGGGCTATCAGCGGTCACTGCTTGGGGAGGTGTAGTGGGCTATCAGCGGTCTTTGCTTGGGGAGGTGAAATGGGCTATCAGCGGTCACTGCTTGGGGAGGTGCAATGGGCTATCAGCGGTCATTGCTTGGGGAGGTGTAGTGGGCTATCAGGGGGTCACTGCTTGGGGAGGTGTAGTGGGCTATCAGCGGACACTGCTTGGGGAGGTGTTGTTGGCTATCAGGCAGTCACTGCTTGGGGAGGTTTAGTGGGCTATCAGCGGACACTGCTTGGGGAGGTGTTGTTGGCTATCAGGCGGTCACTGCTTGAGGAGGTGTAGTGGGCTATCAGGGGGTCACTGCTTGGGAGGTGCAGTGGGCTAGCAGGCGGTCACTGCTTGAGGAGGTGTAGTTGGCTATCAGCGGTCACTGCTTGGGGAGGTGTAGTGGGCTATCAGCGGTCATTGCTTGGGGAGGTGTAGTGGGCGATCAGGGGGTCACTGCTTGGGAGGTGCAGTGGGCTATCAGGCGGTCACTGCTTGAGGAGGTGTAGTGGGCTATCAGCGGTCATTGCTTGGGGAGGTGTAGTGGGCTATCAGCGGTCACTGCTTGGGGAGGTGTAGTGGGCTATCAGCGGTCATTGCTTGGGGAGGTGTAGTGGGCTATCAGAGGGTCACTGCTTGGGAGGTGTAGTGGGCTATCAGGCAGTCACTGCTTGGGGAGGTGTCGTGGGGAATCAGGGGGTCACTGCTTGGGGAGATGTAGTGGGCTATCAGGGGGTCACTGCTTGGGGAGGTGTAGTGGTCTGTCAGCGGTCACTGCTTGGGGAGGTGTAGTGGACTATCAGGGGGTCACTGCTTGTGGAGGTGTAGTGGGCTATCAGCGGTCATTGCTTGGGGAGGTGTAGTGGGCTATCAGCGGTCACTGCTTGGGGAGGTGTAGTGGGCTATCAGCGGTCATTGCTTGGGGAGGTGTAGTGGGCTATCAGAGGGTCACTGCTTGGGAGGTGTAGTGGGCTATCAGGCGGTCACTGCTTGAGGAGGTGTAGTGGGCTATCAGGCAGTCACTGCTTGGGGAGGTGTAGTGGGGAATCAGGGGGTCACTGCTTGGGGAGATGTAGTGGGCTATCAGGGGGTCACTGCTTGGGGAGGTGTAGTGGGCTATCAGCGGTCACTGCTTGGGGAGGTGTAGTGGGTTTTCAGGCGGTCACTGCTTGAGGTGTGTAGTGGGGTATCAGCGGTCATTGCTTGGGGAGGTGTAGTGGGCTATCAGCGGTCATTGCTTTGGGAGGTGTAGTGGGCTATCAGCGGTCACTGCTTGTGGAGGTGTAGTGGGTTATCAGCAGTCATTGCTTGGGGAGGTGTCGTGGGTTATCAGCGGTCACTACTTTGGGAGGTGTAGTGGACTAACAGGGAATCACTGCTTGGGGAGGTGTAGTGGGCTACCAGGGGGTCACTGTTTGGGGAGGTGTAGTGGGCTATCAGGCGGTCACTGCTTGGGGAGGTGTAGTGGGCTTTCAGGGGGTCAATGCTTGGGGAGGTGTAGTGGGCTATGAGGGGGTCACTGCTTGGGGAGGTGTAGTAGGCTGTCAGCGGTCACTGCTTGGGGAGGTGTAGTGGGCTGTCAGTGGTCACTGCTTGGGAGGTGTAGAGGGCTATCAACAATCACTGCTTGGAGAGGTGTAGTGGGCTATCAGCGGTCACTGCATGGGTAGGTGTAGTGGGCTATCAGGGGGTCACTGCTTGGGGTGGTGCACTGGGCTATCAGGGGGTCACTGTTTGGGGAGGTGTAGTGGTCTATCAGGGGGTCACTGCTTGGGGAGATGTAGTGGGCTATCAGGGGGTCACTGCTTGGGGAAGTGTAGTGGGCTATCAGCGGTCACTGCTTGGGGAGATGTAGTGGGCTATCAGGGGGTCACTGCTTGAGGATGTGTAGTGGGCTATCAGCGGTCATTGCTTGGGGAGGTGTAGTGGGCTATCAGCGGTCATTGCTTGGGGAGGTGTAGTGGGCTATCAGCGGTCACTGCTTGTGGAGGTGTAGTGGACTATCAGCGGTCATTGCTTGGGGAGGTGTAGTGGGCTATCAGCGGTCACTACTTTGGGAGGTGTCGTGGGCTATCAGCGGTCATTGCTTGGGGAGGTGTAGTGGGCTATCAGCGGTCGTTGCTTGGGGAGGTGTAGTAGGCTATCAGGGGGTCACTGCTTGGGAGGTGTAGTGGGCTATCAGCGATCACTGCTTGGGGAGGTGTAGTGGGCTATCAGGGGGTCACTGCTTGTGGAGGTGTAGTGGGCTATCAGGCGGTCACTGCTTGGGGAGGTGTAGTGGGCTATCAGCGGGTCGCTGCTTGTGGAGGTGTAGTCGGCTATCAGGGGGTCACTGCTTGTGGAGGTGTAGTGGGCTATCAGCAGTCACTGCTTGGGGAGGTGTAGTGGGCTATCAGGGGGTCACTGCTTGGGGAGGTGTAGTGGGCTATCAGCGGTCACTGCTTGGGGAGGTGTAGTGGGCTATCAGGGGGTCACTGCTTGGGGAGGTGTAGTGGGCTATCAGCGGTCACTGCTTGGGGAGGTGTAGTGGGCTATCAGCGGTCACTGCTTGGGGAGGTGTAGTGGGCTATCAGCGGTCACTGCTTAGGGAGGTGTAGTGGGCTATCAGCGGTCACTGCTTGGGGAGGTGTAGTTGGCTATCAGGGGGTCACTGCTTGGGGAGGTGTAGTGGGCTATCAGCGGTCACTGCTTGGGGAGGTGTAGTGGGCTATCGGGCGGTCACTGCTTGGGGAGGTGTAGTGGGCTATCAGTGGTCACTGCTTGGGGAGCGGTAGTGGGGTATCAGCGGTCACTGCTTGGGGAGGTGTAGTGGGCTATCAGGGGGTCACTACTTGGGGAGCTGTAGTGGGCTATCAGCGGTCACTGCGTGGGGAGGTGTAGTGGGCTATCAGCAGTCACTGCTTGGGGAGCTGTAGTGGGCTCTGAGGGGATCACTGCTTGGGGAGGTGTAGTAGGCTGTCAGCGGTCATTGCTTGGGGAGGTGTCATGGGCTATCAGTGGGTCACTGCTCGGGGAGGTGTAGTGGGCTATCAGCGGTCACTGCTTGGGGAGGTGTAGTGGGCTATCTGGCGGTCACTGCTTGAGGATGTGTCCTGGGGTATCAGGGGTTCACTGCTTGGGGAGGTGTAGTGGGCTATCAGCGGTCACTGCTTGTAGAGGTGTAGTGGGCTATCAGCGGTCATTGCTTGGGGAGGTGTAGTGGGCTATCAGCGGTCACTACTTTGGGAGGTGTAGTGGGCTATCAGCGGTCATTGCTTGGGGAGGTGCAGTGGGCTATCAGCGGTCGTTGCTTGGGGAGGTGAAATGGGCTATCAGCGGTCACTGCTTGGGGAGGTGCAGTGGGCTATCAGCGGTCATTGCTTGGGGAGGTGTAGTGGGCTATCAGAGGGTCACTGCTTGGGAGGTGTAGTGGGCTATCAGGCGGTCACTGCTTGAGGAGGTGTAGTGGGCTATCAGGCAGTCACTGCTTGGAGAGGTGTAGTGGGGAATCAGGGGGTCACTGCTTGGGGAGGTGTAGTGGGCTATCAGGGGGTCACTGCTTGGGGAGGTGTAGTGGGCTATCAGCGGTCACTGCTTGTGGAGGTGTAGTGGGCTATCAGCGGTCATTGCTTGGGGAGGTGTAGTGGGCTATCAGCGGTCACTACTTTGGAAGGTGTAGTGGGCTATCAGCGGTCATTGCTTGGGGAGGTGTAGTGGGCTATCAGCGGTCGTTGCTTGGGGAGGTGAAATGGGCTATCAGCGGTCACTGCTTGGGAGGTGTAGTGGGCTATCAGCGGTCATTGCTTGGGGAGGTGTAGTAGGCTATCAGGGGGTCACTGCTTGGGAGGTGTAGTGGGCTATCAGGGGGTCACTGCTTGTGGAGGTGTAGTGGGCTATCAGGCTAACACTGCTTGGGGAGGTGTAGTGGGCTATCAGCGGGTCGCTGCTTGTGGAGGTGTAGTGGGCTATCAGCGGTCACTGCTTGGGGAGGTGTAGTGGGCTATCAGCGGTCACTGCTTGTGGAGGTGTAGTGGGCTATCAGCGGTCACTGCTTGGGGAGCTGTAGTGGGCTATCAGCGGTCATTGCTTGGGGAGGTGTAGTGGGCTATCAGCGGTCACTGCTTGAGGAGGCGTAGTGGGCTATCAGCGGTCACTGTTTGGGGAGGTGTAGTGGGCTATCAGCGGTCACTGCTTAGGGAGGTGTAGTGGGCTATCAGCGGTCACTGCTTGGGGAGGTGCAGTGGGCTATCAGCGGTCACTGCTTGGGGAGGTGTCGTGGGCTATCAGGGGGTCACTGCTTGGGGAGGTGTAGTGGGCTATCAGGGGGTCACTGTTTGGGGAGGTGTAGTGGGCTATCAGGGGGTCACTGCTTGGGGAGGTGTAGTGGGCTATCGGGCGGTCACTGCTTGGGGAGGTGTAGTGGGCTATCAGGGGGTCACTGCTTGGGGAGGTGTAGTGGGCTATCAGGGTGTCACTGATTGGGGAGGTGTAGTGGGCTATCAGCGGTCACTGCTTGGGAAGGTGTAGTGGGCTATCAGTGGTCACTGCTTGGGAGGTGTAGAGGGCTATCAGGGGGTCACTGCTTGGGGAGCTGTAGTGGGGTATCAGCGGTCACTGCTTGGTGAGGTGCAGTGGGCTATCAGCGGTCATTGCTTGGGGAGGTGTAGTGGGCTATCAGCGGTCACTACTTTGGAAGGTGTAGTGGGCTATCAGCGGTCATTGCTTGGGGAGGTGTAGTGGGCTATCAGCGGTCGTTGCTTGGGGAGGTGAAATGGGCTATCAGCGGTCACTGCTTGGGAGGTGTAGTGGGCTATCAGCGGTCATTGCTTGGGGAGGTGTAGTAGGCTATCAGGGGGTCACTGCTTGGGAGGTGTAGTGGGCTATCAGGGGGTCACTGCTTGTGGAGGTGTAGTGGGCTATCAGGCTAACACTGCTTGGGGAGGTGTAGTGGGCTATCAGCGGGTCGCTGCTTGTGGAGGTGTAGTGGGCTATCAGCGGTCACTGCTTGGGGAGGTGTAGTGGGCTATCAGCGGTCACTGCTTGTGGAGGTGTAGTGGGCTATCAGCGGTCACTGCTTGGGGAGCTGTAGTGGGCTATCAGCGGTCATTGCTTGGGGAGGTGTAGTGGGCTATCAGCGGTCACTGCTTGAGGAGGCGTAGTGGGCTATCAGCGGTCACTGTTTGGGGAGGTGTAGTGGGCTATCAGCGGTCACTGCTTAGGGAGGTGTAGTGGGCTATCAGCGGTCACTGCTTGGGGAGGTGCAGTGGGCTATCAGCGGTCACTGCTTGGGGAGGTGTCGTGGGCTATCAGGGGGTCACTGCTTGGGGAGGTGTAGTGGGCTATCAGGGGGTCACTGTTTGGGGAGGTGTAGTGGGCTATCAGGGGGTCACTGCTTGGGGAGGTGTAGTGGGCTATCGGGCGGTCACTGCTTGGGGAGGTGTAGTGGGCTATCAGGGGGTCACTGCTTGGGGAGGTGTAGTGGGCTATCAGGGTGTCACTGATTGGGGAGGTGTAGTGGGCTATCAGCGGTCACTGCTTGGGAAGGTGTAGTGGGCTATCAGTGGTCACTGCTTGGGAGGTGTAGAGGGCTATCAGGGGGTCACTGCTTGGGGAGCTGTAGTGGGGTATCAGCGGTCACTGCTTGGTGAGGTGCAGTGGGCTATCAGCGGTCATTGCTTGGGGAGGTGTAGTGGGCTATCAGAGGGTCACTGCTTGGGAGGTGTAGTGGGCTATCAGGCGGTCACTGCTTGAGGAGGTGTAGTGGGCTATCAGGCAGTCACTGCTTGGAGAGGTGTAGTGGGGAATCAGGGGGTCACTGCTTGGGGAGGTGTAGTGGGCTATCAGGGGGTCACTGCTTGGGGAGGTGTAGTGGGCTATCAGGGGGTCACTGCTTGGGAAGGTGTAGTGGGCTATCAGCGGTCACTGCTTGGGGAGGTGTAGTGGACTATCAGGGGATCACTGCTTGGGGAGGTGTACTGGGCTATCGATCGTTCACTGCTTGGGGCGGTGTAGTGGGCTATGAGGAGGTCACTGCTTGGGGAGGTGTAGTAGGCTATCAGCGGTCATTGCTTGGAAAGGTGTAGTGGGCTATCAGGGGGTCACTGCTTGGGGCGGTGTAGTGGGCTATCAGCGGTCACTGCTTGGGGAGGTGTAGTTGGCTATCAGCGATCACTGCTTGGGGAGGTGTAGTGGGCTATCAGGGGGTCACTGCTTGTGGAGGTGTAGTGGGCTATCAGCGGTCACTGCTTGGGGAGGTGTAGTGGGCTATCAGCGGTCACTGCTTGGGGAGGTGTAGTGGGCTATCAGGCGGTCACTGCTTGAGGAGGTGTAGAGGGCTATCAGGCAGTCACTGCTTGGGGTGGTGTAGTGGGCAATCAGGGGGTCACTGCTTGGGGAGATGTAGTGGGCTATCAGGGGGTCACTGCTTGGGGAAGTGTAGTGGGCTATCAGCGGTCACTACTTGGGGAGATGTAGTGGGCTATCAGGGGGTCACTGCTTGAGGATGTGTAGTGGGGTATCAGGGGTTCACTGCTGGGGAGGTGTAGTGGGCTATCAGCGGTCATTTCTTGGGGAGGTGTAGTGGGCTATCAGCGGTCACTACTTTGGGAAGTGAAATGGGCTATCAGCGGTCACTGCTTGGGGAGGTGCAGTGGGCTATCAGCGGTCATTGCTTGGGGAGGTGTCGTGGGCTATCAGAGGGTCACTGCTTGGGAGGTGTAGTGGGCTATCAGGCGGTCACTGCTTGAGGAGGTGTAGTGGGCTATCAGGCAGTCACTGCTTGGGGAGGTGCAGTGGGGAATCAGGGGGTCACTGCTTGGGGAGGTGTAGTGGGCTATCAGGGGGTCACTGCTTGGGGAGGTGTAGTGGGGTATCAGGCAGTCACTGCTTGGGGAGGTGCAGTGGGCAATCAGCGGTCACTGCTTCGGGAGGTGTAGTGGGCTATCAGGCGGTCACTGCTTGAGGATGTGTAGTGGGGTATCAGCGGTCATTGCTTGGGGAGGTGTAGTGGGCTATCAGCGGTCACTGCTTGTGGAGGTGTAGTGGGCTATCAGCGGTCATTGCTTGGGGAGGTGTAGTGGGCTATCAGCGGTCACTACTTTGGGAGGTGTAGTAGGCTATCAGCGGTCATTGCTTGGGGAGGTGTAGTGGGCTATCAGCGGTCGTTGCTTGGGGAGGTGAAATGGGCTCTCAGCGGTCACTGCTTGGGGAGGTGTAGTGGGCTATCAGCGGTCATTGCTTGGGGAGGTGTAGTAGGCTATCAGGGGGTCACTGCTTGGGAGGTGTAGTGGGCTATCAGCGGTCACTGCTTGGGGAGCTGTAGTGGGCTATCAGCGGTCATTGCTTGGGGAGGTGTAGTGGGCTATCAGCGGTCACTGCTTGGGGAGGTGTAGTGGGCTATCAGCAGTCACTGTTTGGGGAGGTGTAGTGGGCTATCAGCGGTCACTGCTTAGGGAGGTGTAGTGGGCTATCAGCGGTCACTGCTTGGGGAGGTGTAGTGGGCTATCAGCGGTCACTGCTTGGGGAGGTGTCGTGGGCTATCAGGGGGTCACTGCTTGGGGAGGTGTAGTTGGCTATCAGGGGGTCACTGCTTGGGGAGGTGTAGTGGGCTATCAGGGGGTCACTGCTTGGGGAGGTGTAGTGGGCTATAAGGCTGTCACTGATTGGGGCGTTGTAGTGGGCTATCGGGCGGTCACTGCTTGGGGAGGTGTAGTGGGCTATCAGGGGGTCACTGCTTGGGGAGCTGTAGTGAGCTCTGAGGGGATCACTGCTTGGGGAGGCGTAGTAGGCTGTCAGCGGTCATTGCTTGGGGAGGTGTCATGGGCTATCAGTGGGTCACTTCTCGGGGAGGTGTAGTGGGCTATCAGCGGTCACTGCTTGGGGAGGTGTAGTGGCCTATCAGCGGTCACTGCTTGGGGAGGTGTAGTGGGCTATCAGGCGGTCACTGCTTGAGGATGTGTCCTGGGGCATCAGGGGTTCACTGCTTGGGGAGGTGTAGTGGGCTATCAGCGGTCACTGCTTGTAGAGGTGTAGTGGGCTATCAGCGGTCATTGCTTGGGGAGGTGTAGTGGGCTATCAGCGGTCACTACTTTGGGAGGTGTAGTGGGCTATCAGCGGTCATTGCTTGGGGAGGTGTAGTGGGCTATCAGCGGTCGTTGCTTGGGGAGGTGAAATGGGCTATCAGCGGTCACTGCTTGGGGAGGTGCAGTGGGCTATCAGCGGTCATTGCTTGGGGAGGTGTAGTGGGCTATCAGAGGGTCACTGCTTGGGAGGTGTAGTGGGCTATCAGGCGGTCAATGCTTGAGGAGGTGTAGTGGGCTATCAGGCAGTCACTGGTTGGAGAGGTGTAGTGGGGAATCAGGGGGTCACTGCTTGGGGAGGTGTAGTGGGTTATCAGGGGGTCACTGCTTGGGGAGGTGTAGTGGGCTATCAGCGGTCACTGCTTGGGGAGGTGTAGTGGGCTATCAGGCGGTCACTGCTTGAGGATGTGTAGTGGGGTATCAGCGGTCATTGCTTGGGGAGGTGTAGTGGGCTATCAGCGGTCATTGCTTGGGGAGGTGTAGTGGGCTATCAGCGGTCACTGCTTGTGGAGGTGTAGTGGGCTATCAGCGGTCATTGCTTGGGGAGGTGTAGTGGGCTATCAGCGGTCACTACTTTTGGAGGTGCATTGGGCTATCAGCGGTCATTGCTTGGGGAGGTGCAGTGGGCTATCAGCGGTCGTTGCTTGGGGAGGTGAAATGGGCTATCAGCGGTCACTGCTTGGGGAGGTGTAGTGGGCTATCAGCGGTCATTGCTTGGGGAGGTGTAGTAGGCTATCAGGGGGTCACTGCTTGGGAGGTGTAGTGGGCTATCAGGGGGTCACTGCTTGTGGAGGTGTAGTGGGCTATCAGGCGATCACTGCTTTGGGAGGTGTAGTGGGCTATCAGCGGGTCGCTGCTTGTGGAGGTGTAGTCGGCTATCAGGGGGTCACTGCTTGTGAAGGTGTAGTGGGCTATCAGCGGTCACTGCTTAGGGAGGTGTAGTGGGCTATCAGCGGTCACTGCTTGTGGAGGTGTAGTGGGCTATCAGCGGTCATTGCTTGGGGAGGTGTAGTGGGCTATCAGCGGTCACTGCTTGTGGAGGTGTAGTGGGCTATCAGCGGTCATTGCTTGGGGAGGTGTAGTGGGCTATCAGCGGTCACTACTTTGGGAGGTGTAGTGGGCTATCAGCGGTCATTGCTTGGGGAGGTGTAGTGGGCTATCAGCGGTCGTTGCTTGGGGAGGTGAAATGGGCTATCAGCGGTCACTGCTTGGGGAGGTGTAGTGGGCTATCAGCGGTCATTGCTTGGGGAGGTGTAGTAGGCTATCAGGGGGTCACTGCTTGGGAGGTGTAGTGGGCTATCAGCGGGTCGCTTCTTGTGGAGGTGTAGTCGGCTATCAGGGGGTCACTGCTTGTGGAGGTGTAGTGGGCTATCAGCGGTCACTGCTTAGGGAGGTGTAGTGGGCTATCAGCGGTCACTGCTTGTGGAGGTGTAGTGGGCTATCAGCGGTCACTGCTTGGGGAGCTTTAGTGGGCTATCAGCAGTCATTGCTTGGGGAGGTGTAGTGGGCTATCAGCGGTCACTGCTTTGGGAGGTGTAGTGGGCTATCAGCGGTCACTGCTTGGGGAGGTGTAGTGGGGTATCAGCGGTCACTGCTTGGGGAGGTGTAGTGGGCTATCAGGGGGTCACTGCTTGGGGAGCTGTAGTGGGCTATCAGCGGTCACTGCTTGGGGAGGTGTAGTGGGCTATCAGGGTGTCACTGATTGGGGAGGTGTAGTGGGCTATCAGTGGTCACTGCTTGGGAGGTGTAGAGGGCTATCAGGGGGTCACTGCTTGGGGAGCTGTAGTGGGCTATCAGCGGTCACTGCTTGGGGAGGTGTAGTGGGCTATCAGCGGTCACTGCTTGGGGAGCTGTAGTGGGCTCTGAGGGGATCACTGCTTGGGGAGGTGTAGTAGGCTGTCAGCGGTCATTGCTTGGGGAGGTGTCATGGGCTATCAGTGGGTCACTGCTCGGGGAGGTGTAGTGGGCTATCAGCGGTCACTGCTTGGGGAGGTGTAGTGGGCTATCAGCGGTCACTGCTTGGGGAGGTGTAGTGGGCTATCTGGTGGTCACTGCTTGAGGATGTGTCCTGGGGTATCAGGCGGTCACTGCTTGGGGAGGTGTAGTGGGCTATCAGCGGGTCGCTGCTTGTGGAGGTGTAGTCGGCTATCAGGGGATCACTGCTTGTGGAGGTGTAGTGGGCTATCAGCAGTCACTGCTTGGGGAGGTGTAGTGGGCTATCAGCGGTCACTGCTTGTGGAGGTGTAGTGGGCTATCAGCGGTCATTGCTTGGGGAGGTGTAGTGGGCTATCAGCGGTCACTGCTTGGGGAGGTGTAGTGGGCTATCAGCAGTCACTGTTTGGGGAGGTGTAGTGGGCTATCAGCGGTCACTGCTTAGGGAGGTGTAGTGGGCTATCAGCGGTCACTGCTTGGGGAGGTGTAGTGGGCTATCAGCGGTCACTGCTTGGGGAGGTGTCGTGGGCTATCAGGGGGTCACTGCTTGGGGAGGTGTAGTTGGCTATCAGGGGGTCACTGCTTGGGGAGGTGTAGTGGGCTATAAGGGTGTCACTGATTGGGGCGTTGTAGTGGGCTATCGGGCGGTCACTGCTTGGGGAGGTGTAGTGGGCTATCAGGGGGTCACTGCTTGGGGAGCTGTAGTGGGCTATCAGCGGTCACTGCTTGGGGAGGTGTAGTGGGCTATCAGCGGTCACTGCTTGGGGAGCTGTAGTGGGCTCTGAGGGGATCACTGCTTGGGGAGGCGTAGTAGGCTGTCAGCGGTCATTGCTTGGGGAGGTGTCATGGGCTATCAGTGGGTCACTGCTCGGGGAGGTGTAGTGGGCTATCAGCGGTCACTGCTTGGGGAGGTGTAGTGGGCTATCAGCGGTCACTGCTTGGGGAGGTGTAGTGGGCTATCAGGCGGTCACTGCTTGAGGATGTGTCCTGGGGCATCAGGGGTTCACTGCTTGGGGAGGTGTAGTGGGCTATCAGCGGTCACTGCTTGTAGAGGTGTAGTGGGCTATCAACGGTCATTGCTTGGGGAGGTGTAGTGGGCTATCAGCGGTCACTACTTTGGGAGGTGTAGTGGGCTATCAGCGGTCATTGCTTGGGGAGGTGTAGTGGGCTATCAGCGGTCGTTGCTTGGGGAGGTGAAATGGGCTATCAGCGGTCACTGCTTGGGGAGGTGCAGTGGGCTATCAGCGGTCATTGCTTGGGGAGGTGTAGTGGGCTATCAGAGGGTCACTGCTTGGGAGGTGTAGTGGGCTATCAGGCGGTCAATGCTTGAGGAGGTGTAGTGGGCTATCAGGCAGTCACTGCTTGGAGAGGTGTAGTGGGGAATCAGGGGGTCACTGCTTGGGGAGGTGTAGTGGGCTATCAGGGTGTCACTGCTTGGGGAGGTGTAGTGGGCTATCAGCGGTCACTGCTTGGGGAGGTGTAGTGGGCTATCAGGCGGTCACTGCTTGAGGATGTGTAGTGGGGTATCAGCGGTCACTGCTTGAGGAGGTGTAGTGGGCTATCAGGGGGTCACTGCTTGTGGAGGTGTAGTGGGCTATCAGGGGGTCACTGCTTGTGGAGGTGTAGTGGGCTATCAGGGGGTCACTGCTTGTGGAGGTGTAGTGGGCTATCAGCGGTCACTGCTTAGGGAGGTGTAGTGGGGAATCAGGGGGTCACTGCTTGGGGAGGTGTAGTGGGCTATCAGGGGGTCACTGCTTGTGGAGGTGTAGTGGGCTATCAGCGGTCACTGCTTAGGGAGGTGTAGTGGGCTATCATGGGGTCACTGCTTGTGGAGGTGTAGTGGGCTATCAGCGGTCACTGCTTGTGGAGGTGCAGTGGGCTATCAGCGGTCATTGCTTGGGGAGGTGTAGTGGGCTATCAGCGGTCACTGCTTGTGGAGGTGTAGTCGGCTATCAGGGGGTCACTGCTTGTGGAGGTGTAGTGGGCTATCAGCGGTCACTGCTTAGGGAGGTGTAGTGGGCTATCAGCAGTCACTGCTTGTGGAGGTGTAGTGGGCTATCAGCAGTCATTGCTTGGGGAGGTGTAGTGGGCTATCAGCGGTCACTGCTTGTGGAGGTGTAGTGGGCTATCAGCGGTCATTGCTTGGGGAGGTGTAGTGGGCTATCAGCGGTCACTACTTTGGGAGGTGTAGTGGGCTATCAGCGGTCATTGCTTGGGGAGGTGTAGTGGGCTATCAGGGGGTCACTGCTTGTGGAGGTGTAGTGGGCTATCAGGCGATCACTGCTTGGGGAGGTGTAGTGGGCTATCAGGGGGTCACTGCTTGGGAGGTGTAGTAGGCTATCAGGGGGTCACTGCTTGGGAGGTGTAGTGGGCTATCAGGGGGTCACTGCTTGGGGAGGTGTAGTGGGCTATCAGGGGGTCACTGCTTGTGGAGGTGTAGTGGGCTATCAGGCGATCACTGCTTGGGGAGGTGTAGTGGGCTATCAGCGGGTCGCTGCTTGTGGAGGTGTAGTCGGCTATCAGGGGGTCACTGCTTGTGGAGGTGTAGTGGGCTATCAGCGGTCACTGCTTAGGGAGGTGTAGTGGGCTATCAGCGGTCACTGCTTGTGGAGGTGTAGTGGGCTATCAGCGGTCACTGCTTGGGGAGCTGTAGTAGGCAATCAGCAGTCATTGCTTGGGGAGGTGTAGTGGGCTATCAGCGGTCACTGCTTGAGGAGGTGTAGTGGGCTATCAGCGGTCACTGTTTGGGGAGGTGTAGTGGGCTATCAGCGGTCACTGCTTAGGGAGGTGTAGTGGGCTATCAGCGGTCACTGCTTGGGGAGGTGTAGTGGGGTATCAGCGGTCACTGCTTGGGGAGGTGTAGTGGGCTATCAGGGGGTCACTGCTTGGGGAGCTGTAGTGGGCTATCAGCGGTCACTGCTTGGGGAGGTGTAGTGGGCTATCAGTGGTCACTGCTTGGGAGGTGTAGAGGGCTATCAGGGGGTCACTGCTTGGGGAGCTGTAGTGGGCTATCAGCGGTCACTGCTTGGGGAGGTGTAGTGGGCTATCAGCGGTCACTGCTTGGGGAGCTGTAGTGGGCTCTGAGGGGATCACTGCTTGGGGAGGTGTAGTAGGCTGTCAGCGGTCATTGCTTGGGGAGGTGTCATGGGCTATCAGTGGGTCACTGCTCGGGGAGGTGTAGTGGGCTATCAGCGGTCACTGCTTGGGGAGGTGTAGTGGGCTATCAGCGGTCACTGCTTGGGGAGGTGTAGTGGGCTATCTGGTGGTCACTGCTTGAGGATGTGTCCTGGGGTATCAGGCGGTCACTGCTTGGGGAGGTGTAGTGGGCTATCAGCGGGTCGCTGCTTGTGGAGGTGTAGTCGGCTATCAGGGGATCACTGCTTGTGGAGGTGTAGTGGGCTATCAGCAGTCACTGCTTGGGGAGGTGTAGTGGGCTATCAGCGGTCACTGCTTGTGGAGGTGTAGTGGGCTATCAGCGGTCATTGCTTGGGGAGGTGTAGTGGGCTATCAGCGGTCACTGCTTGGGGAGGTGTAGTGGGCTATCAGCAGTCACTGTTTGGGGAGGTGTAGTGGGCTATCAGCGGTCACTGCTTAGGGAGGTGTAGTGGGCTATCAGCGGTCACTGCTTGGGGAGGTGTAGTGGGCTATCAGCGGTCACTGCTTGGGGAGGTGTCGTGGGCTATCAGGGGGTCACTGCTTGGGGAGGTGTAGTTGGCTATCAGGGGGTCACTGCTTGGGGAGGTGTAGTGGGCTATAAGGGTGTCACTGATTGGGGCGTTGTAGTGGGCTATCGGGCGGTCACTGCTTGGGGAGGTGTAGTGGGCTATCAGGGGGTCACTGCTTGGGGAGCTGTAGTGGGCTATCAGCGGTCACTGCTTGGGGAGGTGTAGTGGGCTATCAGCGGTCACTGCTTGGGGAGCTGTAGTGGGCTCTGAGGGGATCACTGCTTGGGGAGGCGTAGTAGGCTGTCAGCGGTCATTGCTTGGGGAGGTGTCATGGGCTATCAGTGGGTCACTGCTCGGGGAGGTGTAGTGGGCTATCAGCGGTCACTGCTTGGGGAGGTGTAGTGGGCTATCAGCGGTCACTGCTTGGGGAGGTGTAGTGGGCTATCAGGCGGTCACTGCTTGAGGATGTGTCCTGGGGCATCAGGGGTTCACTGCTTGGGGAGGTGTAGTGGGCTATCAGCGGTCACTGCTTGTAGAGGTGTAGTGGGCTATCAACGGTCATTGCTTGGGGAGGTGTAGTGGGCTATCAGCGGTCACTACTTTGGGAGGTGTAGTGGGCTATCAGCGGTCATTGCTTGGGGAGGTGTAGTGGGCTATCAGCGGTCGTTGCTTGGGGAGGTGAAATGGGCTATCAGCGGTCACTGCTTGGGGAGGTGCAGTGGGCTATCAGCGGTCATTGCTTGGGGAGGTGTAGTGGGCTATCAGAGGGTCACTGCTTGGGAGGTGTAGTGGGCTATCAGGCGGTCAATGCTTGAGGAGGTGTAGTGGGCTATCAGGCAGTCACTGCTTGGAGAGGTGTAGTGGGGAATCAGGGGGTCACTGCTTGGGGAGGTGTAGTGGGCTATCAGGGTGTCACTGCTTGGGGAGGTGTAGTGGGCTATCAGCGGTCACTGCTTGGGGAGGTGTAGTGGGCTATCAGGCGGTCACTGCTTGAGGATGTGTAGTGGGGTATCAGCGGTCACTGCTTGAGGAGGTGTAGTGGGCTATCAGGGGGTCACTGCTTGTGGAGGTGTAGTGGGCTATCAGGGGGTCACTGCTTGTGGAGGTGTAGTGGGCTATCAGGGGGTCACTGCTTGTGGAGGTGTAGTGGGCTATCAGCGGTCACTGCTTAGGGAGGTGTAGTGGGGAATCAGGGGGTCACTGCTTGGGGAGGTGTAGTGGGCTATCAGGGGGTCACTGCTTGTGGAGGTGTAGTGGGCTATCAGCGGTCACTGCTTAGGGAGGTGTAGTGGGCTATCATGGGGTCACTGCTTGTGGAGGTGTAGTGGGCTATCAGCGGTCACTGCTTGTGGAGGTGCAGTGGGCTATCAGCGGTCATTGCTTGGGGAGGTGTAGTGGGCTATCAGCGGTCACTGCTTGTGGAGGTGTAGTCGGCTATCAGGGGGTCACTGCTTGTGGAGGTGTAGTGGGCTATCAGCGGTCACTGCTTAGGGAGGTGTAGTGGGCTATCAGCGGTCACTGCTTGTGGAGGTGTAGTGGGCTATCAGCAGTCATTGCTTGGGGAGGTGTAGTGGGCTATCAGCGGTCACTGCTTGTGGAGGTGTAGTGGGCTATCAGCGGTCATTGCTTGGGGAGGTGTAGTGGGCTATCAGCGGTCACTACTTTGGGAGGTGTAGTGGGCTATCAGCGGTCATTGCTTGGGGAGGTGTAGTGGGCTATCAGGGGGTCACTGCTTGTGGAGGTGTAGTGGGCTATCAGGCGATCACTGCTTGGGGAGGTGTAGTGGGCTATCAGGGGGTCACTGCTTGGGAGGTGTAGTAGGCTATCAGGGGGTCACTGCTTGGGAGGTGTAGTGGGCTATCAGGGGGTCACTGCTTGGGGAGGTGTAGTGGGCTATCAGGGGGTCACTGCTTGTGGAGGTGTAGTGGGCTATCAGGCGATCACTGCTTGGGGAGGTGTAGTGGGCTATCAGCGGGTCGCTGCTTGTGGAGGTGTAGTCGGCTATCAGGGGGTCACTGCTTGTGGAGGTGTAGTGGGCTATCAGCGGTCACTGCTTAGGGAGGTGTAGTGGGCTATCAGCGGTCACTGCTTGTGGAGGTGTAGTGGGCTATCAGCGGTCACTGCTTGGGGAGCTGTAGTAGGCAATCAGCAGTCATTGCTTGGGGAGGTGTAGTGGGCTATCAGCGGTCACTGCTTGAGGAGGTGTAGTGGGCTATCAGCGGTCACTGTTTGGGGAGGTGTAGTGGGCTATCAGCGGTCACTGCTTAGGGAGGTGTAGTGGGCTATCAGCGGTCACTGCTTGGGGAGGTGTAGTGGGGTATCAGCGGTCACTGCTTGGGGAGGTGTAGTGGGCTATCAGGGGGTCACTGCTTGGGGAGCTGTAGTGGGCTATCAGCGGTCACTGCTTGGGGAGGTGTAGTGGGCTATCAGTGGTCACTGCTTGGGAGGTGTAGAGGGCTATCAGGGGGTCACTGCTTGGGGAGCGGTAGTGGGGTATCAGCGGTCACTGCTTGGGGAGGTGTAGTGGGCTATCAGGGGGTCACTGCTTGGGGAGCTGTAGTGGGCTATCAGCGGTCACTGCTTGGGGAGGTGTAGTGGGCTATCAGCGGTCACTGCTTGGGGAGCTGTAGTGGGCTCTGAGGGGATCACTGCTTGGGGAGGTGTAGTAGGCTGTCAGCGGTCATTGCTTGGGGAGGTGTCATGGGCTATCAGTGGGTCACTGCTCGGGGAGGTGTAGTGGGCTATCAGCGGTCACTGCTTGGGGACGTGTAGTGGGCTATCAGCGGTCACTGCTTGGGGAGGTGTAGTGGGCTATCAGGCAGTCACTGCTTGGAGAGGTGTAGTGGGGAATCAGGGGGTCACTGCTTGGGGAGGTGTAGTGGGCTATCAGGGGGTCACTGCTTGGGGTGGTGTAGTGGGCTATCAGCGGTCACTGCTTGTGGAGGTGTAGTGGGCTATCAGCGGTCATTGCTTGGGGAGGTGTAGTGGGCTATCAGCGGTCACTACTTTGGGAGGTGTAGTGGGCTATCAGCGGTCATTGCTTGGGGAGGTGTAGTGGGCTATCAGCGGTCGTTGCTTGGGGAGGTGAAATGGGCTATCAGCGGTCACTGCTTGGGGAGGTGTAGTGGGCTATCAGCGGTCATTGCTTGGGGAGGTGTAGTAGGCTATCAGGGGGTCACTGCTTGGGAGGTGTAGTGGGCTATCAGGGGGTCACTGCTTGGGGAGGTGTAGTGGGCTATCAGCGGGTCGCTGCTTGTGGAGGTGTAGTCGGCTATCAGGGGGTCACTGCTTGTGGAGGTGTAGTGGGCTATCAGCGGTCACTGCTTGGGGAGGTGTAGTGGGCTATCAGCGGTCACTGCTTGTGGAGGTGTAGTGGGCTATCAGCGGTCACTGCTTGGGGAGCTATAGTGGGCTATCAGCGGTCATTGCTTGGGGAGGTGTAGTGGGCTATCAGCGGTCACTGCTTGAGGAGGTGTCGTGGGCTATCAGCGGTCACTGTTTGGGGAGGTGTAGTGGGCTATCAGCGGTCACTGCTTAGGGAGGTGTAGTGGGCTATCAGCGGTCACTGCTTGGGGAGGTGTAGTGGGCTATCAGCGGTCACTGCTTGGGGAGGTGTCGTGGGCTATCAGGGGGTCACTGCTTGGGGAGGTGTAGTGGGCTATCAGGGGGTCACTGCTTGGGGAGGTGTAGTGGGCTATCAGGGGGTCACTGCTTGGGGAGGTGTAGTGGGCTATCGGGCGGTCACTGCTTGGGGAGGTGTAGTGGGCTATCAGGGGGTCAATGCTTGGGGATGTGTAGTGGGCTATCAGGGTGTCACTGATTGGGGAGGTGTAGTGGGCTATCAGGGGGTCAATGCTTGGGGAGGTGTAGTGGGCTATCGGGCGGTCACTGCTTGGGAACGTGTAGTGGGCTATCAGTGGTCACTGCTTGGGAGGTGTAGAGGGCTATCAGGGGGTCACTGCTTGGGGAGCTGTAGTGGGGTATAAGCGGTCACTGCTTGGGGAGGTGTAGTGGGCTATCAGCGGTCACTGCTTGGGGAGCTGTAGTGGGCTATCAGCGGTCACTGCTTGGGGAGGTTTAGTGGGCTATCAGCGGTCACTGCTTGGGGAGGTGTAGTGGGCTATCAGCGGTCACTGCTTGGGGAGGTGTCGTGGGCTATCAGCGGTCACTGCTTGGGGAGGTGTAGTGGGCTATCAGAGGGTCACTGCTTGGGAGGTGTAGTGGGCTATCAGGCGGTCACTGCTTGAGGAGATGTAGTGGGCTATCAGCGGTCACTGCTTGGGGAACTGTAGTGGGCTATCAGCGGTCACTGCTTGGGGAGGTGTAGTGGGCTATCAGCGGTCACTGCTTGGGGAGGTGTAGTGGGCTATCAGCGGTCACTGCTTGGTGAGGTGCAGTGGGCTATCAGCGGTCATTGCTTGGGGAGGTGTAGTGGGGAATCAGGGGGTCACTGCTTGGGGAGGTGTAGTGGGCTATCAGGGGGTCACTTCTTGGGGAGGTGTAGTGGGCTATCAGGGGGTCATTGCTTGGGAAGGTGTAGTGGGCTATCAGCGGTCACTGCTTGGGGAGGTGTAGTGGACTATCTGGGGATCACTGCTTGGGGAGGTGTACTGGGCTATCGATCGTTCACTGCTTGGGGAGGTGTAGTGGGCTATGAGGAGGTCACTGCTTGGGGAGGTGTAGTAGGCTATCAGCGGTCATTGCTTGGAAAGATGTAGTGGGCTATCAGGGGGTCACTGCTTGGGGCGGTGTAGTGGGCTATCAGCGGTTACTGCTTGGGGAGGTGTAGTTGGCTATCAGCGATCACTGCTTGGGGAGGTGTAGTGGGCTATCAGGGGGTCACTGCTTGTGGAGGTTTAGTGGGCTATCAGCGGTCACTGCTTGGGGAGGTGTAGTGGGCTATCAGCGGTCACTGCTTGGGGAGGTGTAGTGGGCTATCAGGCGGTCACTGCTTGAGGAGGTGTAGAGGGCTATCAGGCAGTCACTGCTTGGGGAGGTGTAGTGGGCAATCAGGGGGTCACTGCTTGGGGAGATGTAGTGGGCTATCAGGGGGTCACTGCTTCGGGAAGTGTAGTGGGCTATCAGCGGTCACTACTTGGGGAGATGTAGTGGGCTATCAGGGGGTCACTGCTTGAGGATGTGTAGTTGGGTATCAGGGGTTCACTGCTGGGGAGGTGTAGTGGGCTATCAGCGGTCACTGTTTTTGGAGGTGTAGTGCGCTATCAGCGGTCATTTGCTTGGGGAGGTGTAGTGGGCTATCAGCGGTCACTACTTTGGGAGGTGAAATGGGCTATCAGCGGTCACTGCTTGGGGAGGTGTAGTGGGCTATCAGGCGGTCACTGCTTGAGGAGGTGTAGTGGGCTATCAGCGGTCATTGCTTGGGGAGGTGTCGTGGGCTATCAGAGGGTCACTGCTTGGGAGGTGTAGTGGGCTATCAGCGGTCACTGCTTGGGGAGGTGTAGTGGGCTATCAGGGGGTCACTGCTTGGGGAGGTTTAGTGGGCTATCAGCGGTCACTGCTTCGGGAGGTGTAGTGGGCTATCAGGCGGTCACTGCTTGAGGAGGTGTAGTGGGCTATCAGCGGTCATTGCTTGGGGAGGTGTAGTGGGCTATCAGCGGTCATTGCTTGGGGAGGTGTAGTGGGCTATCAGCGGTCACTGCTTGTGGAGGTGTAGTGGGCTATCAGCGGTCATTGCTTGGGGAGGTGTAGTGGGCTATCAGCGGTCACTACTTTGGGAGGTGTAGTGGGCTATCAGCGGTCATTGCTTGGGGAGGTGTAGTGGGCTATCAGCGGTCGTTGCTTGGGGAGGTGAAATGGGCTCTCAGCGGTCACTGCTTGGGGAGGTGTAGTGGGCTATCAGCGGTCATTGCTTGGGGAGGTGTAGTAGGCTATCAGGGGGTCACTGCTTGGGAGGTGTATTGGGCTATCAGGGGGTCACTGCTTGTGGAGGTGTAGTGGGCTATCAGCGGTCACTGCTTGGGGAGGTGTAGTGGGCTATCAGGGGGTCACTGCTTGGGGAGCTGTAGTGGGCTATCAGCGGTCACTGCTTGGGGAGATGTAGTGGGCTATCAGGGGGTCACTGCTTGGGGAGCTGTAGTGGGCTATCAGGGGGTCACTGCTTGGGGAGCTGTAGTGGGCTATCAGCGGTCACTGCTTGGGGAGGTGTAGTGGGCTATCAGGGGGTCACTGCTTGGGGAGCTGTAGTGGGCTATCAGCGGTCACTGCTTGGGGAGGTGTAGTGGGCTATCAGCGGTCACTGCTTGGGGAGCTGTAGTGGGCTCTGAGGGGATCACTGCTTGGGGAGGTGTAGTAGGCTGTCAGCGGTCATTGCTTGGGGAGGTGTCATGGGCTATCAGTGGGTCACTGCTCGTGGAGGTGTAGTGGGCTATCAGCGGTCACTGCTTGCGGAGGTGTAGTGGGCTATCAGGCGGTCACTGCTTGAGGATGTGTCCTGGGGTATCAGGGGTTCACTGCTTGGGGAGGTGTAGTGGGCTATCAGCGGTCACTGCTTGTAGAGGTGTAGTGGGCTATCAGCGGTCATTGCTTGGGGAGGTGTAGTGGGCTATCAGCGGTCACTACTTTGGGAGGTGTAGTGGGCTATCAGCGGTCATTGCTTGGGGAGGTGTAGTGGGCTATCAGCGGTCGTTGCTTGGGGAGGTGAAATGGGCTATCAGCGGTCACTGCTTGGGGAGGTGCAGTGGGCTATCAGCGGTCATTGCTTGGGGAGGTGTAGTGGGCTATCAGAGGGTCACTGCTTGGGAGGTGTAGTGGGCTATCAGTGGTCACTGCTTGGGAGGTGTAGAGGGCTATCAGGGGGTCACTGCTTGGGGAGCTGTAGTGGGGTATAAGCGGTCACTGCTTGGGGAGGTGTAGTGGGCTATCAGCGGTCACTGCTTGGGGAGCTGTAGTGGGCTATCAGCGGTCACTGCTTGGGGAGGTTTAGTGGGCTATCAGCGGTCACTGCTTGGGGAGGTGTAGTGGGCTATCAGCGGTCACTGCTTGGGGAGGTGTCGTGGGCTATCAGCGGTCACTGCTTGGGGAGGTGTAGTGGGCTATCAGAGGGTCACTGCTTGGGAGGTGTAGTGGGCTATCAGGCGGTCACTGCTTGAGGAGATGTAGTGGGCTATCAGCGGTCACTGCTTGGGGAACTGTAGTGGGCTATCAGCGGTCACTGCTTGGGGAGGTGTAGTGGGCTATCAGCGGTCACTGCTTGGGGAGGTGTAGTGGGCTATCAGCGGTCACTGCTTGGTGAGGTGCAGTGGGCTATCAGCGGTCATTGCTTGGGGAGGTGTAGTGGGGAATCAGGGGGTCACTGCTTGGGGAGGTGTAGTGGGCTATCAGGGGGTCACTTCTTGGGGAGGTGTAGTGGGCTATCAGGGGGTCATTGCTTGGGAAGGTGTAGTGGGCTATCAGCGGTCACTGCTTGGGGAGGTGTAGTGGACTATCAGGGGATCACTGCTTGGGGAGGTGTACTGGGCTATCGATCGTTCACTGCTTGGGGAGGTGTAGTGGGCTATGAGGAGGTCACTGCTTGGGGAGGTGTAGTAGGCTATCAGCGGTCATTGCTTGGAAAGATGTAGTGGGCTATCAGGGGGTCACTGCTTGGGGCGGTGTAGTGGGCTATCAGCGGTCACTGCTTGGGGAGGTGTAGTTGGCTATCAGCGATCACTGCTTGGGGAGGTGTAGTGGGCTATCAGGGGGTCACTGCTTGTGGAGGTTTAGTGGGCTATCAGCGGTCACTGCTTGGGGAGGTGTAGTGGGCTATCAGCGGTCACTGCTTGGGGAGGTGTAGTGGGCTATCAGGCGGTCACTGCTTGAGGAGGTGTAGAGGGCTATCAGGCAGTCACTGCTTGGGGGGTGTAGTGGGCTATCAGCGGTCACTGCTTGGGGAGGTGTAGTGGGCAATCAGGGGGTCACTGCTTGGGGAGATGTAGTGGGCTATCAGGGGGTCACTGCTTCGGGAAGTGTAGTGGGCTATCAGCGGTCACTACTTGGGGAGATGTAGTGGGCTATCAGGGGGTCACTGCTTGAGGATGTGTAGTTGGGTATCAGGGGTTCACTGCTGGGGAGGTGTAGTGGGCTATCAGCGGTCACTGTTTTTGGAGGTGTAGTGCGCTATCAGCGGTCATTTGCTTGGGGAGGTGTAGTGGGCTATCAGCGGTCACTACTTTGGGAGGTGAAATGGGCTATCAGCGGTCACTGCTTGGGGAGGTGTAGTGGGCTATCAGGCGGTCACTGCTTGAGGAGGTGTAGTGGGCTATCAGCGGTCATTGCTTGGGGAGGTGTCGTGGGCTATCAGAGGGTCACTGCTTGGGAGGTGTAGTGGGCTATCAGGCGGTCACTGCTTGAGGAGGTGTAGTGGGCTATCAGGCAGTCACTGCTTGGGGAGGTGTAGTGGGCTATCAGAGGGTCACTGCTTGGGAGGTGTAGTGGGCTATCAGGCGGTCACTGCTTGAGGAGGTGTAGTGGGCTATCAGGCAGTCACTGCTTGGGGAGGTGTAGTGGGCTATCAGGGGGTCACTGCTTGGGGAGGTTTAGTGGGCTATCAGCGGTCACTGCTTCGGGAGGTGTAGTGGGCTATCAGGCGGTCACTGCTTGAGGAGGTGTAGTGGGCTATCAGCGGTCATTGCTTGGGGAGGTGTAGTGGGCTATCAGCGGTCATTGCTTGGGGAGGTGTAGTGGGCTATCAGCGGTCACTGCTTGTGGAGGTGTAGTGGGCTATCAGCGGTCATTGCTTGGGGAGGTGTAGTGGGCTATCAGCGGTCACTACTTTGGGAGGTGTAGTGGGCTATCAGCGGTCATTGCTTGGGGAGGTGTAGTGGGCTATCAGCGGTCGTTGCTTGGGGAGGTGAAATGGGCTCTCAGCGGTCACTGCTTGGGGAGGTGTAGTGGGCTATCAGCGGTCATTGCTTGGGGAGGTGTAGTAGGCTATCAGGGGGTCACTGCTTGGGAGGTGTATTGGGCTATCAGGGGGTCACTGCTTGTGGAGGTGTCGTGGGCTATCAGCGGTCACTGCTTGGGGAGGTGTAGTGGGCTATCAGGGGGTCACTGCTTGGGGAGCTGTAGTGGGCTATCAGCGGTCACTGCTTGGGGAGATGTAGTGGGCTATCAGGGGGTCACTGCTTGGGGAGCTGTAGTGGGCTATCAGGGGGTCACTGCTTGGGGAGCTGTAGTGGGCTATCAGCGGTCACTGCTTGGGGAGGTGTAGTGGGCTATCAGGGGGTCACTGCTTGGGGAGCTGTAGTGGGCTATCAGCGGTCACTGCTTGGGGAGGTGTAGTGGGCTATCAGCGGTCACTGCTTGGGGAGCTGTAGTGGGCTCTGAGGGGATCACTGCTTGGGGAGGTGTAGTAGGCTGTCAGCGGTCATTGCTTGGGGAGGTGTCATGGGCTATCAGTGGGTCACTGCTCGTGGAGGTGTAGTGGGCTATCAGCGGTCACTGCTTGCGGAGGTGTAGTGGGCTATCAGGCGGTCACTGCTTGAGGATGTGTCCTGGGGTATCAGGGGTTCACTGCTTGGGGAGGTGTAGTGGGCTATCAGCGGTCACTGCTTGTAGAGGTGTAGTGGGCTATCAGCGGTCATTGCTTGGGGAGGTGTAGTGGGCTATCAGCGGTCACTACTTTGGGAGGTGTAGTGGGCTATCAGCGGTCATTGCTTGGGGAGGTGTAGTGGGCTATCAGCGGTCGTTGCTTGGGAAGGTGAAATGGGCTATCAGCGGTCACTGCTTGGGGAGGTGCAGTGGGCTATCAGCGGTCATTGCTTGGGGAGGTGTAGTGGGCTATCAGAGGGTCACTGCTTGGGAGGTGTAGTGGGCTATCAGGCGGTCACTGCTTGAGGAGGTGTAGTGGGCTATCAGGCAGTCACTGCTTGGAGAGGTGTAGTGGGGAATCAGGGGGTCACTGCTTGGGGAGGTTTAGTGGGCTATCAGGGGGTCACTGCTTGGGGAGGTTTAGTGGGCTATCAGCGGTCACTGCTTGGGGAGGTGTAGTGGGCTATCAGGCGGTCACTGCTTGAGGATGTGTAGTGGGGTATCAGCGGTCATTGCTTGGGGAGGTGTAGTGGGCTATCAGCGGTCATTGCTTGGGGAGGTGTAGTGGGCTATCAGCGGTCACTGCTTGTGGAGGTGTAGTGGGCTATCAGCGGTCATTGCTTGGGGAGGTGTAGTGGGCTATCAGCGGTCACTACTTTGGGAGGTGTAGTGGGCTATCAGCGGTCATTGCTTGGGGAGGTGTAGTGGGCTATCTGCGGTCGTTGCTTGGGGAGGTGAAATGGGCTATCAGCGGTCACTGCTTGGGGAGGTGTAGTGGGCTATCAGCGGTCATTGCTTGGGGAGGTGTAGTAGGCTATCAGGGGGTCACTGCTTGGGAGGTGTAGTGGGCTATCAGGGGGTCACTGCTTGTGGAGGTGTAGTGGGCTATCAGGCGATCACTGCTTGGGGAGGTGTAGTGGTCTATCAGCGGGTCGCTGCTTGTGGAGGTGTAGTGGGCTATCAGCGGTCACTGCTTGGGGAACTGTAGTGGGCTATCAGCGGTCACTGCTTTGGGAGGTGTAGTGGGCTATCAGCGGTCATTGCTTGGGGAGGTGTAGTGGGCTATCAGAGGGTCACAGCTTGGGAGGTGTAGTGGGCTATCAGGCGGTCACTGCTTGAGGAGGTGTAGTGGGCTATCAGGCAGTCACTGCTTGGAGAGGTGTAGTGGGGAATCAGGGTGTCACTGCTTGGGGAGGTGTAGTGGGCTATCAGGGGGTCACTGCTTGGGGAGGTGTAGTGGGCTATCAGCGGTCACTGCTTGGGGAGGTGTAGTGGGCTATCAGGCGGTCACTGCTTGAGGATGTGTAGTGGGGTATCAGCGGTCATTGCTTGGGGAGGTGTAGTGGGCTATTAGCGGTCACTGCTTGGGGAGGTGTAGTGGGCTATCAGCGGTCACTGCTTGGGGAGGTGTAGTGGGCTATCAGCGGTCATTGCTTGGGGAGGTGTAGTGGGCTATCAGCGGTCACTACTTTGGGAGGTGTAGTGGGCTATCAGCGGTCATTGCTTGGGGAGGTGTAGTGGGCTATCAGCGGTCATTGCTTGGGGAGGTGTAGTGGGCTATCAGCGGTCACTGCTTGGGATGGTGTAGTGGACAATCAGGGGGTCACTGCTTGGGGTGGTGTAGTGGGCTATCAGCGGTCACTGCTTGGGGAGATGTAGTGGGCTATCAGGGGGTCACTGCTTGGGGAGGTGTAGTGGGGTATCAGGGGGTCACTGCTTGGGGAGGTGTAGTGGGCTATCAGTGGTCACTGCTTGTGGAGGTGTAGTGGGCTATCAGCGGTCATTGCTTGGGGAGGTGTAGTGGGCTATCAGCGGTTGTTGCTTGGGGAGGTGAAATGGGCTATCAGCGGTCACTGCTTGGGGAGGTGCAATGGGCTATCAGCGGTCATTGCTTGGGGAGGTGTAGTGGGCTATCAGGGGGTCACTGCTTGGGGAGATGTAGTGGGCTATCAGCGGTCACTGCTTGGGGAGGTGTAGTTGGCTATCAGGCAGTCACTGCTTGGGGAGGTGTAGTGGGCAATCAGGGGGTCACTGCTTGGGGAGGTGTAGTGGGCTATCAGGGGGTCACTGCTTGTGGAGGTGTAGTGGGCTATCAGCGGTCACTGCTTGGGGAGGTGTAGTGGGCTATCAGCGGTCACTGCTTGGGGAGGTGTAGTGGGCTATCAGGCAGTCACTGCTTGAGGAGGTGTAGTGGGCTATCAGGCAGTCAATGCTTGGGGAGGTGTAGTGGGCTATCAGGGGGTCACTGCTTGGGGAGCTGTAGTGGGCTATCAGCGGTCACTGCTTGGGGAGGTGCAGTGGACCATCAGGGAATCATTGCTTGGGGTGGTGTAGTGGGCTACCAGGGGGTCACTGCTTGGGGAGGTGTAGTGGGCTATCAGGGGGTCACTGCTTTGGGAGGTGTAGTAGGCTATCAGCGGTCTTTGCTTGGGGAGGTGTAGTGGGCTATCAGGCGGTCACTGCTTGGGGAGGTGTAGTGGGCTATCAGGGGGTCACTGCTTGGGGCGGTGCAGTTGGCTATCAGGGTGTCACTGATTGGGGAGGTGTAGTGGGCTATCGGGCGGTCACTGCTTGGGGAGGTGTAGTGGGCTATCAGTGGTCACTGCTTGGGAGATGTCGAGGGCTATCAACAATCACTGCTTGGGGAGGTGTAGTGGGCTATCAGGGGGTCACTGCTTGGGGAGGTGTAGTGGGCTATCAGCGGTCACTGCTTGGGGAGGTGTAGTGGACTAACAGGGAATCACTGCTTGGGGAGGTGTTGTGGGCTACCATGGGGTCACTGTTTGGGGAGGTGTAGTGGGCTATCAGGCGGTCACTGCTTGGGGAGGTGTAGTGGGCTTTCAGGGGGTCAATGCTTGGGGAGGTGTAGTGGGCTATGAGGGGGTCACTGCTTGGGGAGGTGTAGTAGGCTGTCAGCGGTCATTGCTTGGGGAGGTGTAGTGGGCTATCAGGGGGTCACTGATTGGGGACGTGTAGTGGGCTATCAGCGGTCACTGCTTGGGGAGGTGTAGTGGGCTATCAGTGGTCACTGCTTGGGAGGTGTAGAGGGCTATCAACAATCACTGCTTGGGGAGGGTGTAGTGGGCTATCAGGGGATCACTGCTTCGGGAGGTGTAGTGGGCTATCAGCGGTCACTGCTTGGGGAGGTTTAGTGGGCTATCAGTGGTCACTGCTTGGGGAGGTGTAGTGGGCTATCAGGGGGTCACTGCTTGGGGAGGTGTAGTGGGCTATCAGCGGTCACTGCTTGGAGAGGAGTAGTGGGTTTTCAGCGGTCACTGCATGGGTAGGTGTAGTGGGCTATCAGGGGGTCACTGCTTGGGGTGGTGCACTGGGCTATCAGGGGGTCACTGTTTGGGGAGATGTAGTGGTCTATCAGGGGGTCACTGCTTGGGGAAGTGTAGTGGGCTATCAGTGGTCACTGCTTGGGGAGGTGTCGTGGGCTATCAGCCGTCACTGCTTGGGGAGGTGTAGTGAGCTATCAGGGGGTCACTGCTTCGTGAGGTGTAGTGGGCTATCAGCGGTCACTGCTTGGGGAGGTGTAGTGGACTATCAGCGGATCACTGCTTGGGGAGGTGTACTGGGCTATCGATCGTTCACTGCTTGGGGAGGTGTAGTGGGCTATGAGGGGGTCACTGCTTGGGGAGGTGTAGTAGGCTATCAGCGGTCATTGCTTGGAAAGGTGTAGTGGGCTATCAGGGGGTCACTGCTTGGGGAGGTGTAGTGGGCTATCAGCGGTCACTGCTTGGGGAGGTTTAGTGGGCTATCAGTGGTCACTGCTTGGGGAGGTGTAGTGGGCTATCAGCGGGTCACTGCTTGGGGAGGTGTAGTGGGCTATGAGGGGGTCACTGCTTGGGGAGGTGTAGTCGGCTGTCAGCGGTCATTGCTTGGGGAGGTGTAGTGGGCTATCAGGGGGTCACTGCTTGGGGAGGTGTAGTGGGCTATCAGCGGTCACTGCTTGGGGAGGTGTAGTGGGTTATCAGCGGTCACTGCTTGGGGAGGTGTAATGGGCTATCAGCGGTCACTGCTTGGAGAGGTGTAGTGGGTTTTCAGCGGTCACTGCATGGGTAGGTCTAGTGGGCTATCAGGGGGTCACTGCTTGGGGTGGTGCACTGGGCTATCAGGGGGTCACTGTTTGGGGAGGTGTAGTGGTCTATCAGGGGGTCACTGCTTGGGGAGGTGTAGTAGGCTATCAGGGGGTCACTGCTTGGGAGGTGTAGTGGGCTTTCAGCGGTCATTGCTTGGGGAGGTGTAGTGGGCTATCAGCGGTCACTGCTTGTGGAGGTGTAGTGGGCTATCAGCGGTCATTGCTTGGGGAGGTGTAGTGGGCTATCAGCGGTCACTACTTTGGGAGGTGTAGTGGGCTATCAGCGGTCATTGCTTGGGGAGGTGTAGTGGGCTATCAGCGGTCGTTGCTTGGGGAGGTGAAATGGGCTATCAGCGGTCACTGCTTGGGGAGGTGTAGTGGGCTATCAGCGGTCATTGCTTGGGGAGGTGTAGTAGGCTATCAGGGGGTCACTGCTTGGGAGGTGTAGTGGGCTATCAGGGGGTCACTGCTTGTGGAGGTGTAGTGGGCTATCAGGCGATCACTGCTTGGGGAGGTGTAGTGGGCTATCAGGCGATCACTGCTTGGGGAGGTGTAGTGGTCTATCAGCGGGTCGCTGCTTGTGGAGGTGTAGTCGGCTATCAGGGGGTCACTGCTTGTGGAGGTGTAGTGGGCTATCAGCGGTCACTGCTTGTGGAGGTGTAGTGGGCTATCAGCGGTCACTGCTTGGGGAGCTGTAGTGGGCTATCAGCGGTCATTGCTTGGGAGGTGTAGTGGGCTATCAGCGGTCACTGCTTGAGGAGGTGTAGTGGGCTATCAGCGGTCACTGTTTGGGGAGGTGTAGTGGGCTATCAGCGGTCACTGCTTAGGGAGGTGTAGTGGGCGATCAGCGGTCACTGCTTGGGGAGGTGTAGTGGGCTATCAGCGGTCACTGCTTGGGGAGGTGTAGTGGGCTATCAGTGGTCACTGCTTGGGAGGTGTAGAGGGCTATCAGGGGGTCACTGCTTGGGGAGCTGTAGTGGGCTATCAGCGGTCACTGCATGGGGAGGTGTAGTCGGCTATCAGCGGTCACTGCTTGGGGAGGTGTAGTCGGCTATCAGCGGTCACTGCTTGGGGAGGTGTAGTGGGCTATCTGCGGTCACTGCTTGGGGAGGTGTAGTGGGCTACCAGCGGTCACTGCTTGGGGAGGTGTCGTGGGCTATCAGCGGTCACTGCTTGGGAAGCTGTAGTGGGCTATCAGCGGTCACTGCTTGGGGAGGTGTAGTGGGCTACCAGCGGTCACTGCTTGGGGAGGTGTCGTGGGCTATCAGCGGTCACTGCTTGGGGAGGTGTAGTGGGCTATCAGAGGGTCACTGCTTGGGAGGTGTAGTGGGCTATCAGGCGGTCACTGCTTGAGGAGATGTAGTGGGCTATCAGCGGTCACTGCTTGGGGAACTGTAGTGGGCTATCAGCGGTCACTGCTTTGGGAGGTGTAGTGGGCTATCAGCGGTCACTGCTTGGGGAGGTGTAGTGGGCTATCAGCGGTCACTGCTTGGTGAGGTGCAGTGGGCTATCAGCGGTCATTGCTTGGGGAGGTGTAGTGGGCTATCAGAGGGTCACAGCTTGGGAGGTGTAGTGGGCTATCAGGTGCTCACTGCTTGAGGAGGTGTAGTGGGCTATCAGGCAGTCACTGCTTGGAGAGGTGTAGTGGGGAATCAGGGTGTCACTGCTTGGGGAGGTGTAGTGGGCTATCAGGGGGTCACTGCTTGGGGAGGTGTAGTGGGCTATCAGCGGTCACTGCTTGGGGAGGTGTAGTGGGCTATCAGGCGGTCACTGCTTGAGGATGTGTAGTGGGGTATCAGCGGTCATTGCTTGGGGAGGTGTAGTGGGCTATTAGCGGTCACTGCTTGGGGAGGTGTAGTGGGCTATCAGCGGTCACTGCTTGGGGAGGTGTAGTGGGCTATCAGCGGTCATTGCTTGGGGAGGTGTAGTGGGCTATCAGCGGTCACTACTTTGGGAGGTGTAGTGGGCTATCAGCGGTCATTGCTTGGGGAGGTGTAGTGGGCTATCAGCGGTCATTGCTTGGGGAGGTGTAGTGGGCTATCAGCGGTCACTGCTTGGGGAGGTGTAGTGGGCAATCAGGGGGTCACTGCTTGGGGTGGTGTAGTGGGCTATCAGCGGTCACTGCTTGGGGAGATGTAGTGGGCTATCAGGGGGTCACTGCTTGGGGAGGTGTAGTGGGGTATCAGGGGGTCACTGCTTGGGGAGGTGTAGTGGGCTATCAGTGGTCACTGCTTGTGGAGGTGTAGTGGGCTATCAGCGGTCATTGCTTGGGGAGGTGTAGTGGGCTATCAGCGGTTGTTGCTTGGGGAGGTGAAATGGGCTATCAGCGGTCACTGCTTGGGGAGGTGCAATGGGCTATCAGCGGTCATTGCTTGGGGAGGTGTAGTGGGCTATCAGGGGTTCACTGCTTGGGGAGATGTAGTGGGCTATCAGCGGTCACTGCTTGGGGAGGTGTAGTTGGCTATCAGGCAGTCACTGCTTGGCGAGGTGTAGTGGGCAATCAGGGGGTCACTGCTTGGGGAGGTGTAGTGGGCTATCAGGGGGTCACTGCTTGTGGAGGTGTAGTGGGCTATCAGCGGTCACTGCTTGGGGAGGTGTAGTGGGCTATCAGCGGTCACTGCTTGGGGAGGTGTAGTGGGCTATCAGGCAGTCACTGCTTGAGGAGGTGTCGTGGGCTATCAGGCAGTCAATGCTTGGGGAGGTGTAGTGGGCTATCAGGGGGTCACTGCTTGGGGAGCTGTAGTGGGCTATCAGCGGTCACTGCTTGGGGAGGTGCAGTGGACCATCAGGGAATCATTGCTTGGGGTGGTGTAGTGGGCTACCAGGGGGTCACTGCTTGGGGAGGTGTAGTGGGCTATCAGGGGGTCACTGCTTTGGGAGGTGTAGTAGGCTATCAGCGGTCATTGCTTGGGGAGGTGTAGTGGGCTATCAGGCGGTCACTGCTTGGGGAGGTGTAGTGGGCTATCAGGGGGTCACTGCTTGGGGCGGTGCAGTTGGCTATCAGGGTGTCACTGATTGGGGAGGTGTAGTGGGCTATCGGGCGGTCACTGCTTGGGGAGGTGTAGTGGGCTATCAGTGGTCACTGCTTGGGAGATGTCGAGGGCTATCAACAATCACTGCTTGGGGAGGTGTAGTGGGCTATCAGGGGGTCACTGCTTGGGGAGGTGTAGTGGGCTATCAGCGGTCACTGCTTGGGGAGGTGTAGTGGACTAACAGGGAATCACTGCTTGGGGAGGTGTAGTGGGCTACCATGGGGTCACTGTTTGGGGAGGTGTAGTGGGCTATCAGGCGGTCACTGCTTGGGGAGGTGTAGTGGGCTTTCAGGGGGTCAATGCTTGGGGAGGTGTAGTGGGCTATGAGGGGGTCACTGCTTGGGGAGGTGTAGTAGGCTGTCAGCGGTCATTGCTTGGGGAGGTGTAGTGGGCTATCAGGGGGTCACTGCTTGGGGACGTGTAGTGGGCTATCAGCTGTCACTGCTTGGGGAGGTTTAGTGGGCTATCAGTGGTCACTGCTTGGGGAGGTGTAGTGGGCTATCAGGGGGTCACTGCTTGGGGAGGTGTAGTGGGCTATCAGCGGTCACTGCTTGGAGAGGAGTAGTGGGTTTTCAGCGGTCACTGCATGGGTAGGTGTAGTGGGCTATCAGGGGGTCACTGCTTGGGGTGGTGCACTGGGCTATCAGGGGGTCACTGTTTGGGGAGATGTAGTGGTCTATCAGGCGGTCACTGCTTGGGGAAGTGTAGTGGGCTATCAGTGGTCACTGCTTGGGGAGGTGTCGTGGGCTATCAGCCGTCACTGCTTGGGGAGGTGTAGTGGGCTATCAGGGGGTCACTGCTTCGTGAGGTGTAGTGGGCTATCAGCGGTCACTGCTTGGGGAGGTGTAGTGGACTATCAGCGGATCACTGCTTGGGGAGGTGTACTGGGCTATCGATCGTTCACTGCTTGGGGAGGTGTAGTGGGCTATGAGGGGGTCACTGCTTGGGGAGGTGTAGTAGGCTATCAGCGGTCATTGCTTGGAAAGGTGTAGTGGGCTATCAGGGGGTCACTGCTTGGGGAGGTGTAGTGGGCTATCAGCGGTCACTGCTTGGGGAGGTGTAGTGGGCTATCAGTGGTCACTGCTTGGGAGGTGTAGAGGGCTATCAACAATCACTGCTTGGGAGGTGTAATGGGCTATCAGGGGATCACTGCTTCGGGAGGTGTAGTGGGCTATCAGCGGTCACTGCTTGGGGAGGTTTAGTGGGCTATCAGTGGTCACTGCTTGGGGAGGTGTAGTGGGCTATCAGGGGGTCACTGCTTGGGGAGGTGTAGTGGGCTATGAGGGGGTCACTGCTTGGGGAGGTGTAGTCGGCTGTCAGCGGTCATTGCTTGGGGAGGTGTAGTGGGCTATCAGGGGGTCACTGCTTGGGGAGGTGTAGTGGGCTATCAGCGGTCACTGCTTGGGGAGGTGTAGTGGGTTATCAGCGGTCACTGCTTGGGGAGGTGTAATGGGCTATCAGCGGTCACTGCTTGGAGAGGTGTAGTGGGTTTTCAGCGGTCACTGCATGGGTAGGTCTAGTGGGCTATCAGGGGGTCACTGCTTGGGGTGGTGCACTGGGCTATCAGGGGGTCACTGTTTGGGGAGGTGTAGTGGTCTATCAGGGGGTCACTGCTTGGGGAAGTGTAGTGGGCTATCAGTGGTCACTGCTTGGGGAGGTGTCGTGGGCTATCAGCGGTCACTGCTTGGGGAGGTGTAGTGGGCTATCAGGGGGTCACTGCTTGGGAAGGTGTAGTGGGCTATCAGCGGTCACTGCTTGGGGAGGTGTAGTGGACTATCAGGGGATCACTGCTTGGGGAGGTGTACTGGGCTATCGATCGTTCACTGCTTGGGGAGGTGTAGTGGGCTATGAGGAGGTCACTGCTTGGGGAGGTGTAGTAGGCTAGCAGCGGTCATTGCTTGGAAAGGTGTAGTGGGCTATCAGGGGTCACTGCTTGGGGCGGTGTAGTGGGCTATCAGCGGTCACTGCTTGGGGAGGTGTAGTTGGCTATCAGCGATCACTGCTTGGGGAGGTGTAGTGGGCTATCAGGGGGTCACTGCTTGTGGAGGTGTAGTGGGCTATCAGCGGTCACTGCTTGGGGAGGTGTAGTGGGCTATCAGGGGGTCACTGCTTCGTGAGGTGTAGTGGGCTATCAGCGGTCACTGCTTGGGGAGGTGTCGTGGACTATCAGCGGATCACTGCTTGGGGAGGTGTACTGGGCTATCGATCGTTCACTGCTTGGGGAGGTGTAGTGGGCTATGAGGGGGTCACTGCTTGGGGAGGTGTCGTAGGCTATCAACAATCACTGCTTGGGGAGGTGTAATGGGCTATCAGGGGATCACTGCTTCGGGAGGTGTAGTGGGCTATCAGCGGTCACTGCTTGGGGAGGTTTAGTGGGCTATCAGTGGTCACTGCTTGGGGAGGTGTAGTGGGCTATCAGGGGGTCACTGCTTGGGGAGGTGTAGTGGGCTATGAGGGGGTCACTGCTTGGGGAGGTGCAGTAGGCTGTCAGCGGTCATTGCTTGGGGAGGTGTAGTGGGCTATCAGGGGGTCACTGCTTGGGGAGGTGTAGTGGGCTATCAGCGGTCACTGCTTGGGGAGGTGTAGTGGGTTATCAGCGGTCACTGCTTGGGGAGGTGTAATGGGCTATCAGCGGTCACTGCTTGGAGAGGTGTAGTGGGTTTTCAGCGGTCACTGCATGGGTAGGTCTAGTGGGCTATCAGGGGGTCACTGCTTGGGGAAGTGTAGTGGGCTATCAGTGGTCACTGCTTGGGGAGGTGTCGTGGGCTATCAGCGGTCACTGCTTGGGGAGGTGTAGTGGGCTATCAGGGGGTCACTGCTTGGGAAGGTGTAGTGGGCTATCAGGCGGTCACTGCTTGGGGAGGTGTAGTGGACTATCAGGGGATCACTGCTTGGGGAGGTGTACTGGGCTATCGATCGTTCACTGCTTGGGGAGGTGTAGTGGGCTATGAGGAGGTCACTGCTTGGGGAGGTGTAGTAGGCTATCAGCGGTCATTGCTTGGAAAGGTGTAGTGGGCTATCAGGGGGTCACTGCTTGGGGCGGTGTAGTGGGCTATCAGCGGTCACTGCTTGGGGAGGTGTAGTTGGCTATCAGCGATCACTGCTTGGGGAGGTGTAGTGGGCTATCAGCGGTCACTGCTTGGGGAGGTGTAGTGGGCTATCAGCGGTCACTGCTTGGGGAGGTGTCGTGGGCTATCAGGCTGTCACTGCTTGAGGAGGTGTAGAGGGCTATCAGGCAGTCACTGCTTGGGGAGGTGTAGTGGGCAATCAGGGGGTCACTGCTTGGGGAGATGTAGTGGGCTATCAGGGGGTCACTGCTTGGGGAAGTGTGGTGGGCTATCAGCAGTCACTGCTTGGGGAGATGTAGTGGGCTATCAGGGGGTCACTGCTTGCGGATGTGTAGTGGGGTATCAGGGGGTCACTGCTTGGGGAGGTGGAGTGGGCTATCAGCGGTCACTGTTTGTGGAGGTGTAGTGGGCTATCAGCGGTCATTGCTTGGGGAGGTGTAGTGGGCTATCAGCGTTCACTACTTTGGGAGGTGAAATGGGCTATCAGCGGTCACTGCTTGGGGAGGTGCAGTGGGCTATCAGCGGTCACTACTTTGGGAGGTGAAATGGGCTATCAGGGGGTCACTGCTTGGGGAGGTGTCGTGGGCTATCAGAGGGTCACTGCTTGGGAGGTGTAGTGGGCTATCAGGCGGTCACTGCTTGAGGAGGTGTAGTGGGCTATAAGGCAGTCACTGCTTGGGGAGGTGTAGTGGGCTATCAGCGGTCACTGCTTGGGGAGGTGTAGTGGACTATCAGGGGATCACTGCTTGGGGAGGTGTACTGGGCTATCGATCGTTCACTGATTTGGGAGGTGTAGTGGGCTATGAGGGGGTCACTGCTTGGGGAGGTGTAGTAGGCTATCAGCGGTCATTGCTTGGAAAGGTGTAGTGGGCTATCAGGGGGTCACTGCTTGGGGAGGTGTAGTGGGCTATCAGCGGTCACTGCTTGGGGAGGTGCAGTGGGCTATCAGTGGTCACTGCTTGGGAGGTGTAGAGGGCTATCAACAATCACTGCTTGGGGAGGTGTAATGGGCTATCAGGGGATCACTGCTTCGGGAGGTGTAGTGGGCTATCAGCGGTCACTGCTTGGGGAGGTTTAGTGGGCTATCAGTGGTCAATGCTTGGGGAGTTGTAGTGGGCTATCAGGGGGTCACTGCTTGGGGAGGTGTAGTGGGCTATGAGGGGGTCACTGCTTGGGGAGGTGTAGTAGGCTGTCAGCGGTCATTGCTTGGGGAGGTGTAGTGGGCTATCAGGGGGTCACTGCTTGGGGAGGTTTAGTGGGCTATCAGCGGTCACTGCTTGGGGAGGTGTAGTGGGTTATCAGCGGTCACTGCTTGGGGAGGTGTAATGGGCTATCAGCGGTCACTGCTTGGAGAGGTGTAGTGGGTTTTCAGCGGTCACTGCATGGGTAGGTCTAGTGGGCTATCAGGGGGTCACTGCTTGGGGTGGTGCACTGGGCTATCAGGGGGTCACTGTTTGGGGAGGTGTAGTGGTCTATCAGGGGGTCACTGCTTGGGGAAGTGTAGTGGGCTATCAGTGGTCACTGCTTGGGGAGGTGTCGTGGGCTATCAGCGGTCACTGCTTGGGGAGGTGTAGTGGGCTATCAGGGGGTCACTGCTTGGGAAGGTGTAGTGGGCTATCAGCGGTCACTGCTTGGGGAGGTGTAGTGGACTATCAGGGGATCACTGCTTGGGGAGGTGTACTGGGCTATCGATCGTTCAATGCTTGGGGAGGTGTAGTGGGCTATGAGGAGGTCACTGCTTGGGGAGGTGTAGTAGGCTATCAGCGGTCATTGCGTGGAAAGGTGTAGTGGGCTATCAGGGGGTCACTGCTTGGAGCGGTGTAGTGGGCTATCAGCGGTCACTGCTTGGGAAGGTGTAGTTGGCTATCAGCGATCACTGCTTGGGGAGGTGTAGTGGGCTATCAGGGGGTCACTGCTTGTGGAGGTGTAGTGGGCTATCAGCGGTCACTGCTTGGGGAGGTGTAGTGGGCTATCAGCGGTCACTGCTTGGGGAGGTGTAGTGGGCTATCAGGCGGTCACTGCTTGAGGAGGTGCAGAGGGCTATCAGGCAGTCACTGCTTGGGGAGGTGTCGTGGGCAATCAGAGGGTCACTGCTTGGGGAGATGTAGTGGGCTATCAGGGGGTCACTGCTTGGGGAAGTGTAGTGGGCTATCAGCGGTCACTGCTTGGGGAGATGTAGTGGGCTATCAGGGGGTCACTGCTTGAGGATGTGTAGTGGGGTATCAGGGGTTCACTGCTGGGGAGGTGTAGTGGGCTATCAGCGGTCACTGTTTGTGGAGGTGTAGTGGGCTATCAGCGGTCATTGCTTGGGGAGGTGTAGTGGGCTATCAGCGGTCACTACTTTGGGAGGTGTAGTGGGCTATCAGCGGTCATTGCTTGGGGAGGTGTAGTGGGCTATCAGCGGTCGTTGCTTGGGGAGGTGAAATAGGCTCTCAGCGGTCACTGCTTGGGGAGGTGTAGTGGGCTATCAGCGGTCATTGCTTGGGGAGGTGTAGTAGGCTATCAGGGGGTCACTGCTTGGGAGGTGTGGTGGGCTATCAGGGGGTCACTGCTTGTGGAGGTATAGTGGGCTATCAGGCGGTCACTGCTTGGGAAGGTGTAGTGGGCTATCAGCGGGTCGCTGCTTGTGGAGGTGTAGTCGGCTATCAGGGGGTCACTGCTTGTGGAGGTGTAGTGGGCTATCAGCAGTCACTGCTTGGGGAGGTGTAGTGGGCTATCAGCGGTCACTGCTTGGGGAGGTGTAGTGGGCTATCAGCGGTCACTGTTTGGGGAGGTGTAGTGGGCTATCAGCGGTCACTGCTTAGGGAGGTGTAGTGGGCTATCAGGGGGTCACTGCTTGGGGAGGTGTAGTTGGCTATCAGGGGGTAACTGCTTGGGGAGGTGTAGTGGGCTATCAGGGTGTCACTGCTTGGGAAGGTGTAGTGGGCTATCAGTGGTCACTGCTTGGGAGGTGTAGAGGGCTATCAGGGGGTCACTGCTTGGGAAGGTGTAGTGGGCTATCAGTGGTCACTGCTTGGGAGGTGTAGTGGGCTATCAGCGGTCACTGCTTGGGGAGCGGTAGTGGGGTATCAGCGGTCACTGCTTCGGGAGGTGTAGTGGGCTATCAGGGCGTCACTGCTTGGGGAGCTGTAGTGGGCTATCAGCGGTCACTGCTTGGGGAGCTGTAGTGGGCTCTGAGGGGATCACTGCTTGGGGAGATGTAGTGGGCTATCAGGGGGTCACTGCTTGGGGAGATGTAGTGGGCTATCAGGGGGTCACTGCTTGAGGATGTGTAGTGGGGTATCAGGGGTTCACTGCTGGGGAGGTGTAGTGGGCTATCAGCGGTCACTGTTTGTGGAGGTGTAGTGGGCTATCAGCGGTCATTGCTTGGGGAGGTGTAGTGGGCTATCAGCGGTCACTACTTTGGGAGGTAAAATGGGCTATCAGCGGTCACTGCTTGGGGAGGTGTAGTGGGCTATCAGGGGGTCACTGCTTGGGGAGCTGTAGTGGGCTATCAGCGGTCACTGCTTGGGGAGCTGTCGTGGGCTCTGAGGGAATCACTGCTTGGGGAGGTGTAGTGGGCTATCAGCGGTCACTGCTTGGGGAGGTGTAGTGGGCTATCAGCGGTCACTGCTTGGGGAGGTGTAGTGGGCTATCAGGCGGTCACTGCTTGAGGATGTGTCCTGGGGTATCAGGGGTTCACTGCTTGGGGAGGTGTAGTGGGCTATCAGCGGTCAATGCTTGTAGAGGTGTAGTGGGCTATCAGCGGTCATTGCTTCGGGAGGTGTAGTGGGCTATCAGCGGTCACTACTTTGGGAGGTGTAGTGGGCTATCAGCGGTCATTGATTGGGGAGGTGTAGTGGGCTATCAGCGGTCACTGCTTGGGGAGGTGCAGTGGGCTATCAGCGGTCATTGCTTGGGGAGGTGTAGTGGGCTATCAGCGGTCACTGCTTGTGGATGTGTAGTGGGGTATCAGCGGTCATTGCTTGGGGAGGTGTAGTGGGCTATCAGCGGTCATTGCTTGGGGAGGTGTAGTGGGCTATCAGCGGTCACTGCTTGGGGAGGTGTAGTGGGCTATCAGCGGTCATTGCTTGGGGAGGTGTAGTGGGCTATCAGCGGTTACTACTTTGGGAGGTGTAGTGGGCTATCAGCGGTCATTGCTTGGGGAGGTGTAGTGGGCTATCAGCGGTCGTTGCTTGGGGAGGTGAAATGGGCTATCAGGGGGTCACTGTTTGGGAGGTGTAGTGGGCTATCAGGGGGTCACTGCTTGTGGAGGTGTAGTGGGCTATCAGGCGATCACTGCTTGGGGAGGTGTAGTGGGCTATCAGCGGGTCGCTGCTTGTGGAGGTGTAGTCGGCTATCAGGGGGTCACTGCTTGTGGAGGTGTAGTGGGCTATCAGCGGTCACTGCTTGGGGAGGTGTAGTGGGCTATCAGCGGTCACTGCTTGTGGAGGTGTAGTGGGCTATCAGCGGTCACTGCTTGTGGAGGTGTAGTGGGCTATCAGCGGTCACTGCTTGTGGAGGTGTAGTGGGCTATCAGCGGTCACTGCTTGGGGAGCTGTAGTGCGCTATCAGCGGTCACTGCTTGGGGAGGTGTAGTGGGCTATCAGCGGTCACTGCTTGTGGAGGTGTAGTGGGCTATCAGCGGTCACTGCTTGGGGAGGTGTAGTGGGCTATCAGCGGTCACTGCTTGGGGAGGTGTAGTGGGCTATCAGCGGTCACTGTTTGGGGAGGTGTAGTGGGCTATCAGCGGTCACTGCTTGGGGAGGTGTAGTGGGCTATCAGCGGTCACTGCTTGGGGAGGTGTCGTGGGCTATCAGGGGGTCACTGCTTGGGGAGGTGTCGTGGGCTATCAGGGGGTCACTGCTTGGGGAGGTGTAGTGGGCTATCGGGCGGTCACTGCTTGGGGAGGTGTAGTGGGCTATCAGGGGGTCACTGCTTGGGAAGGTGTAGTGGGCTATCAGGGGGTCACTGCTTGAGGAGATGTAGTGGGCTATCAGCGGTCACTGCTTGGGGAGGTGTAGTGGGCTATCAGCGGTCATTGCTTGGGGAGGTGTAGTGGGCTATCAGCGGTCACTGCTTGGGGAGGTGTAGTGGGCTATCAGCGGTCACTGCTTGGGGAGGTGTAGTGGGCTATCAGCGGTCATTGCTTGGGGAGGTGTAGTGGGCTATCAGCGGTCACTACTTTGGGAGGTGTAGTGGGCTATCAGCGGTCGTTGCTTGGGGAGGTGAAATGGGCTATCAGCGGTCACTGCTTGGGGAGGTGCAGTGGGCTATCAGCGGTCATTGCTTGGGGAGGTGTAGTAGGCTATCAGGGGGTCACTGCTTGGGGAGATGTAGTGGGCTATCAGCGGTCACTGCTTGGGGAGGTGTAGTGGGCTATCAGCGGTCATTGCTTGGGGAGGTGTAGTAGGCTATCAGGGGGTCACTGCTTGGGAGGTGTAGTGGGCTATCAGGGGGTCACTGCTTGGGGAGGTGCAGTGGGCTATCAGCGGTCATTGCTTGTGGAGGTGTAGTGGGCTATCAGGGGGTCACTGCTTGGGGAGGTGTAGTGGGCTATCAGCGGTCATTGCTTGGGGAGGTGTAGTAGGCTATCAGGGGGTCACTGCTTGGGAGGTGTAGTGGGCTATCAGGGGGTCACTGCTTGGGGAGGTGCAGTGGGCTATCAGCGGTCATTGCTTGTGGAGGTGTAGTGGGCTATCAGTGGTCACTGCTTGGGGAGCTGTAGTGGGCTATCAGCGGTCATTGCTTGGGGAGGTGTAGTGGGCTATCAGCGGGTCGCTGCTTGTGGATGTGTAGTCGGCTATCAGCGGTCACTGCTTGGGGAGCTGTAGTGGGCTATCAGCGGTCATTGCTTGGGGAGGTGTAGTGGGCTATCAGCGGTCACTGCTTGGGGAGGTGTAGTGGGCTATCAGCGGTCACTGTTTGGGGAGGTGTAGTGGGCTATCAGCGGTCACTGCTTAGGGAGGTGTAGTGGGCTATCAGCGGTCACTGCTTGGGGAGGTGTCGTGGGCTATCAGCGGTCACTGCTTGGGGAGGTGTCGTGGGCTATCAGGGGGTCACTGCTTGGGGAGGTGTAGTGGGCTATCAGCGGTCACTGCTTAGGGAGGTGTTGTGGGCTATCAGCGGTCACTGCTTGGGGAGGTGTAGTGGGCTATCAGCGGTCACTGCTTGGGGAGGTGTAGTGGGCTATCAGCGGTCACTGCTTGGGGAGGTGTAGTGGGCTATCAGCGGTCACTGCTTGGGGAGGTGTAGTGGGCTATCAGGGGGTCACTGCTTGGGGAGGTGTAGTGGGCTATCAGGGGGTCACTGCTTGGGGAGGTGTAGTGGGCTATCAGGCGGTCGCTGCTTGGGGAGGTGTAGTGGGCTTTCAGGGGGGGTCACTGCTTGGGGAGGAGTAGTGGGCTATCGGGCGATCACTGCTTGGGGAGCTGTAGTGGGCTCTGAGGGGATCACTACTTGGGGAGGTGTAGTAGGCTGTCAGCGGTCATTGCTTGGGGTGGTGTCGTGGGCTATCAGTGGGTCACTGCTTGGGGAGGTGTAGTGGGCTATCAGCGGTCACTGCTTGGGGAGGTGTAGTGGGCTTTCAGCGGTCACTGCTTGGGGAGGTGTAGTGGGCTATCAGGCGGTCACTGCTTGAGGATGTGTACTGGGGTATCAGGGGTTCACTGCTTGGGGAGGTGTAGTGGGCTATCAGCGGTCACTGCTTGTAGAGGTGTAGTGGGCTATCAGCGGTCATTGCCTGGGGAGGTGTAGTGGGCTATCAGCGGTCACTGCTTGGGGAGGTGTAGTGGGCTTTCAGCGGTCACTGCTTGGGGAGGTGTAGTGGGCTATCAGCGGTCACTGCTTGGGGAGGTGTAGTGGGCTATCAGCGGTCATTGCTTGGGGAGGTGTAGTGGGCTATCAGCGGTCGTTGCTTGGGGAGCTGAAATGGGCTATCAGCGGTCACTGCTTGGGGAAGTGCAGTGGGCTATCAGCGGTCATTGCTTGGGGAGGTGTAGTGGGCTATTAGAGGGTCACTGCTTGGGAGGTGTAGTGGGCTATCAGGCGGTCACTGCTTGAGGAGGTGTAGTGGGCTATCAGGCAGTCACTGCTTGGGGAGGTGTAGTGGGGAATCAGGGGGTCACTGCTTGGGGAGGTGTAGTGGGGTATCAGGGGGTCACTGCTTGGGGAGGTGTAGTGGGCTATCAGTGGTCACTGCTTGTGGAGGTGTAGTGGGCTATCAGCGGTCATTGCTTGGGGAGGTGTAGTGGGCTATCAGCGGTTGTTGCTTGGGGAGGTGAAATGGGCTATCAGCGGTCACTGCTTGGGGAGGTGCAATGGGCTATCAGCGGTCATTCCTTGGGGAGGTGTAGTGGGCTATCAGGGGGTCACTGCTTGGGGAGATGTAGTGGGCTATCAGCGGTCACTGCTTGGGGAGGTGTAGTTGGCTATCAGGCAGTCACTGCTTGGGGAGGTGTCGTGGGCAATCAGGGGGTCACTGCTTGGGGAGGTGTAGTGGGCTATCAGGGGGTCACTGCTTGTGGAGGTGTAGTGGGCTATCAGCGGTCACTGCTTGGGGAGGTGTAGTGGGCTATCAGCGGTCACTGCTTGGGGAGGTGTAGTGGGCTATCAGGCAGTCAATGCTTGGGGAGGTGTAGTGGGCTATCAGGGGGTCACTGCTTGGGGAGCTGTAGTGGGCTATCAGCGGTCACTGCTTGGGGAGGTGTAGTGGACCATCAGGGAATCATTGCTTGGGGTGGTGTAGTGGGCTACCAGGGGATCACTGCTTGGGGAGGTGTCGTGGGCTATCAGCGGTCGTTGCTTGGGGAGGTGTAGTGGGCTATCAGGCGGTCACTGATTGGGGAGGTGTAGTGGGCTATCGGGCGGTCACTGCTTGGGGAGGTGTAGTGGGCTATCAGGGGGTCACTGCTTGGGGAGGTGTAGTGGGCTATCAGCGGTCACTGCTTGGGGAGGTGTAGTGGGCTATCAGCGGTCACTGCTTGGGGAGGTGTAGTGGGCTATCAGCGGTCACTGCTTAGGGAGGTGTAGTGGGCTATCAGGGGGTCACTACTTGCGGAGGTGTAGTGGGCTATCAGCGGTCACTGCTTGGGGAGGTGTAGTGGACTAACAGGGAATCACTGCTTGGGGAGGTGTAGTGGGCTACCACGGGGTCACTGTTTGGGGAGGTGTAGTAGGCTGTCAGCGGTCATTGCTTGGGGAGGTGTAGTGGGCTATCAGGGGGTCACTGCTTGGGGACGTGTAGTGGGCTATCAGCTGTCACTGCTTGGGGAGGTTTAGTGGGCTATCAGTGGTCACTGCTTGGGGAGGTGTAGTGGGCTATCAGGGGGTCACTGCTTGGGGAGGTGTAGTGGGCTATCAGCGGTCACTGCTTGGAGAGGAGTAGTGGGTTTTCAGCGGTCACTGCATGGGTAGGTGTAGTGGGCTATCAGGGGGTCACTGCTTGGGGTGGTGCACTGGGCTATCAGGGGGTCACTGTTTGGGGAGATGTAGTGGTCTATCAGGGGGTCACTGCTTGGGGAAGTGTAGTGGGCTATCAGTGGTCACTGCTTGGGGAGGTGTCGTGGGCTATCAGCCGTCACTGCTTGGGGAGGTGTAGTGGGCTATCAGGGGGTCACTGCTTCGTGAGGTGTAGTGGGCTATCAGCGGTCACTGCTTGGGGAGGTGTAGTGGACTATCAGCGGATCACTGCTTGGGGAGGTGTACTGGGCTATCGATCGTTCACTGCTTGGGGAGGTGTAGTGGGCTATGAGGGGGTCACTGCTTGGGGAGGTGTAGTAGGCTATCAGCGGTCATTGCTTGGAAAGGTGTAGTGGGCTATCAGGGGGTCACTGCTTGGGGAGGTGTAGTGGGCTATCAGCGGTCACTGCTTGGGGAGGTGTAGTGGGCTATCAGTGGTCACTGCTTGGGAGGTGTAGAGGGCTATCAACAATCACTGCTTGGGAGGTGTAATGGGCTATCAGGGGATCACTGCTTCGGGAGGTGTAGTGGGCTATCAGCGGTCACTGCTTGGGGAGGTTTAGTGGGCTATCAGTGGTCACTGCTTGGGGAGGTGTAGTGGGCTATCAGGGGGTCACTGCTTGGGGAGGTGTAGTGGGCTATGAGGGGGTCACTGCTTGGGGAGGTGTAGTCGGCTGTCAGCGGTCATTGCTTGGGGAGGTGTAGTGGGCTATCAGGGGGTCACTGCTTGGGGAGGTGTAGTGGGCTATCAGCGGTCACTGCTTGGGGAGGTGTAGTGGGTTATCAGCGGTCACTGCTTGGGGAGGTGTAATGGGCTATCAGCGGTCACTGCTTGGAGAGGTGTAGTGGGTTTTCAGCGGTCACTGCATGGGTAGGTCTAGTGGGCTATCAGGGGGTCACTGCTTGGGGTGGTGCACTGGGCTATCAGGGGGTCACTGTTTGGGGAGGTGTAGTGGTCTATCAGGGGGTCACTGCTTGGGGAAGTGTAGTGGGCTATCAGTGGTCACTGCTTGGGGAGGTGTCGTGGGCTATCAGCGGTCACTGCTTGGGGAGGTGTAGTGGGCTATCAGGGGGTCACTGCTTGGGAAGGTGTAGTGGGCTATCAGCGGTCACTGCTTGGGGAGGTGTAGTGGACTATCAGGGGATCACTGCTTGGGGAGGTGTACTGGGCTATCGATCGTTCACTGCTTGGGGAGGTGTAGTGGGCTATGAGGAGGTCACTGCTTGGGGAGGTGTAGTAGGCTAGCAGCGGTCATTGCTTGGAAAGGTGTAGTGGGCTATCAGGGGGTCACTGCTTGGGGCGGTGTAGTGGGCTATCAGCGGTCACTGCTTGGGGAGGTGTAGTTGGCTATCAGCGATCACTGCTTGGGGAGGTGTAGTGGGCTATCAGGGGGTCACTGCTTGTGGAGGTGTAGTGGGCTATCAGCGGTCACTGCTTGGGGAGGTGTAGTGGGCTATCAGGGGGTCACTGCTTCGTGAGGTGTAGTGGGCTTTCAGCGGTCACTGCTTGGGGAGGTGTCGTGGACTATCAGCGGATCACTGCTTGGGGAGGTGTACTGGGCTATCGATCGTTCACTGCTTGGGGAGGTGTAGTGGGCTATGAGGGGGTCACTGCTTGGGGAGGTGTCGTAGGCTATCAACAATCACTGCTTGGGGAGGTGTAATGGGCTATCAGGGGATCACTGCTTCGGGAGGTGTAGTGGGCTATCAGCGGTCACTGCTTGGGGAGGTTTAGTGGGCTATCAGTGGTCACTGCTTGGGGAGGTGTAGTGGGCTATCAGGGGGTCACTGCTTGGGGAGGTGTAGTGGGCTATGAGGGGGTCACTGCTTGGGGAGGTGCAGTAGGCTGTCAGCGGTCATTGCTTGGGGAGGTGTAGTGGGCTATCAGGGGGTCACTGCTTGGGGAGGTGTAGTGGGCTATCAGCGGTCACTGCTTGGGGAGGTGTAGTGGGTTATCAGCGGTCACTGCTTGGGGAGGTGTAATGGGCTATCAGCGGTCACTGCTTGGAGAGGTGTAGTGGGTTTTCAGCGGTCACTGCATGGGTAGGTCTAGTGGGCTATCAGGGGGTCACTGCTTGGGGAAGTGTAGTGGGCTATCAGTGGTCACTGCTTGGGGAGGTGTCGTGGGCTATCAGCGGTCACTGCTTGGGGAGGTGTAGTGGGCTATCAGGGGGTCACTGCTTGGGAAGGTGTAGTGGGCTATCAGGCGGTCACTGCTTGGGGAGGTGTAGTGGACTATCAGGGGATCACTGCTTGGGGAGGTGTACTGGGCTATCGATCGTTCACTGCTTGGGGAGGTGTAGTGGGCTATGAGGAGGTCACTGCTTGGGGAGGTGTAGTAGGCTATCAGCGGTCATTGCTTGGAAAGGTGTAGTGGGCTATCAGGGGGTCACTGCTTGGGGCGGTGTAGTGGGCTATCAGCGGTCACTGCTTGGGGAGGTGTAGTTGGCTATCAGCGATCACTGCTTGGGGAGGTGTAGTGGGCTATCAGCGGTCACTGCTTGGGGAGGTGTAGTGGGCTATCAGCGGTCACTGCTTGGGGAGGTGTCGTGGGCTATCAGGCTGTCACTGCTTGAGGAGGTGTAGAGGGCTATCAGGCAGTCACTGCTTGGGGAGGTGTAGTGGGCAATCAGGGGGTCACTGCTTGGGGAGATGTAGTGGGCTATCAGGGGGTCACTGCTTGGGGAAGTGTGGTGGGCTATCAGCAGTCACTGCTTGGGGAGATGTAGTGGGCTATCAGGGGGTCACTGCTTGCGGATGTGTAGTGGGGTATCAGGGGGTCACTGCTTGGGGAGGTGGAGTGGGCTATCAGCGGTCACTGTTTGTGGAGGTGTAGTGGGCTATCAGCGGTCATTGCTTGGGGAGGTGTAGTGGGCTATCAGCGTTCACTACTTTGGGAGGTGAAATGGGCTATCAGCGGTCACTGCTTGGGGAGGTGCAGTGGGCTATCAGCGGTCACTACTTTGGGAGGTGAAATGGGCTATCAGGGGGTCACTGCTTGGGAGGTGTCGTGGGCTATCAGAGGGTCACTGCTTGGGAGGTGTAGTGGGCTATCAGGCGGTCACTGCTTGAGGAGGTGTAGTGGGCTATAAGGCAGTCACTGCTTGGGGAGGTGTAGTGGGCTATCAGCGGTCACTGCTTGGGGAGGTGTAGTGGACTATCAGGGGATCACTGCTTGGGGAGGTGTACTGGGCTATCGATCGTTCACTGATTTGGGAGGTGTAGTGGGCTATGAGGGGGTCACTGCTTGGGGAGGTGTAGTAGGCTATCAGCGGTCATTGCTTGGAAAGGTGTAGTGGGCTATCAGGGGGTCACTGCTTGGGGAGGTGTAGTGGGCTATCAGCGGTCACTGCTTGGGGAGGTGCAGTGGGCTATCAGTGGTCACTGCTTGGGAGGTGTAGAGGGCTATCAACAATCACTGCTTGGGGAGGTGTAATGGGCTATCAGGGGATCACTGCTTCGGGAGGTGTAGTGGGCTATCAGCGGTCACTGCTTGGGGAGGTTTAGTGGGCTATCAGTGGTCAATGCTTGGGGAGTTGTAGTGGGCTATCAGGGGGTCACTGCTTGGGGAGGTGTAGTGGGCTATGAGGGGGTCACTGCTTGGGGAGGTGTAGTAGGCTGTCAGCGGTCATTGCTTGGGGAGGTGTAGTGGGCTATCAGGGGGTCACTGCTTTGGGAGGTTTAGTGGGCTATCAGCGGTCACTGCTTGGGGAGGTGTAGTGGGTTATCAGTGGTCACTGCTTGGGGAGGTGTAATGGGCTATCAGCGGTCACTGCTTGGAGAGGTGTAGTGGGTTTTCAGCGGTCACTGCATGGGTAGGTCTAGTGGGCTATCAGGGGGTCACTGCTTGGGGTGGTGCACTGGGCTATCAGGGGGTCACTGTTTGGGGAGGTGTAGTGGTCTATCAGGGGGTCACTGCTTGGGGAAGTGTAGTGGGCTATCAGTGGTCACTGCTTGGGGAGGTGTCGTGGGCTATCAGCGGTCACTGCTTGGGGAGGTGTAGTGGGCTATCAGGGGGTCACTGCTTGGGAAGGTGTAGTGGGCTATCAGCGGTCACTGCTTGGGGAGGTGTAGTGGACTATCAGGGGATCACTGCTTGGGGAGGTGTACTGGGCTATCGATCGTTCAATGCTTGGGGAGGTGTAGTGGGCTATGAGGAGGTCACTGCTTGGGGAGGTGTAGTAGGCTATCAGCGGTCATTGCGTGGAAAGGTGTAGTGGGCTATCAGGGGGTCACTGCTTGGAGCGGTGTAGTGGGCTATCAGCGGTCACTGCTTGGGAAGGTGTAGTTGGCTATCAGCGATCACTGCTTGGGGAGGTGTAGTGGGCTATCAGGGGGTCACTGCTTGTGGAGGTGTAGTGGGCTATCAGCGGTCACTGCTTGGGGAGGTGTAGTGGGCTATCAGCGGTCACTGCTTGGGGAGGTGTAGTGGGCTATCAGGCGGTCACTGCTTGAGGAGGTGCAGAGGGCTATCAGGCAGTCACTGCTTGGGGAGGTGTCGTGGGCAATCAGAGGGTCACTGCTTGGGGAGATGTAGTGGGCTATCAGGGGGTCACTGCTTGGGGAAGTGTAGTGGGCTATCAGCGGTCACTGCTTGGGGAGATGTAGTGGGCTATCAGGGGGTCACTGCTTGAGGATGTGTAGTGGGGTATCAGGGGTTCACTGCTGGGGAGGTGTAGTGGGCTATCAGCGGTCACTGTTTGTGGAGGTGTAGTGGGCTATCAGCGGTCATTGCTTGGGGAGGTGTAGTGGGCTATCAGCGGTCACTACTTTGGGAGGTGTAGTGGGCTATCAGCGGTCATTGCTTGGGGAGGTGTAGTGGGCTATCAGCGGTCGTTGCTTGGGGAGGTGAAATAGGCTCTCAGCGGTCACTGCTTGGGGAGGTGTAGTGGGCTATCAGCGGTCATTGCTTGGGGAGGTGTAGTAGGCTATCAGGGGGTCACTGCTTGGGAGGTGTGGTGGGCTATCAGGGGGTCACTGCTTGTGGAGGTATAGTGGGCTATCAGGCGGTCACTGCTTGGGAAGGTGTAGTGGGCTATCAGCGGGTCGCTGCTTGTGGAGGTGTAGTCGGCTATCAGGGGGTCACTGCTTGTGGAGGTGTAGTGGGCTATCAGCAGTCACTGCTTGGGGAGGTGTAGTGGGCTATCAGCGGTCACTGCTTGGGGAGGTGTAGTGGGCTATCAGCGGTCACTGTTTGGGGAGGTGTAGTGGGCTATCAGCGGTCACTGCTTAGGGAGGTGTAGTGGGCTATCAGGGGGTCACTGCTTGGGGAGGTGTAGTTGGCTATCAGGGGGTAACTGCTTGGGGAGGTGTAGTGGGCTATCAGGGTGTCACTGCTTGGGAAGGTGTAGTGGGCTATCAGTGGTCACTGCTTGGGAGGTGTAGAGGGCTATCAGGGGGTCACTGCTTGGGGAGCGGTAGTGGGGTATCAGCGGTCACTGCTTCGGGAGGTGTAGTGGGCTATCAGGGGGTCACTGCTTGGGGAGCTGTAGTGGGCTATCAGCGGTCACTGCTTGGGGAGCTGTAGTGGGCTCTGAGGGGATCACTGCTTGGGGAGATGTAGTGGGCTATCAGGGGGTCACTGCTTGGGGAGATGTAGTGGGCTATCAGGGGGTCACTGCTTGAGGATGTGTAGTGGGGTATCAGGGGTTCACTGCTGGGGAGGTGTAGTGGGCTATCAGCGGTCACTGTTTGTGGAGGTGTAGTGGGCTATCAGCGGTCATTGCTTGGGGAGGTGTAGTGGGCTATCAGCGGTCACTACTTTGGGAGGTAAAATGGGCTATCAGCGGTCACTGCTTGGGGAGGTGTAGTGGGCTATCAGGGGGTCACTGCTTGGGGAGCTGTAGTGGGCTATCAGCGGTCACTGCTTGGGGAGCTGTAGTGGGCTCTGAGGGAATCACTGCTTGGGGAGGTGTAGTGGGCTATCAGCGGTCACTGCTTGGGGAGGTGTAGTGGGCTATCAGCGGTCACTGCTTGGGGAGGTGTAGTGGGCTATCAGGCGGTCACTGCTTGAGGATGTGTCCTGGGGTATCAGGGGTTCACTGCTTGGGGAGGTGTAGTGGGCTATCAGCGGTCAATGCTTGTAGAGGTGTAGTGGGCTATCAGCGGTCATTGCTTCGGGAGGTGTAGTGGGCTATCAGCGGTCACTACTTTGGGAGGTGTAGTGGGCTATCAGCGGTCATTGATTGGGGAGGTGTAGTGGGCTATCAGCGGTCACTGCTTGGGGAGGTGCAGTGGGCTATCAGCGGTCATTGCTTGGGGAGGTGTAGTGGGCTATCAGAGGGTCACTGCTTGGGAGGTGTAGTGGGCTATCAGGCGGTCACTGCTTGAGGAGGTGTAGTGGGCTATCAGGCAGTCACTGCTTGGAGAGGTGTAGTGGGGAATCAGGGGGTAACTGCTTGGGGAGGTGTAGTGGGCTATCAGCGGTCACTGCTTGGGGAGGTGTAGTGGGCTATCAGCGGTCACTGCTTGGGGAGGTGTAGTGGGCTATCAGGCGGTCACTGCTTGTGGATGTGTAGTGGGGTATCAGCGGTCATTGCTTGGGGAGGTGTAGTGGGCTATCAGCGGTCATTGCTTGGGGAGGTGTAGTGGGCTATCAGCGGTCACTGCTTGTGGATGTGTAGTGGGGTATCAGCGGTCATTGCTTGGGGAGGTGTAGTGGGCTATCAGCGGTCATTGCTTGGGGAGGTGTAGTGGGCTATCAGCGGTCACTGCTTGGGGAGGTGTAGTGGGCTATCAGCGGTCATTGCTTGGGGAGGTGTAGTGGGCTATCAGCGGTCACTACTTTGGGAGGTGTAGTGGGCTATCAGCGGTCATTGCTTGGGGAGGTGTAGTGGGCTATCAGCGGTCGTTGCTTGGGGAGGTGAAATGGGCTATCAGGGGGTCACTGTTTGGGAGGTGTAGTGGGCTATCAGGGGGTCACTGCTTGTGGAGGTGTAGTGGGCTATCAGGCGATCACTGCTTGGGGAGGTGTAGTGGGCTATCAGCGGGTCGCTGCTTGTGGAGGTGTAGTCGGCTATCAGGGGGTCACTGCTTGTGGAGGTGTAGTGGGCTATCAGCGGTCACTGCTTGGGGAGGTGTAGTGGGCTATCAGCGGTCACTGCTTGTGGAGGTGTAGTGGGCTATCAGCGGTCACTGCTTGTGGAGGTGTAGTGGGCTATCAGCGGTCACTGCTTGTGGAGGTGTAGTGGGCTATCAGCGGTCACTGCTTGGGGAGCTGTAGTGCGCTATCAGCGGTCACTGCTTGGGGAGGTGTAGTGGGCTATCAGCGGTCACTGCTTGTGGAGGTGTAGTGGGCTATCAGCGGTCACTGCTTGGGGAGGTGTAGTGGGCTATCAGCGGTCACTGCTTGGGGAGGTGTAGTGGGCTATCAGCGGTCACTGTTTGGGGAGGTGTAGTGGGCTATCAGCGGTCACTGCTTGGGGAGGTGTAGTGGGCTATCAGCGGTCACTGCTTGGGGAGGTGTCGTGGGCTATCAGGGGGTCACTGCTTGGGGAGGTGTCGTGGGCTATCAGGGGTCACTGCTTGGGGAGGTGTAGTGGGCTATCGGGCGGTCACTGCTTGGGGAGGTGTAGTGGGCTATCAGGGGGTCACTGCTTGGGAAGGTGTAGTGGGCTATCAGGGGGTCACTGCTTGAGGAGATGTAGTGGGCTATCAGCGGTCACTGCTTGGGGAGGTGTAGTGGGCTATCAGTGGTCACTGCTTGAGGAGATGTAGTGGGCTATCAGGCGGTCACTGCTTGCGGAGGTGTAGTGGGCTATCAGTGGTCACTGCTTGGGAGGTGTAGAGGGCAATCAGGCGGTCACTGCTTGGGGAGGTGTAGTGGGCTATCAGCGGTCACTGCTTGGGGAGGTGTAGTGGGCTATCAGCGGTCATTGCTTGGGGAGGTGTAGTGGGCTATCAGCGGTCACTGCTTGGGGAGGTGTAGTGGGCTATCAGCGGTCACTGCTTGGGGAGGTGTAGTGGGCTATCAGCGGTCATTGCTTGGGGAGGTGTAGTGGGCTATCAGCGGTCACTACTTTGGGAGGTGTAGTGGGCTATCAGCGGTCGTTGCTTGGGGAGGTGAAATGGGCTATCAGCGGTCACTGCTTGGGGAGGTGCAGTGGGCTATCAGCGGTCATTGCTTGGGGAGGTGTAGTAGGCTATCAGGGGGTCACTGCTTGGGGAGATGTAGTGGGCTATCAGCGGTCACTGCTTGGGGAGGTGTAGTGGGCTATCAGCGGTCACTGTTTGTGGAGGTGTAGTGGGCTATCAGCGGTCATTGCTTGGGGAGGTGTAGTGGGCTATCAGGGGGTCACTGCTTGGGGAGCTGTAGTGGGCTATCAGCGGTCACTGCTTGGGGAGCTGTAGTGGGCTCTGAGGGAATCACTGCTTGGGGAGGTGTAGTGGGCTATCAGCGGTCACTGCTTGGGGAGGTGTAGTGGGCTATCAGCGGTCACTGCTTGGGGAGGTGTAGTGGGCTATCAGGCGGTCACTGCTTGAGGATGTGTCCTGGGGTATCAGGGGTTCACTGCTTGGGGAGGTGTAGTGGGCTATCAGCGGTCAATGCTTGTAGAGGTGTAGTGGGCTATCAGCGGTCATTGCTTCGGGAGGTGTAGTGGGCTATCAGCGGTCACTACTTTGGGAGGTGTAGTGGGCTATCAGCGGTCATTGATTGGGGAGGTGTAGTGGGCTATCAGCGGTCACTGCTTGGGGAGGTGCAGTGGGCTATCAGCGGTCATTGCTTGGGGAGGTGTAGTGGGCTATCAGAGGGTCACTGCTTGGGAGGTGTAGTGGGCTATCAGGCGGTCACTGCTTGAGGAGGTGTAGTGGGCTATCAGGCAGTCACTGCTTGGAGAGGTGTAGTGGGGAATCAGGGGGTAACTGCTTGGGGAGGTGTAGTGGGCTATCAGGGGGTCACTGCTTGGGGAGGTGTAGTGGGCTATCAGCGGTCACTGCTTGGGGAGGTGTAGTGGGCTATCAGGCGGTCACTGCTTGTGGATGTGTAGTGGGGTATCAGCGGTCATTGCTTGGGGAGGTGTAGTGGGCTATCAGCGGTCATTGCTTGGGGAGGTGTAGTGGGCTATCAGCGGTCACTGCTTGTGGATGTGTAGTGGGGTATCAGCGGTCATTGCTTGGGGAGGTGTAGTGGGCTATCAGCGGTCATTGCTTGGGGAGGTGTAGTGGGCTATCAGCGGTCACTGCTTGGGGAGGTGTAGTGGGCTATCAGCGGTCATTGCTTGGGGAGGTGTAGTGGGCTATCAGCGGTCACTACTTTGGGAGGTGTAGTGGGCTATCAGCGGTCATTGCTTGGGGAGGTGTAGTGGGCTATCAGCGGTCGTTGCTTGGGGAGGTGAAATGGGCTATCAGGGGGTCACTGTTTGGGAGGTGTAGTGGGCTATCAGGGGGTCACTGCTTGTGGAGGTGTAGTGGGCTATCAGGCGATCACTGCTTGGGGAGGTGTAGTGGGCTATCAGCGGGTCGCTGCTTGTGGAGGTGTAGTCAGCTATCAGGGGGTCACTGCTTGTGGAGGTGTAGTGGGCTATCAGCGGTCACTGCTTGGGGAGGTGTAGTGGGCTATCAGCGGTCACTGCTTGTGGAGGTGTAGTGGGCTATCAGCGGTCACTGCTTGTGGAGGTGTAGTGGGCTATCAGCGGTCACTGCTTGTGGAGGTGTAGTGGGCTATCAGCGGTCACTGCTTGGGGAGCTGTAGTGCGCTATCAGCGGTCACTGCTTGGGGAGGTGTAGTGGGCTATCAGCGGTCACTGCTTGTGGAGGTGTAGTGGGCTATCAGCGGTCACTGCTTGGGGAGGTGTAGTGGGCTATCAGCGGTCACTGCTTGGGGAGGTGTAGTGGGCTATCAGCGGTCACTGTTTGGGGAGGTGTAGTGGGCTATCAGCGGTCACTGCTTGGGGAGGTGTAGTGGGCTATCAGCGGTCACTGCTTGGGGAGGTGTCGTGGGCTATCAGGGGGTCACTGCTTGGGGAGGTGTCGTGGGCTATCAGGGGGTCACTGCTTGGGGAGGTGTAGTGGGCTATCGGGCGGTCACTGCTTGGGGAGGTGTAGTGGGCTATCAGGGGGTCACTGCTTGGGAAGGTGTAGTGGGCTATCAGGGGGTCACTGCTTGAGGAGATGTAGTGGGCTATCAGCGGTCACTGCTTGGGGAGGTGTAGTGGGCTATCAGTGGTCACTGCTTGAGGAGATGTAGTGGGCTATCAGGCGGTCACTGCTTGGGGAGGTGTAGTGGGCTATCAGTGGTCACTGCTTGGGAGGTGTAGAGGGCAATCAGGCGGTCACTGCTTGGGGAGGTGTAGTGGGCTATCAGCGGTCACTGCTTGGGGAGGTGTAGTGGGCTATCAGCGGTCATTGCTTGGGGAGGTGTAGTGGGCTATCAGCGGTCACTGCTTGGGGAGGTGTAGTGGGCTATCAGCGGTCACTGCTTGGGGAGGTGTAGTGGGCTATCAGCGGTCATTGCTTGGGGAGGTGTAGTGGGCTATCAGCGGTCACTACTTTGGGAGGTGTAGTGGGCTATCAGCGGTCGTTGCTTGGGGAGGTGAAATGGGCTATCAGCGGTCACTGCTTGGGGAGGTGCAGTGGGCTATCAGCGGTCATTGCTTGGGGAGGTGTAGTAGGCTATCAGGGGGTCACTGCTTGGGGAGATGTAGTGGGCTATCAGCGGTCACTGCTTGGGGAGGTGTAGTGGGCTATCAGCGGTCATTGCTTGGGGAGGTGTAGTAGGCTATCAGGGGGTCACTGCTTGGGAGGTGTAGTGGGCTATCAGGGGGTCACTGCTTGGGGAGGTGCAGTGGGCTATCAGCGGTCATTGCTTGTGGAGGTGTAGTGGGCTATCAGGGGGTCACTGCTTGGGGAGGTGTAGTGGGCTATCAGCGGTCATTGCTTGGGGAGGTGTAGTAGGCTATCAGGGGGTCACTGCTTGGGAGGTGTAGTGGGCTATCAGGGGGTCACTGCTTGGGGAGGTGCAGTGGGCTATCAGCGATCATTGCTTGTGGAGGTGTAGTGGGCTATCAGTGGTCACTGCTTGGGGAGCTGTAGTGGGCTATCAGCGGTCATTGCTTGGGGAGGTGTAGTGGGCTATCAGCGGGTCGCTGCTTGTGGATGTGTAGTCGGCTATCAGCGGTCACTGCTTGGGGAGCTGTAGTGGGCTATCAGCGGTCATTGCTTGGGGAGGTGTAGTGGGCTATCAGCGGTCACTGCTTGGGGAGGTGTAGTGGGCTATCAGCGGTCACTGTTTGGGGAGGTGTAGTGGGCTATCAGCGGTCACTGCTTAGGGAGGTGTAGTGGGCTATCAGCGGTCACTGCTTGGGGAGGTGTCGTGGGCTATCAGCGGTCACTGCTTGGGGAGGTGTCGTGGGCTATCAGGGGGTCACTGCTTGGGGAGGTGTAGTGGGCTATCAGCGGTCACTGCTTAGGGAGGTGTTGTGGGCTATCAGCGGTCACTGCTTGGGGAGGTGTAGTGGGCTATCAGCGGTCACTGCTTGGGGAGGTGTAGTGGGCTATCAGCGGTCACTGCTTGGGGAGGTGTAGTGGGCTATCAGCGGTCACTGCTTGGGGAGGTGTAGTGGGCTATCAGGGGGTCACTGCTTGGGGAGGTGTAGTGGGCTATCAGGGGGTCACTGCTTGGGGAGGTGTAGTGGGCTATCAGGCGGTCGCTGCTTGGGGAGGTGTAGTGGGCTTTCAGGGGGGGTCACTGCTTGGGGAGGAGTAGTGGGCTATCGGGCGATCACTGCTTGGGGAGCTGTAGTGGGCTCTGAGGGGATCACTGCTTGGGGAGGTGTAGTAGGCTGTCAGCGGTCATTGCTTGGGGTGGTGTCGTGGGCTATCAGTGGGTCACTGCTTGGGGAGGTGTAGTGGGCTATCAGCGGTCACTGCTTGGGGAGGTGTAGTGGGCTTTCAGCGGTCACTGCTTGGGGAGGTGTAGTGGGCTATCAGGCGGTCACTGCTTGAGGATGTGTACTGGGGTATCAGGGGTTCACTGCTTGGGAAGGTGTAGTGGGCTATCAGCGGTCACTGCTTGTAGAGGTGTAGTGGGCTATCAGCGGTCATTGCCTGGGGAGGTGTAGTGGGCTATCAGCGGTCACTGCTTGGGGAGGTGTAGTGGGCTTTCAGCGGTCACTGCTTGGGGAGGTGTAGTGGGCTATCAGCGGTCACTGCTTGGGGAGGTGTAGTGGGCTATCAGCGGTCATTGCTTGGGGAGGTGTAGTGGGCTATCAGCGGTCGTTGCTTGGGGAGCTGAAATGGGCTATCAGCGGTCACTGCTTGGGGAAGTGCAGTGGGCTATCAGTGGTCATTGCTTGGGGAGGTGTAGTGGGCTATTAGAGGGTCACTGCTTGGGAGGTGTAGTGGGCTATCAGGCGGTCACTGCTTGAGGAGGTGTAGTGGGCTATCAGGCAGTCACTGCTTGGGGAGGTGTAGTGGGCTATCAGGCGGTCGCTGCTTGGGGAGGTGTAGTGGGCTTTCAGGGGGGGTCACTGCTTGGGGAGGAGTAGTGGGCTATCGGGCGATCACTGCTTGGGGAGCTGTAGTGGGCTCTGAGGGGATCACTGCTTGGGGAGGTGTCGTGGGCTATCAGCGGTCACTGCTTGGGGAGGTGTCGTGGGCTATCAGGGGGTCACTGCTTGGGGAGGTGTAGTGGGCTATCAGGGGGTCACTGCTTGGGGAGGTGTAGTGGGCTATCAGGCGGTCGCTGCTTGGGGAGGTGTAGTGGGCTTTCAGGGGGGGTCACTGCTTGGGGAGGAGTAGTGGGCTATCGGGCGATCACTGCTTGGGGAGCTGTAGTGGGCTCTGAGGGGATCACTGCTTGGGGAGGTGTAGTAGGCTGTCAGCGGTCATTGCTTGGGGTGGTGTCGTGGGCTATCAGTGGGTCACTGCTTGGGGAGGTGTAGTGGGCTATCAGCGGTCACTGCTTGGGGAGGTGTAGTGGGCTTTCAGCGGTCACTGCTTGGGGAGGTGTAGTGGGCTATCAGGCGGTCACTGCTTGAGGATGTGTACTGGGGTATCAGGGGTTCACTGCTTGGGGAGGTGTAGTGGGCTATCAGCGGTCACTGCTTGTAGAGGTGTAGTGGGCTATCAGCGGTCATTGCCTGGGGAGGTGTAGTGGGCTATCAGCGGTCACTGCTTGGGGAGGTGTAGTGGGCTTTCAGCGGTCACTGCTTGGGGAGGTGTAGTGGGCTATCAGCGGTCACTGCTTGGGGAGGTGTAGTGGGCTATCAGCGGTCATTGCTTGGGGAGGTGTAGTGGGCTATCAGCGGTCGTTGCTTGGGGAGCTGAAATGGGCTATCAGCGGTCACTGCTTGGGGAAGTGCAGTGGGCTATCAGTGGTCATTGCTTGGGGAGGTGTAGTGGGCTATTAGAGGGTCACTGCTTGGGAGGTGTAGTGGGCTATCAGGCGGTCACTGCTTGAGGAGGTGTAGTGGGCTATCAGGCAGTCACTGCTTGGGGAGGTGTAGTGGGGAATCAGGGGGTCACTGCTTGGGGAGGTGTAGTGGGGTATCAGGGGGTCACTGCTTGGGGAGGTGTAGTGGGCTATCAGTGGTCACTGCTTGTGGAGGTGTAGTGGGCTATCAGCGGTCATTGCTTGGGGAGGTGTAGTGGGCTATCAGCGGTTGTTGCTTGGGGAGGTGAAATGGGCTATCAGCGGTCACTGCTTGGGGAGGTGCAATGGGCTATCAGCGGTCATTCCTTGGGGAGGTGTAGTGGGCTATCAGGGGGTCACTGCTTGGGGAGATGTAGTGGGCTATCAGCGGTCACTGCTTGGGGAGGTGTAGTTGGCTATCAGGCAGTCACTGCTTGGGGAGGTGTCGTGGGCAATCAGGGGGTCACTGCTTGGGGAGGTGTAGTGGGCTATCAGGGGGTCACTGCTTGTGGAGGTGTAGTGGGCTATCAGCGGTCACTGCTTGGGGAGGTGTAGTGGGCTATCAGCGGTCACTGCTTGGGGAGGTGTAGTGGGCTATCAGGCAGTCAATGCTTGGGGAGGTGTAGTGGGCTATCAGGGGGTCACTGCTTGGGGAGCTGTAGTGGGCTATCAGCGGTCACTGCTTGGGGAGGTGTAGTGGACCATCAGGGAATCATTGCTTGGGGTGGTGTAGTGGGCTACCAGGGGATCACTGCTTGGGGAGGTGTCGTGGGCTATCAGCGGTCGTTGCTTGGGGAGGTGTAGTGGGCTATCAGGCGGTCACTGATTGGGGAGGTGTAGTGGGCTATCGGGCGGTCACTGCTTGGGGAGGTGTAGTGGGCTATCAGGGGGTCACTGCTTGGGGAGGTGTAGTGGGCTATCAGCGGTCACTGCTTGGGGAGGTGTAGTGGGCTATCAGCGGTCACTGCTTGGGGAGGTGTAGTGGGCTATCAGCGGTCACTGCTTAGGGAGGTGTAGTGGGCTATCAGGGGGTCACTACTTGCGGAGGTGTAGTGGGCTATCAGCGGTCACTGCTTGGGGAGGTGTAGTGGGCTAACAGGGAATCACTGCTTGGGGAGGTGTAGTGGGCTACCACGGGGTCACTGTTTGGGGAGGTGTAGTAGGCTGTCAGCGGTCATTGCTTGGGGAGGTGTAGTGGGCTATCAGGGGGTCACTGCTTGGGGACGTGTAGTGGGCTATCAGCGGTCACTGCTTGGGGAGGTGTAGTGGGCTATCAGTGGTCACTGCTTGGGAGGTGTAGAGGGCTATCAACAATCACTGCTTGGGGAGGTGTAGTGGGCTATCAGGGGGTCACTGCTTCGGGAGGTGTAGTGGGCTATCAGCGGTCACTGCTTGGGGAGGTTTAGTGGGCTATCAGTGGTCACTGCTTGGGTAGGTGTAGTGGGCTATCAGGGGGTCACTGCTTGGGGAGGTGTAGTGGGCTATGAGGGGGTCACTGCTTGGGGAGGTGTAGTAGGCTGTCAGCGGTCATTGCTTGGGGAGGTGTAGTGGGCTATCAGGGGGTCACTGCTTGGGGAGGTGTAGTGGGCTATCAGCGGTCACTGCTTGGGGAGGTGTAGTGGGTTATCAGCGGTTACTGCTTGGGGAGGTGTAATGGGCTATCAACGGTCACTGCTTGGAGAGGAGTAGTGGGTTTTCAGCGGTCACTGCATGGGTAGGTGTAGTGGGCTATCAGGGGGTCACTGCTTGGGGTGGTGCACTGGGCTATCAGGGGATCACTGTTTGGGGAGGTGTAGTGGTCTATCAGGGGGTCACTGCTTGGGGAAGTGTAGTGGGCTATCAGTGGTCACTGCTTGGGGAGGTGTCGTGGGCTATCAGCGGTCACTGCTTGGGGAGGTGTAGTGGGCTATCAAGGGGTCACTGCTTGGGGAGGTGTAGTGGGCTATCAGGGGGTCACTGCTTGGGGAGGTGCAGTGGGCTATCAGGGGGTCACTGCTTGGGGAGGTGTAGTGGGCTATCGGGCGGTCTGTCGAAATCTCGACCTCCGAAAAGAATGACTCCGACACTTACAGCTCCGATGGAAGTTTCCCTTTTAATTTACTTGCTCGCAAGGGGTAAGTTTCACTCAGTCAAGGGCCAAATGAAACCTCCGCAATGGTACAGCTTCACAAGATATTTATACAGTAAAACCCAAGTTCTGGCCTCTCCCTGTGTATTGCTCTGTCTCACAGTCAGTGAATACAGATAAAGAGTTAATTACTATATCCTGGTACTGAAATGGTGTCAAGATATTCCCTTTTGTCAGGGTTATCAGAAAGCCAAACGGCCATTACTCCATGAGTCATAGGTAATGGGCTATCACCTGTCTTGTATTGTATCAGGATTATCCAATTTCCTGGTCAGTTTACCTGTTTGCTTCAAATGGATGAGGTAAAGGAAAGAGATAATGGCTAGAAGATAAGGGTGGGGTGACATGGAACTCCTGTAGTGTAGACAATAGGAGAGCACCATGGGGGTTACTTGTCTCAGCATGACTTGTCTCCTAGCTGTCTGATAACCATCAGCCATCTAACAGCAGGTTTAGCTGTTTAAAATAAGCTGGCTGCTAAAATGCAGAAAGTTCTGGAAGGGCCAGGACTCCATTTTAATCAAAAGGCACACAAATACCGTTTGGTATCAGCTTAGATAAAAATACATTTCCACATTCCCCCATTTTGTCCTTCACAAGGACAACTCAATCCATTCTGATCTTGTACAGTCTCTCCATTTCCATTTCTACACAAGAGCCTTCAGCAGTTGTTGCTACCATAACTCTAGCCGTGGTCTCGCTAGGTAACATAGTTTCTCCAACCCTGGCACAGCAACACTTAATGACGACAAATAATAGATACAGGGCGAAGACTATCAGCAGGAATATGATCAAACCCTGTACCACAGATTTCCCCAGGGCTCCCAACCATCCTGATGCCCAACCCCACAAGGTGATACCGTCCTGGCCAACTGTCTGTTTATACTCTATTCCCTTTTTCCTGATGTTTTCAGCTAGACTGCCGATATCTTCTGATTTATCTGGGATATATGTACAGCATTCTTCACCTATTAATGCGCATGTCCCTCCCTCCTTGGCTAGGAGATAATCTAAGGCCATACGATTTTGGAGAGCCACTGTTCGAATAGCTACCATTTCGTCATTTATCCCTTCAAAGGCTTGGGAAGTTGCGTTGGCTACTGATTCTACTAAGTTAGCCAGTTCCCGTAACTGCCATTCGGTCGATGCTATTCCATAGGGTGGCACCATTACCTTGAATATTCCGTTTAGCCACGTCAAATCCCGTTTAAATCTGTGGCTTCCATAGGCCTCCCTTAGAGTCCTTACTGATCTGATAAGGGGTACCACATATCCTAAGTAACAGGACCCTGTCCAGTTGGCTGGTAACCATGGGTAGGCTTTATGGCCACAAATAAAGTAGGTGCAATTATAGGACGTCAGCTCCTGGTCCTTTCGCACTGTCCCTACTTCCCTTCACCTGGTCTCACCTTCCCACCCTTCACCTGGGGCTTTGTTAGGGACCGTTGTCCAGCCAACGGTTGCTATCTTTCTCTCAGTCGGATTAGTTGTGGCTTGCCATTTAATCATTTGGGAACACTTGCTGCGTCCCATTTCTGGTCCTTTTGTCTCATTACTCACTAGGCATATTATACCCTCAGGATTTCTTATTCTGGGAGTAATGCTTAGGAAGGGAGGCTGATGGTTATTATCATAATTGGGCTGGTACCATCCCTGGAAGGCTGTAAGTTTATACCCTGCCGACCTCCATTCTGTTTGCTCCTTCGTTTCTGGTCCCTTAGTTAGTTTTGTCCTGTTTTGCACTGTCAACCATTCTACCATTTCTGATTCGTTAAAGGGGACAGATCTCAGGGGAATACCCCCCCTGGAGTGGACAGGTACATGGGAACATATCCAGCAACTCGACAAGTTTCTTTCTTGAGCATACCTATGACTCAGTGCCATAAATACGTTTACGTGCAATTCCCTTCGGTGGTGGGTCTGTACCCCTGGTGTAATCAATAATGCGAAGTAAAACCCTGTCAAGCCCAGCACCATCAGTCCCCATAGTCCATACAGTTCTTTATTCAGTCTTCCTTTTTCTGTTCCTCTGATTCCTTCGTCCCTTCCTCCTGGTCGGGTGCCCGTTTGCAATGGGATGCGTGGATCCATGTTGGTCTTTCCTTTACCTTGATTGCAGTATTGGTCGCCAGCAGGACCTGGTATGGTCCTTCGAATCTTGGCTGTAGACTGCTTTTCCTTTTAAAAATCTTGATGTAAACGAATTCCCCTGGCTCCAGGTTATGACACTTCCCTTCCGCTGGCTTGACTTGGGCTTCCTTTACCTGTGAATGAAAGCTGGAAATACATTTGGTTAGTGCAATACAATAATTCAACATATTTTCCTCCATTTTGTGGATGTCCATCTGTTTTGCAGTAAATGGTGCTGTAAAAGGTAGTCGTTGGGGACGTCCCATAACTATCTCATGTGGTGACAAGCCTGTTGTTCTGTTGGTTGCAGATCGCATTACCATCAAAGCTAAGGGCAGCAGTTCTGTCCATTTCAGTCCAGTGTCATTGCATAGTTTTGCCAGCTTATTTTTAAGCATTCCATTATATCTTTCAACAAGTCCAGCTGATTGTGGATGATAACTGCAATGAAAACGTTGATTAATCTGTAAAGCTTTACACATTTCTCTTATGACAGTTCCCGTGAAATGTGACCCGTTATCACTGGAAAGCTTAGCAGGGATTCCGAAGCGCGGTACAATTTCTTTTAACAAACATTTAGCAACAGTAGTGGCATCGGCCTTTTTACATGGAAAGGCTTCAATCCATCTAGAGAACACATCTACAATAACTAATACATACTTGAATCCCATACACATAGGTAATTCAATAAAATCCATTTGTAAATGTACAAAAGGCCCGATTGGATTTGGGTGGGAGGCAGATTCTACTTTTTCCGTCTTACCCGGATTCATTGTCTGACAGGTAACACAATTTTCACAGATTTGTTTTGCAATTGCCGAAATACCTGGTGCATACCAAGTTGCCAAAATATAATCTGCCAATCCCCCTTTGCCTGCATGTGTGAATGTATGAACACATCGGGCAATCCATGGAAGTAAGGATCTAGGGGCCACTACGCGGCCGTCATGGTGAACCCATATTCCTTCTGGATTTTTATAACATTGATCCTTCGTCCAGGTCACCACCTCCTCCGTACTGGCCTGTGTCTGAAAGGCCAGCACGTCATTAATAGTGGGTGGCGGGTCTGAGCAATTATTTTTCCTTAGTGGGAACAATGACACCTGCATCCCCCCTTTCGACAGAGCTGCTGACTTAGCTGCATTATCAGCTCTGGCATTCCCGAGTGCCACCTCATTCGACTGGCCTGTATGTGCTTGGCATTTGATAATGGCAAGTTTTAAGGGGCATTGAATGGCTCGCAGGAGATTTTCCACTTGTTCTGCATTTTTGATAGGGGTTCCTGAAGAAGTCAGGTACCCGCGAATCTTCCAAATTTGTCCATAGTCATGTGATACCCCAAAAGCATACCTGGAGTCAGTGTCGATATTAACTGTGTGTCCTTCAGCCAGAATACAGGCTCGAGTTAACGCAAACAATTCGGCTTGTTGGGCTGAAAAGGAGTCTGGAAGAGAGGCTGTTTCGACAACATTAAACTGAGTTACAATTGCATAAGCCGCTCTAGGTTGGCCCCTATCATTTCGTAAGGCTGATCCGTCAACATAGTACACTAGCTCAGGGTTACACATTGGTACATCTGTTAGATTGATACGTGGTTTAGTCACTAATTCGGTTACCATTTCACATGAATGGGGTTCGCCGTCGTCTTCCGTGGGGAGTAGAGTGGCTGGATTTAAGGTAGTACATCTTTTGATGACAAGGTTCGGATTTGATAACAGTTCGACCTCGTATTTAGTGGTTCTTGCGGAGGTTAGGTGTTGGGTGGCACATTTAGTAAGTAAAATCTCGACAGAGTGTGGGATATATAAAATGGTCTGATGATTTAGAGTTATTGTCTGAGCCTGTTGCATAGCATAATAAGCTGCTGCCAACGAAGGAAGACATCCTGGTAGTCCGCGTGCCACTGGGTCTAGTTGGGTACTGAAATATGCTACCGGTCGCTGCCTGTCCCCATGTAACTGAGTCAAAACAGATTGTGCAAAACCCGACTTGTGATGCACAAATAAGTTGAATAGCTTAGTGTAATCTGGTAATCCCAAGGCGGGTGCTGAAGTGAGGGACTGTTTAAGGTTCTGAAAAGCATTCCGGGATACCTCATTCCAAATCAACTTCTCTGGTAGTGCGGGCATGGACATGTCTAACAGTGGTCTAACGATCTCGGAATAACTCATAATCCATTGCCGGCAGTATCCTGTCATGCCGAGGAGGTGTTTCATTTCTCTCTTGGTTACTGGTAGTGGGGCAGAGCAGATTGCTTTTACTCGGTCTTGTGTCAATTATCTCGTATCCCTGACCAATTCGTGCCCTAGATACCGAACCTTTTCTGAGACAAATTGTAACTTTGCCTTTGACACCTTGTGTCCTTTCGAGGCCAGAGCTTTTAATAACACAAGGGAGTCCGTTTCGCAGGCCAATTTGGAGGGTGAGGCGAGCAATAAGTCGTCAACATACTGCACAAGTGTCGAACCTGCTGGTAAAATTACATCTTCCAGATCCCTCTTTAGGCACTGTGAGAATATGGTAGGGCTCTCGGTAAATCCCTGCGGGAGTCTTGTCCACGTATATTGGTGTCCTTTATACGTGAAGGCAAACAGGAATTGAGACTCTGGGTGAATAGGTATTGAGAAAAATGCTGAACACAGATCAACTACTGTGTAATACGTTGATGATGCCGGAATACTGGCAAGTATAATTGCCGGGTTGGGTACCACTGGATAAGTTTGGAATACCGAATGATTCACGGCTCGTAGGTCTTGGACAAATCTCCATTTGTCACTATTGGGCTTCTGCACCGGAAAGATCGGTGTGTTACATGGACTTCTAGTTGGAACGATTACTCCCTGGGCCAGCAGGGACTTAATGACTGGCTCAATACCTTGTTCTGCGGCTGGGGACAAGGGGTATTGGGGCTTCTTGGGGAGCGGGGCGGTTGAATTGATTGCTACCTTATAGGGTTGTGCAGTAAGCATCCTCCCTACTTCATTAGCGTGTGTAGACCATAGTTGTTCTGGAACTTTAGCAAGAAGCTCTGCTGTGCTTTGTCGTACTGGGAAGCTAGTGGCTGAGAGCATCCTTTCTTCTAAGACAGCATCGAAGTATACTTTCCCATTCAACTTGACAGAATAGCCTCCCCCCTTTTCATGTTGCCCCAAAGTTCCATTACGTGTGTGCCATTCCTCTTGTACTGGGGATCCTTGCATTCTTTTAACCATCTGTCCTAAATCCTGGGGTTTATGTGTGCCTGCAACCGCAAGGGTGCAGTGTGGAACGCTCCCTTTAACCCTAAACAAGCTCTGACTGTGGGAGGATAATTCAACCCCTGCCGCTATCCCTTCGGGTCCGATAAAGATTTTTTCGATCATCAATTGATGTTTCTGGTGCAGGAATGGTTGATAAAAGATTTGTGCTGCAGCGTCTGATCCCGTGTTGTCACAATATGCTGTGCAGTGTAAGGTTTCGTACCACTTGCCCAAGGTTTGAGATTTGAGGTAGTCTGTGATTAACCTTGTTACACACCAATATGAACCAACCAAATAGGATAGGGTTTTGCTTAGTGTGGGGTCCAAATTTTCCCAGGCATACAATATGGGAGTTGTGGGTTGAAGTAGTGGATATGCGCCACATTTATCTATGGGGACTCGAACCTCCAGACCAGCTGGGGAACAGAGGATCGTGGCATTCATTTTACATAACAGGTCACGTCCACACAGATTCACTGGAACCTCTTTAGACAGTAGGAATGAATGACTATCTTCGTAATCCTCTATTTGTACATTGATAGGGTTGGAGAAAAACATTTGCTGTGCGTGTCCAGATAGTCCAATCACTGAGGTTTGATTAGTGGAAGTGGGAATTCCCCTCGTATCCTCCCTTGAAAGGACCGAATAGGTGGCACCAGTATCCACTAGGAATGGGACATCCTTTCCTTGTATTCGTATTTTTACTTCAGGTTCTCCTATGGCATTTAACGAAACGACAGGAAGCTGTTTGTTCGCAGCACTCGGGTCTGGGATTGGGCGTCATTGATCATTATACGGGCAATTTGGTGGTTGGCCGAATTGCTTTTGATTCTGTGATCCAAATGGATCTTGCACAGAGAAATTAGTCTGAGGTCTAGCATGTACCTGGACTTGGGTCGCATACTGGTTGGGTTCTGAAGGGGGAGGGTGTGCTCTATTACCTGCCTGTTGAGTCCAATCATAATTTGGTTGTTGCTGTTTTGCCCGGCAAGTTCTAGCCCAGTGTCCAATCTGACCACAATTGTGACAGGTATAATATTGTTCCTGCCCTGCACCTCCTCTCCCTCTTCCCCTGTAATATCCTCCTCTGGCTCGCCCTCTTCCTCTACCCTGGGGTGGGGCGTAGGACGGTGTCACCGGGGTGGGTGTCATTGGAGCTGCTTGTCCTACAAACATGGTGACCTTGCTTTTAGATTCTCTATTTCGCTCTTGTATGTCCTTTAACATAGATACAACCTTGGATAGCGATTCCTGTCGCCATCCGAGACAAACTAGTTTAAAGGGATCTCTGAGTTCGGGCCGTAGCCCGTTTACCACGGCGCTGATCATAGGAGCCTCTACCTCCTCCATTTTCATGCCTGAACATTGGTTCATGATCTCTCGCACTCTTTCTACATAATCCTCAACATCCTCCTCCTTTCTTTGTGTAGTTTCCATAATTTTGGACCAATTCGTTTTCCTCGGGAACACCGAATGTAAGGCTTCCCAACATCTTCCCCAGAACCCCTCTCCTGGCTTCGTGCTGGGAGCTGCATCCGGAGCCTCTCGATGGGTTTTAAAATCTTTGAATTTTATCTCAAGTTCGGCAAATTTTGTGTCCTTTAACCATGCTTTCAGTAAGATTTGACCATCTAATATACTGGGTTCGTGGCACAAGATGATTACTTTTAACTGGTCTATGGCCTTTTCAATATTGGTTTTGGGGTCTGCCAATCCTTCCACAATTATTCTTAATTCACTTGGTGACCATGGTCGATAAATAGGGACCGGAGCTCCCCCCGAGAGTGGACTGGGAAAAAGTCTTACTGGGTATACTGATGATGATGGCTCCAGGGCACTGGGCTCTGGTCCACGGGTATGACTTCGTGTGCCCCCTGCAGGGCCGTCACGGTATTGATTCCCTTGTGACTGACTTATATTTCCTGCAGCCTCACCTGTATTGTTGGGAGCGGGTGTTACCCCGTTTCCCTGTACTCCGGCCCGAGGATCATCTCCTCCTTGGCCTGGAGCACCCCCCGGGGATGGAACATACGGCGGTGGTCGATGGCTGTAGGGAGTCCAATCCTCATCCCAGTCCTCATCCTCATCCTTATCCTTATCCCAACCCTCCGGAGCCCTAGGTGAGTGTGCCTTTGTCTCTTTAGCAACCATAACGGATGGGCGTTTGTTATGTCGAGGGCGATTCACCTGCTCTACCCGTTCATCCCCCTGCTTTCTCCCTCTAGTACACTGCTTGCTAACTCTTAGGCTCTTCTCGTGTCGTTCCTCAGCTTCCCTTTTCCAATCTCCAAACGCTGACCAATTCACTTTTTTTTTTCCTCTTCTACCTGGGTCTCTGTCTATAAGGCATTCTTCTAGACAGGTTATTCTCTCTAAATTGAATGAACCATCGGGTGGAAATGGCCTGTTTTCACCCTTAGTCCATTTTACCCATTCTCTTAGGTGGTCAATTGAAGACTGACCACAATTCTGGAGCATAAAATGGGCTGGGGTCCCTTTTGGTGGTGGTTTACTTGCTCCAGCCCCCATTCTGGATGATTTAAGATTTTACCACAGTTTCTGATCTCACAATCCTTTCGGCCAACCGAGTTCTCTACGCCCACTTCTCCTGGCCGTTACGTGGCCTGAAAAGGCTCTTAATTCGGGCTCAGTCTGGGTGTGTGAGATATGTTGGCACGAACCAATCGTAGTTGATCAATCAGTTACTGTTTCTTTTCTTAATCAATCCTTGTGTTTTTTTTTTTCCCCGAATCACAATTTTCCCTAGTGACTCTTCCCGTTTCTCTAATGGCAATGACTCACAAAGGTATTGCACACAACAGTAATACAAGGACAACAAACAATATTCCCGTGAGTACACAAATCATAACCTCTAAACAAATTCTCAGTCTGCGTTGTACGCCACTACAGACCGAGTCCTTAACTTATCCTAATAACAGCTGATAAAACTTAAGGTTCCGTACCCAAACTCTTTGATCGATTGCGCTCCTTTTTTTTAATAGTCTTATCACAAAAGAACCCCTTCCGAATTAAAAACAATAAAAATCTTATCACATAAGAACCTTCGATCGATTATTAGCGCTTTCTTTTTTTTTTTCTTTTCTTTTAATAGTCTTATCACATAAGAACCCCTTCCGAATTAAAAACAATAAAAATCTTATCATATAAGAACCTGGAACCCTTTTCGATCGACTAGCGCTTCCTTACCTACTGAAACCTTCCCCGGGCTGTCTCGAGATTTTTTCCAGAACCTGTTCTCTTCTGCTGGCGAGCTGAGAAAGAAATGGTTATAAAAAAAATACCTTTAACTTTTAAATGCCGAGTCTTGTAGATGCAGTACCTCAGCTGTGGACAACAGATTACATCTGCGATTCAACAGTGAAGAAACCTCTTGTGAGCAAAGGCTCACCTTGTTTGGCCACCGAAGCCTTTCACTGGAGAGGCACTATGCCTGTATCCGTTTTACTCACAGAACAGAGAGTATGCATCTCGGTGGAACCTCCAATAACTGTCGAAATCTCGACCTCCGAAAAGAATGACTCCGACACTTACAGCTCCGATGGAAGTTTCCCTTTTAATTTACTTGCTCGCAAGGGGTAAGTTTCACTCAGTCAAGGGCCAAATGAAACCTCCGCAATGGTACAGCTTCACAAGATATTTATACAGTAAAACCCAAGTTCTGGCCTCTCCCTGTGTATTGCTCTGTCTCACAGTCAGTGAATACAGATAAAGAGTTAATTACTATATCCTGGTACTGAAATGGTGTCAAGATATTCCCTTTTGTCAGGGTTATCAGAAAGCCAAACGGCCATTACTCCATGAGTCATAGGTAATGGGCTATCACCTGTCTTGTATTGTATCAGGATTATCCAATTTCCTGGTCAGTTTACCTGTTTGCTTCAAATGGATGAGGTAAAGGAAAGAGATAATGGCTAGAAGATAAGGGTGGGGTGACATGGAACTCCTGTAGTGTAGACAATAGGAGAGCACCATGGGGGTTACTTGTCTCAGCATGACTTGTCTCCTAGCTGTCTGATAACCATCAGCCATCGAACAGCAGGTTTAGCTGTTTAAAATAAGCTGGCTGCTAAAATGCAGAAAGTTCTGGAAGGGCCAGGACTCCATTTTAATCAAAAGGCACACAAATACCGTTTGGTATCAGCTTAGATAAAAATACATTTCCACAGGTCACTGCTTGGGGAGGTGTAGTGGGCTATCAGGGGGTCACTGCTTGTGGAGGTGTAGTGGGCTATCAGCGGTCACTGCTTGGGGAGGTGTAGTGGGCTATCAGTGGTCACTGCTTGTGGAGGTGTAGTGGGCTATCAGCGGTCATTGCTTGGGGAGGTGTAGTGGGCTATCAGCGGTTGTTGCTTGGGGAGGTGAAATGGGCTATCAGCGGTCACTGCTTGGGGAGGTGCAATGGGCTATCAGCGGTCATTGCTTGGGGAGGTGTAGTGGGCTATCAGGGGGTCACTGCTTGGGGAGATGTAGTGGGCTATCAGCGGTCACTGCTTTGGGAGGTGTAGTGGGCTATCAGCTGTCACTGCTTGGGGAGATGTAGTGGGCTATCAGGGGGTCACTGCTTGGGGAGGTGTAGTGGGGTATCAGGGGGTCACTGCTTGGGGAGGTGTAGTGGGCTATCAGTGGTCACTGCTTGTGGAGGTGTAGTGGGCTATCAGCGGTCATTGCTTGGGGAGGTGTAGTGGGCTATCAGCGGTTGTTGCTTGGGGAGGTGAAATGGGCTATCAGCGGTCACTGCTTGGGGAGGTGCAATGGGCTATCAGCGGTCATTGCTTGGGGAGGTGTAGTGGGCTATCAGGGGGTCACTGCTTGGGGAGATGTAGTGGGCTATCAGCGGTCACTGCTTGGGGAGGTGTAGTTGGCTATCAGGCAGTCACTGCTTGGGGAGGTGTCGTGGGCAATCAGGGGGTCACTGCTTGGGGAGGTGTAGTGGGCTATCAGGGGGTCACTGCTTGTGGAGGTGTAGTGGGCTATCAGCGGTCACTGCTTGGGGAGGTGTAGTGGGCTATCAGCGGTCACTGCTTGGGGAGGTGTAGTGGGCTATCAGGCGGTCACTGCTTGAGGAGGTGTAGTGGGCTATCAGGCAGTCAATGCTTGGGGAGGTGTAGTGGGCTATCAGGGGGTCACTGCTTGGGGAGCTGTAGTGGGCTATCAGCGGTCACTGCTTGGGGAGGTGTAGTGGACCATCAGGGAATCATTGCTTGGGGTGGTGTAGTGGGCTACCAGGGGGTCACTGCTTGGGGAGGTGTAGTGGGCTATCAGGGGGTCACTGCTTTGGGAGGTGTAGTAGGCTATCAGCGGTCATTGCTTGGGGAGGTGTAGTGGGCTATCAGGCGGTCACTGCTTGGGGAGGTGTAGTGGGCTATCAGGAGGTCACTGCTTGGGGAGGTGTAGTGGGCTATCAGGGGGTCACTGCTTGGGGAGGTGCAGTTGGCTATCAGGGTGTCACTGATTGGGGAGGTGTAGTGGGCTATCGGGCGGTCACTGCTTGGGGAGGTGTAGTGGGCTATCAGGGGGTCACTGCTTGGGGAGGTGTATTGGGCTATCAGCGGTCACTGCTTGGGGAGGTGTAGTGGGCTATCAGCGGTCACTGCTTGGGGAGGTGTAGTGGACTAACAGGGAATCACTGCTTGGGGAGGTGTAGTGGGCTACCAGGGGGTCACTGTTTGGGGAGGTGTAGTGGGCTATCAGGCGGTCACTGCTTGGGGAGGTGTAGTGGGCTTTCAGGGGGTCAATGCTTTGGGAGGTGTACTGGGCTATGAGGGGGTCACTGCTTGGGGAGGTGTAGTAGGCTGTCAGCGGTCATTGCTTGGGGAGGTGTAGTGGGCTATCAGGGGGTCACTGCTTGGGGACGTGTAGTGGGCTATCAGCGGTCACTGCTTGGGGAGGTGTAATGGGCTATCAGTGGTCACTGCTTGGGAGGTGTAGAGGGCTATCAACAATCACTGCTTGGGGAGGTGTAGTGGGCTATCAGGGGGTCACTGCTTCGGGAGGTGTTGTGGGCTATCAGCGGTCACTGCTTGGGGAGGTTTAGTGGGCTATCAGTGGTCACTGCTTGGGTAGGTGTAGTGGGCTATCAGGGGGTCACTGCTTGGGGAGGTGTAGTGGGCTATGAGGGGGTCACTGCTTGGGGAGGTGTAGTAGGCTGGCAGCGGTCATTGCTTGGGGAGGTGTAGTGGGCTATCAGGGGGTCACTGCTTGGGGATGTGTAGTGGGCTATCAGCGGTCACTGCTTGGGGAGGTGTAGTGAGTTATCAGCGGTCACTGCTTGGAGAGGAGTAGTGGGTTTTCAGCGGTCACTGCATGGGTAGGTGTAGTGGGCTATCAGGGGGTCACTGCTTGGGGTGGTGCACTGGGCTATCAGGGGATCACTGTTTGGGGAGGTGTAGTGGTCTATCAGGGAGTCACTGCTTGGGGAAGTGTAGTGGGCTATCAGTGGTCACTGCTTGGGGAGGTGTCGTGGGCTATCAGCGGTCACTGCTTGGGGAGGTGTAGTGGGCTATCAGGGGGTCACTGCTTCGTGAGGTGTAGTGGGCTATCAGCGGTCACTGCTTGGGGAGGTGTAGTGGACTATCAGGGGATCACTGCTTGGGGAGGTGTACTGGGCTATCGATCGTTCACTGCTTGGGGAGGTGTAGTGGGCTATGAGGGGGTCACTGCTTGGGGAGGTGTAGTAGGCTATCAGCGGTCATTGCTTGGAAAGGTGTAGTGGGCTATCAGGGGGTCACTGCTTAGGGAGGTGTAGTGGGCTATCAGCGGTCACTGCTTGGGGAGGTGTAGTGGGCTATCAGTGGTCACTGCTTGGGAGGTGTAGAGGGCTATCAACAATCACTGCTTGGGGAGGTGTAATGGGCTATCAGGGGGTCACTGCTTCGGGAGGTGTAGTGGGCTATCAGTGGTCACTGCTTGGGGAGGTGTAGTGGGCTATCAGGGGGTCACTGCTTGGGGAGGTGTAGTGGGCTATGAGGGGGTCACTGCTTGGGGAGATGTAGTAGGCTGTCTGCGGTCATTGCTTGGGGAGGTGTAGTGGGCTATCAGGGGGTCACTGCTTGGGGAGGTGTAGTGGGCTATCAGCGGTCACTGCTTGGGGAGGTGTAGTGGGTTATCAGCGGTCACTGCTTGGGGAGGTGTAATGGGCTATCAGCGGTCACTGCTTGGAGAGGTGTAGTGGGTTTTCAGCGGTCACTGCATGGGTAGGTCTAGTGGGCTATCAGGTGGTCACTGCTTGGGGTGGTGCACTGGGCTATCAGGGGGTCACTGTTTGGGGAGGTGTAGTGGTCTATCAGGGGGTCACTGCTTGGGGAAGTGTAGTGGGCTATCAGTGGTCACTGCTTGGGGAGGTGTCGTGGGCTATCAGCGGTCACTGCTTGGGGAGGTGTAGTGGGCTATCAGGGGGTCACTGCTTGGGGAGGTGTAGTGGGCTATCAGCGGTCACTGCTTGGGGAGGTGCAGTGGACTATCAGGGGATCACTGCTTGGGGAGGTGTACTGGGCTATCGATCGTTCACTGCTTGGGGAGGTGTAGTGGGTTATGAGGGGGTCACTGCTTGGGGAGGTGTAGTAGGCTATCAGCGGTCATTGCTTGGAAAGGTGTAGTGGGCTATCAGCGGTCACTGCTTGTGGAGGTGTAGTGGGCTATCACCGGTCAGTGCTTGGAGAGGTGCAGTGGGGAATCAGGGGGTAACTGCTTGGGGAGGTGTAGTGGGCTATCAGGGGGTCACTGCTTGTGGAGGTGTAGTGGGCTATCAGCGGTCACTGCTTGGGGAGGTGTAGTGGGCTATCAGCGGTCACTGCTTGGGGAGGTGTAGTGGGCTATCAGGGGGTCACTGCTTGGGGAGCTGTAGTGGGCTATCAGCGGTCACTGCTTGGGGAGATGTAGTGGGCTATCAGCGGTCACTGCTTGGGGAGGTGTAGTGGGCTATCAGCGGTCACTGCTTGGGGAGGTGTCGTGGGCTATCAGGCGGTCACTGCTTGTGGAGGTGTAGTGGGCTATCAGCGGTCACTGCTTGGGGAGGTGTAGTTGGCTATCAGCGATCACTGCTTGGGGAGGTGTAGTGGGCTATCAGGGGGTCACTGCTTGTGGAGGTGTAGTGGGCTATCAGCGGTCACTGCTTGGGGAGGTGTAGTGGGCTATCAGCGGTCACTGCTTGGGGAGGTGTAGTGGGCTATCAGGCGGTCACTGCTTGAGGAGGTGTAGTGGGCTATCAGGCAGTCACTGCTTGGGGAGGTGTAGTGGGCAATCAGGGGGTCACTGCTTGGGGAGATGTAGTGGGCTATCAGGGGGTCACTGCTTCGGGAGGTGTAGTGGGCTATCAGCGGTCACTGCTTGGGGAGATGTAGTGGGCTATCAGGGGGTCACTGCTTGGGGATGTGTAGTGGGGTATCAGGGGTTCACTGCTTGGGGAGGTGTAGTGGGCTATCAGCGGTCACTGCTTGTGGAGGTGTAGTGGGCTATCAGCGGTCATTGCTTGGGGAGGTGTAGTGGGCTATCAGCGGTCACTACTTTGGGAGGTGTACTGGGCTATCAGCGGTCATTGCTTGGGGAGGTGTAGTGGGCTATCAGCGGTCGTTGCTTGGGGAGGTGAAATGGGCTATCAGCGGTCACTGCTTGGGGAGGTGCAGTGGGCTATCAGCGGTCATTGCTTGGGGAGGTGTCGTGGGCTATCAGAGGGTCACTGCTTGGGAGGTGTAGTGGGCTATCAGGCGGTCACTGCTTGAGGAGGTGTAGTGGGCTATCAGCGGTCACTGCTTGGGGAGATGTAGTGGGCTATCAGGGGGTCACTGCTTGAGGATGTGTAGTGGGGTATCAGGGGTTCACTGCTTGTGGAGTTGTAGTCGGCCATCAGGGGGTCACTGCTTGTGGAGGTGTAGTGGGCTATCAGGGGGTCACTGCTTGGGGAGGTGTAGTGGGCTATCAGCGGTCACTGCTTGTGGAGGTGTAGTGGGCTATCACCGGTCAGTGCTTGGAGAGGTGTAGTGGGGAATCAGGGGGTAACTGCTTGGGGAGGTGTAGTGGGCTATCAGGGGGTCACTGCTTGTGGAGGTGTAGTGGGCTATCAGGGGGTCACTGCTTGGGGAGCTGTAGTGGGCTATCAGCGGTCACTGCTTGGGGAGGTGTAGTGGGCTATCAGCGGTCACTGCTTGGGGAGGTGTAGTGGGCTATCAGCGGTCACTGCTTGGGGAGGTGTAGTGGGCTATCAGGGGGTCACTGCTTGGGGAGCTGTAGTGGGCTATCAGCGGTCACTGCTTGGGGAGATGTAGTGGGCTATCAGCGGTCACTGCTTGGGGAGGTGTAGTGGGCTATCAGCGGTCACTGCTTGGGGAGGTGTCATGGGCTATCAGCGGTCACTGCTTGGGGAGGTGTGGTGGGCTATCAGAGGGTCACTGCTTGGGAGGTGTAGTGGGCTATCAGGCTGTCACTGCTTGGGGAGGTGTAGTGGGCTATCAGCGGTCACTGCTTGGGGAGGTGTAGTGGGCTATCAGGCGGTCACTGCTTGTGGATGTGTAGTGGGGTATCAGCGGTCATTGCTTGGGGAGGTGTAGTGGGCTATCAGCGATCATTGCTTGGGGAGGTGTAGTGGGCTATCAGCGGTCACTGCTTGTGGAGGTGTAGTGGGCTATCAGCGGTCATTGCTTGGGGAGGTGTAGTGGGCTATCAGCGGTCACTACTTTGGGAGGTGTAGTGGGCTATCAGCGGTCACTGCTTGGGGAGGTGTCGTGGGCTATCAGCGGTCACTGCTTGGGGAGGTGTAGTGGGCTATCAGCGGTCACTGCTTGGGGAGGTGTCGTGGGCTATCAGCGGTCACTGCTTGGGGAGGTGTGGTGGGCTATCAGAGGGTCACTGCTTGGGAGGTGTAGTGGGCTATCAGGCGGTCACTGCTTGGGGAGGTGTAGTGGGCTATCAGCGGTCACTGCTTGGGGAGGTGTAGTGGGCTATCAGGCGGTCACTGCTTGAGGATGTGTAGTGGGGTATCAGCGGTCATTGCTTGGGGAGGTGTAGTGGGCTATCAGCGATCATTGCTTGGGGAGGTGTAGTGGGCTATCAGCGGTCACTGCTTGTGGATGTGTAGTGGGCTATCAGCGGTCATTGCTTGGGCAGATGTAGTGGGCTATCAGCGGTCACTGCTTGGGGAGGTGTACTGGGCTATCAGCGGTCACTGCTTGGGGAGGTGTGGTGGGCTATCAGAGGGTCACTGCTTGGGAGGTGTAGTGGGCTATCAGGCGGTCACTGCTTGAGGAGATGTAGTGGGCTATCAGCGGTCACTGCTTGGGGAACTGTAGTGGGCTATCAGCGGTCACTGCTTGGGGAGGTGTAGTGGGCTATCAGCGGTCACTGCTTGGGGAGGTGTAGTGGGCTATCAGGCGGTCACTGCTTGAGGATGTGTAGTGGGGTATCAGCGGTCATTGCTTGGGGAGGTGTAGTCGGCTATCAGCGGTCACTGCTTGGGGAGGTGTAGTGGGCTATCAGCGGTCACTGCTTGGGGAGGTGTAGTGGGCTATCAGCGGTCATTGCTTGGGGAGGTGTAGTGGGCTATCAGCGGTCACTACTTTGGGAGGTGTAGTGGGCTATCAGCGGTCATTGCTTGGGGAGGTGTAGTGGGCTGTCAGCGGTCGTTGCTTGGGGAGGTGAAATGGGCTATCAGCGGTCACTGCTTGGGGAGGTGTAGTGGGCTATCAGCGGTCACTGCTTGTGGAGGTGTAGTGGGCTATCAGCGGTCACTGCTTGGGGAGCTGGAGTGGGCTATCAGCGGTCATTGCTTGGGGAGGTGTAGTGGGCTATCAGCGGTCATTGCTTGGGGAGGTGTAGTGGGCTATCAGCGGTCACTGTTTGGGGAGGTGTCGTGGGCTATCAGCGGTCACTGCTTAGGGAGGTGTCGTGGGCTATCAGCGGTCACTGCTTGGGAGGTGTAGTGGGCTATCAGGCGGTCACTGCTTGAGGAGATGTAGTGGGCTATCAGCGGTCACTGCTTGGGGAACTGTAGTGGGCTATCAGCGGTCACTGCTTGGGGAGGTGTAGTGGGCTATCAGCGGTCACTGCTTGGGGAGGTGTAGTGGGCTATCAGGCGGTCACTGCTTGAGGATGTGTAGTGGGGTATCAGCGGTCATTGCTTGGGGAGGTGTAGTCGACTATCAGCGGTCACTGCTTGGGGAGGTGTAGTGGGCTATCAGCGGTCACTGCTTGGGGAGGTGTAGTGGGCTATCAGCGGTCATTGCTTGGGGAGGTGTAGTGGGCTATCAGCGGTCACTACTTTGGGAGGTGTAGTGGGCTATCAGCGGTCATTGCTTGGGGAGGTGTAGTGGGCTGTCAGCGGTCGTTGCTTGGGGAGGTGAAATGGGCTATCAGCGGTCACTGCTTGGGGAGGTGTAGTGGGCTATCAGCGGTCATTGCTTGGGGAGGTGTAGTAGGCTATCAGGGGGTCACTGCTTGGGAGGTGTAGTGGGCTATCAGGGGGTCACTGCTTGTGAGGTGTAGTGGGCTATCAGGCGGTCACTGCTTGTGAGGTGTAGTGGGCTATCAGCGGGTCGCTGCTTGTGGATGTGTAGTCGGCTATCAGGGCGTCACTGCTTGTGGAGGTGTAGTGGGCTATCAGCGGTCACTGCTTGGGGAGGTGTCGTGGGCTATCAGCGGTCACTGCTTGTGGAGGTGTAGTGGGCTATCAGCGGTCACTGCTTGGGGAGCTGTAGTGGGCTATCAGCGGTCACTGCTTAGGGAGGTGTAGTGGGCTATCAGCGGTCACTGCTTGGGGAGGTGTAGTGGGCTATCAGCGGTCACTGCTTGGGGAGGTGTCGTGGGCTATCAGGGGGTCACTGCTTGGGGAGGTGTAGTGGGCTATCAGGGGGTCACTGCTTGGGGAGGTGTAGTGGGCTATCGGGCGGTCACTGCTTGGGGAGGTGTAGTGGGCTATCAGGGGGTCACTGCTTGGGGAGGTGTAGTGGGCTATCAGCGGTCACTGCTTGGGGAGGTGTAGTGGGCTATCAGCGGTCACTGCTTGGGGAGGTGTAGTGGGCTATCAGGGGGTCACTGCTTGGGGAGGTGTAGTGGGCTATCAGGGGGTCACTGCTTGGGGAGGTGTAGTGGGCTATCAGGCGGTCACTGCTTGGGGAGGTGTAGTGGGCTATCAGGGGGTCACTGCTTGGGAGGAGTAGTGGGCTATCGGGCGGTCACTGCTTGGGGAGCTGTAGTGGGCTCTGAGGGGATCACTGCTTGGGGAGGTGTAGTAGGCTGTCAGCGGTCATTGCTTGGGATGGTGTCGTGGGCTATCAGTGGGTCACTGCTTGGGGAGGTGTAGTGGGCTATCAGCGGTCACTGCTTGGGGAGGTGTAGTGGGCTTTCAGCGGTCACTGCTTGGGGAGGTGTAGTGGGCTATCAGGCGGTCACTGCTTGAGGATGTGTACTGGGGTATCAGGGGTTCACTGCTTGGGGAGGTGTAGTGGGCTATCAGCGGTCACTGCTTGTAGAGGTGTAGTGGGCTATCAGCGGTCATTGCCTGGGGAGGTGTAGTGGGCTATCAGCGGTCACTACTTTGGGAGGTGTAGTGGGCTGTCAGCGGTCATTGCTTGGGGAGGTGTAGTGGGCTATCAGCGGTCGTTGCTGGGGGAGGTGAAATGGGCTATCAGCGGTCACTGCTTGGGGAGGTGCAGTGGGCTATCAGCGGTCATTGCTTGGGAAGGTGTAGTGGGCTATTAGAGGGTCACTGCTTGGGAGGTGTAGTGGGCTATCAGGCGGTCACTGCTTGAGGAGGTGTAGTGGGCTATCAGGCAGTCACTGCTTGGGGAGGTGTAGTGGGGAATCAGGGGGTCACTGCTTGGGGAGGTGTAGTGGGGTATCAGGGGGTCACTGCTTGGGGAGGTGTAGTGGGCTATCAGTGGTCACTGCTTGTGGAGGTGTAGTGGGCTATCAGCGGTCATTGCTTGGGGAGGTGAAATGGGCTACCAGCGGTCACTGCTTGGGGAGGTGCAATGGGCTATCAGCGGTCATTCCTTGGGGAGGTGTAGTGGGCTATCAGGGGGTCACTGCTTGGGGAGATGTAGTGGGCTATCAGCGGTCACTGCTTGGGGAGGTGTAGTTGGCTATCAGGCAGTCACTGCTTGGGGAGGTGTCGTGGGCAATCAGGGGGTCACTGCTTGGGGAGGTGTAGTGGGCTATCAGGGGGTCACTGCTTGTGGAGGTGTAGTGGGCTATCAGCGGTCACTGCTTGGGGAGGTGTAGTGGGCTATCAGCGGTCACTGCTTCGGGAGGTGTAGTGGGCTATCAGGCGGTCACTGCTTGAGGAGGTGTAGTGGGCTATCAGGCAGTCAATGCTTGGGGAGGTGTAGTGGGCTATCAGGGGGTCACTGCTTGGGGAGCTGTAGTGGGCTATCAGCGGTCACTGCTTGGGGAGGTGTAGTGGACCATCAGGGAATCATTGCTTGGGGTGGTGTAGTGGGCTACCAGGGGGTCACTGCTTGGGGAGGTGTAGTGGGCTATCAGGGGGTCACTGCTTTGGGAGGTGTAGTAGGCTATCAGCGGTTATTGCTTGGGGAGGTGTAGTGGGCTATCAGGCGGTCACTGCTTGGGGAGGTGTAGTGGGCTATCAGGGTGTCACTGATTGGGGAGGTGTAGTGGGCTATCCGACAGTCACTGCTTGGGGAGGTGTAGTGGGGAATCAGGGGGTCACTGCTTGGGGAGGTTTAGTGGGCTATCAGGCGGTCACTGCTTGAGGATGTGTAGTGGGGTATCAGCGGTCATTGCTTGGGGAGGTGTAGTGGGCTATCAGCGGTCATTGCTTGGGGAGGTGTAGTGGGCTATCAGCGGTCACTGCTTGTGGAGGTGTAGTGGGCTATCAGCGGTCATTGCTTGGGGAGGTGTAGTGGGCTATCAGCGGTCATTGCTTGGGGAGGTGTAGTGGGCTATCAGCGGTCACTGCTTGTGGAGGTGTAGTGGGCTATCAGCGGTCATTGCTTGGGGAGGTGTAGTGGGCTATCAGCGGTCACTACTTTGGGAGGTGTAGTGGGCTATCAGCGGTCGTTGCTTGGGGAGGTGTAGTGGGCTATCAGCGGTCATTGCTTGGGGAGGTGTAGTAGGCTATCAGGGGGTCACTGCTTGGGAGGTGTAGTGGGCTATCAGCGGTCGTTGCTTGGGGAGGTGAAATGGGCTCTCAGCGGTCACTGCTTGGGGAGGTGTAGTGGGCTATCAGCGGTCATTGCTTGGGGAGGTGTAGTGGGCTATCAGGGAGTCACTGCTTGGGAGGTGTAGTGGGCTATCAGGGGGTCACTGCTTGTGGAGGTATAGTGGGCTATCAGGCGGTCACTGCTTGGGGAGGTGTAGTGGGCTATCAGCGGGTCGCTGCTTGTGGAGGTGTAGTCGGCTATCAGGGGGTCACTGCTTGTGGAGGTGTAGTGGGCTATCAGCAGTCACTGCTTGGGGAGGTGTAGTGGGCTATCAGCGGTCACTGCTTGTGGAGGTGTAGTGGGCTATCAGCGGTCACTGCTTGGGGAGCTGTAGTGGGCTATCAGCGGTCATTGCTTGGGGAGGTGTAGTGGGCTATCAGCGGTCACTGCTTGGGGAGGTGTAGTGGGCTATCAGCGGTCACTGTTTGGGGAGGTGTAGTGGGCTATCAGCGGTCACTGCTTAGGGAGCTGTAGTGGGCTATCAGCAGTCACTGCTTGGGGAGGTGTCGTGGGCTATCAGGGGGTCACTGCTTGGGGAGGTGTAGTTGGCTATCAGGTGGTCACTGCTTGGGGAGGTGTAGTGGGCTATCAGGGGGTCACTGCTTGGGGAGGTGCAGTGGGCTATCAGGGGGTCACTGCTTGGGGAGGTGTAGTGGGCTATCGGGCGGTCACTGCTTGGGAAGGTGTAGTGGGCTATCAGTGGTCACTGCTTGGGAGGTGTAGTGGGCTATCAGGCGGTCACTGCTTGGGGAGCTGTAGTGGGCTATCAGCGGTCACTGCTTGGGGAGGTGTAGTGGGCTATCAGGGGGTCACTGCTTGGGGAGCTGTAGTGGGCTATCAGCGGTCACTGCTTGGGGAGCTGTAGTGGGCTCTGAGGGGATCACTGCTTGGGGAGGTGTAGTGGGCTATCAGGGGGTCACTGCTTGGGGAGCTGTAGTGGGCTATCAGCGGTCACTGCTTGGGGAGCTGTAGTGGGCTCTGAGGGGATCACTGCTTGGGGAGATGTAGTGGGCTATCAGGGGGTCACTGCTTGCGGAGATGTAGTGGGCTATCAGGGGGTCACTGCTTGAGGATGTGTAGTGGGGTATCAGGGGTTCACTGCTGGGGAGGTGTAGTGGGCTATCAGCGGTCACTGTTTGTGGAGGTGTAGTGGGCTATCAGCGGTCATTGCTTGGGGAGGTGTAGTGGGCTATCAGCGGTCACTGCTTGGGGAGGTGTAGTGGGCTATCAGGGGGTCACTGCTTGGGGAGCTGTAGTGGGCTATCAGCGGTCACTGCTTGGGGAGCTGTAGTGGGCTCTGAGGGGATCACTGCTTGGGGAGGTGTAGTGGGCTATCAGGGGGTCACTGCTTGAGGATGTGTCCTGGGGTATCAGGGGTTCACTGCTTGGGGAGGTGTAGTGGGCTTTCAGCGGTCACTGCTTGTAGAGGTGTAGTGGGCTATCAGCGGTCATTGCTTCGGGAGGTGTAGTGGGCTATCAGCGGTCACTACTTTGGGAGGTGTAGTGGGCTATCAGCGGTCACTGCTTGGGGAGGTGTAGTGGGCTATCAGGCGGTCACTGCTTGAGGATGTGTCCTGGGGTATCAGGGGTTCACTGCTTGGGGAGGTGTATTGGGCTTTCAGCGGTCACTGCTTGTAGAGGTGTAGTGGGCTATCAGCGGTCATTGCTTCGGGAGGTGTAGTGGGCTATCAGCGGTCACTACTTTGGGAGGTGTAGTGGGCTATCAGCGGTCATTGATTGGGGAGGTGTAGTGGGCTATCAGCGGTCACTGCTTGGGGAGGTGCAGTGGGCTATCAGCGGTCATTGCTTGGGGAGGTGTAGTGGGCTATCAGAGGGTCACTGCTTGGGAGGTGTAGTGGGCTATCAGGCGGTCACTGCTTGAGGAGGTGTAGTGGGCTATCAGACAGTCACTGCTTGGAGAGGTGTAGTGGGGAATCAGGGGGTAACTGCTTGGGGAGGTGTAGTGGGCTATCAGGGGGTCACTGCTTGGGGAGGTGTAGTGGGCTATCAGCGGTCCCTGCTTGGGGAGGTGTAGTGGGCTATCAGGCGGTCACTGCTTGTGGATGTGTAGTGGGGTATCAGCGGTCATTGCTTGGGGAGGTGTAGTGGGCTATCAGCGGTCACTGCTTGGGGAGGTGTGGTGGGCTATCAGCGGTCACTGCTTGAGGAGGTGTAGTGGGCTATCAGCGGTCACTGCTTGGGGAACTGTAGTGGGCTATCAGCGGTCACTGCTTGGGGAGGTGTAGTGGGCTATCAGCGGTCACTGCTTGGGGAGGTGTAGTGGGCTATCAGCGGTCACTGCTTGGGGAGGTGTAGTGGGCTATCAGGCGGTCACTGCTTGAGGATGTGTAGTGGGGTATCAGCGGTCATTGCTTGGGGAGGTGTAGTGGGCTATCAGCGGTCACTGCTTGGGGAGGTGTAGTGGGCTATCAGCGGTCACTGCTTGGGGAGGTGTAGTGGGCTATCAGCGGTCATTGCTTGGGGAGGTGTAGTGGGCTATCAGCGGTCACTGCTTGGGGAGGTGTAGTGGGCTATCAGCGGTCATTGCTTGGGGAGGAGTAGTAGGCTATCAGGGGGTCACTGCTTGGGAGGTGTAGTGGGCTATCAGGGGGTCACTGCTTGTGGAGGTGTAGTGGGCTATCAGGCGGTCACTGCTTGTGAGGTGTAGTGGGCTATCAGCGGGTCGCTGCTTGTGGATGTGTAGTCGGCCATCAGGGGGTCACTGCTTGTGGAGGTGTAGTGGGCTATCAGCGGTCACTGCTTGGGGAGGTGTAGTGGGCTATCAGCGGTCACTGCTTGTGGAGGTGTAGTGGGCTATCAGCGGTCACTGCTTGGGGAGCTGTAGTGGGCTATCAGCGGTCATTGCTTGGGGAGGTGTAGTGGGCTATCAGCGGTCATTGCTTGGGGAGGTGTAGTGGGCTATCAGCGGTCACTGTTTGGGGAGGTGTCGTGGGCTATCAGCGGTCACTGCTTAGGGAGGTGTCGTGGGCTATCAGCGGTCACTGCTTGGGGAGTTGTAGTGGGCTATCAGGGGGTCACTGCTTGGGGAGGTGTAGTGGGCTATCAGGGGGTCACTGCTTGGGGAGGTGTAGTGGGCTATCAGGCGGTCACTGCTTGGGGAGGTGTAGTGGGCTTTCAGGGGGGTCACTGCTTGGGGGGGAGTAGTGGCCTATCGGGCGGTCACTGCTTGGGGAGCTGTAGTGGGCTCTGAGGGGATCACTGCTTGGGGAGGTGTAGTAGGCTGTCAGCGGTCATTGCTTGGGGAGGTGTCGTGGGCTATCAGTGGGACACTGCTTGGGGAGGTGTAGTGGGCTATCAGCGGTCACTGCTTGGGGAGGTGTAGTGGGCTTTCAGCGGTCACTGCTTGGGGAGATGTAGTGGGCTATCAGGCGGTCACTGCTTGAGGATGTGTACTGGGGTATCAGGGGTTCACTGCTTGGGGAGGTGTAGTGGGCTATCAGCAGTCACTGCTTGTAGAGGTGTAGTGGGCTATCAGCGGTCATTGCCTGGGGAGGTGTAGTGGGCTATCAGCGGTCACTACTTTGGGAGGTGTAGTGGGCTATCAGCGGTCATTGCTTGGGGAGGTGTAGTGGGCTATCAGCGGTCGTTGCTTGGGGAGGTGAAATGGGCTATCAGCGGTCACTGCTTGGGGAGGTGCAGTGGGCTATCAGCGGTCATTGCTTGGGGAGGTGTAGTGGGCTATTAGAGGGTCACTGCTTGGGAGGTGTAGTGGGCTATCAGGCGGTCACTGCTTGAGGAGGTGTAGTGGGCTATCAGGCAGTCACTGCTTGGGGAGGTGTAGTGGGGAATCAGGGGGTCACTGCTTGGGGAGGTGTAGTGGGGTATCAGAGGGTCACTGCTTGGGGAGGTGTAGTGGGCCATCAGCGGTCACTGCTTGTGGAGGTGTAGTGGGCTATCAGCGGTCATTGCTTGGGGAGGTGTAGTGGGCTATCAGCGGTTGTTGCTTGGGGAGGTGTAGTGGGCTATCAGCGGTTGTTGCTTGGGGAGGTGAAATGGGCTATCAGCGGTCACTGCTTGGGGAGGTGCAATGGGCTATCAGCGGTCATTCCTTGGGGAGGTGTAGTGGGCTATCAGGGGGTCACTGCTTGGGGAGATGTAGTGGGCTATCAGTGGTCACTGCTTGGGGAGGTGTAGTTGGCTATCAGGCAGTCACTGCTTGGGGAGGTGTCGTGGGCAATCAGGGGGTCACTGCTTGGGGAGGTGTAGTGGGCTATCAGGGGGTCACTGCTTGTGGAGGTGTAGTGGGCTATCAGCGGTCACTGCTTGGGGAGGTGTAGTGGGCTATCAGCGGTCACTGCTTGGGGAGGTGTAGTGGGCTATCAGGCGGTCACTGCTTGAGGAGGTGTAGTGGGCTATCAGGCAGTCAATGCTTGGGGAGGTGTAGTGGGCTATCAGGGGGTCACTGCTTGGGGAGCTGTAGTGGGCTATCAGCGGTCACTGCTTGGGGAGGTGTAGTGGACCATCAGGGAATCATTGCTTGGGGTGGTGTAGTGGGCTACCAGGGGGTCACTGCTTGGGGAGGTGTAGTGGGCTATCAGGGGGTCACTGCTTTGGGAGGTGTAGTAGGCTATCAGCGGTCATTGCTTGGGGAGGTGTAGTGGGCTATCAGCGGTCACTGCTTGGGGAGGTGTAGTGGGCTATCAGCGGTCACTGCTTGGGGAGGTGTAGTGGGCTATCAGCGGTCACTGCTTGGGGAGGTGTAGTGGGCTATCAGCGGTCACTGCTTAGGGAGGTGTAGTGGGCTATCAGGGAGTCACTACTTGCGGAGGTGTAGTGGGCTATCAGCGGTCACTGCTTGGGGAGGTGTAGTGGACTAACAGGGAATCACTGCTTGGGGAGGTGTAGTGGGCTACCAGGGGGTCACTGTTTGGGGAGGTGTATTGGGCTATCAGGCGGTCACTGCTTGGGGAGGTGTAGTGGGCTTTCAGGGGGTCAATGCTTTGGGAGGTGTAGTGGGCTATGAGGGGGTTACTGCTTGGGGAGGTGTAGTAGGCTGTCAGCGGTCATTGCTTGGGGAGGTGTAGTGGGCTATCAGGGGGTCACTGCTTGGGGACGTGTAGTGGGCTATCAGCGGTCACTGCTTGGGGAGGTGTAGTGGGCTATCAGTGGTCACTGCTTGGGAGGTGTAGAGGGCTATCAACAATCACTGCTTGGGGAGGTGTAGTGGGCTATCAGGGGGTCACTGCTTCGGGAGGTGTAGTGGGCTATCAGCGGTCACTGCTTGGGGAGGTTTAGTGGGCTATCAGTGGTCACTGCTTGGGTAGGTGTAGTGGGCTATCAGGGGGTCACTGCTTGGGGAGGTGTAGTGGGCTATGAGGGGGTCACTGCTTGGGGAGGTGTAGTAGGCTGTCAGCGGTCATTGCTTGGGGAGGTGTAGTGGGCTATCAGGGGGTCACTGCTTGGGGAGGTGCAGTGGGCTATCAGCGGTCACTGCTTGGGGAGGTGTAGTGGGTTATCAGCGGTTACTGCTTGGGGAGGTGTAATGGGCTATCAACGGTCACTGCTTGGAGAGGAGTAGTGGGTTTTCAGCGGTCACTGCATGGGTAGGTGTAGTGGGCTATCAGGGGGTCACTGCTTGGGGTGGTGCACTGGGCTATCAGGGGATCACTGTTTGGGGAGGTGTAGTGGTCTAACAGGGGGTCACTGCTTGGGGAAGTGTAGTGGGCTATCAGTGGTCACTGCTTGGGGAGGTGTCGTGGGCTATCAGCGGTCACTGCTTGGGGAGGTGTAGTGGGCTATCAGGGGGTCACTGCTTGGGGAGGTGTAGTGGGCTATCAGGGGGTCACTGCTTGGGGAGGTGTAGTGGGCTATCAGGGGGTCACTGCTTGGGGAGGTGTAGTGGGCTATCAGCGGTCACTGCTTGGGGAGGTGTAGTGGGCTATCAGCGGTCACTGCTTGGGGAGGTGTAGTGGGCTATCAGAGGTCACTGCTTGGGGAGGTGTAGTGGCTATCAGGGGGTCACTGCTTGGGGAGGTGTCGTGGGCTATCAGTGGGTCACTGCTTGGGGAGGTGTAGTGAGCTATCAGCGGTCACTGCTTGGGGAGGTGTAGTGGGCTTTCAGCGGTCACTGCTTGGGGAGGTGTAGTGGGCTATCAGGCGGTCACTGCTTGAGGATGTGTACTGGGGTATCAGGGGTTCACTGCTTGGGGAGGTGTAGTGGGCTATCAGCGGTCACTGCTTGTAGAGGTGTAGTGGGCTATCAGCGGTCACTACTTTGGGAGGTGTAGTGGGCTATCAGCGGTCATTGCTTGGGGAGGTGTAGTGGGCTATCAGCGGTCGTTGCTTGGGGAGGTGAAATGGGCTATCAGCGGTCACTGCTTGGGGAGGTGCAGTGGGCTATCAGCGGTCATTGCTTGGGGAGGTGTAGTGGGCTATTAGAGGGTCACTGCTTGGGAGGTATAGTGGGCTATCAGGCGGTCACTGCTTGAGGAGGTGTAGTGGGCTATCAGGCAGTCACTGCTTGGGGAGGTGTAGTGGGCTATCAGCGGTCACTGCTTGGGGAGGTGTAGTGGGCTATCAGCGGTCACTGTTTGGGGAGGTGTAGTGGGCTATCAGCGGTCACTGCTTAGGGAGGTGTAGTGGGCAATCTGGGGGTCACTGCTTTGGGAGGTGTAGTGGGCTATCAGCTGTCACTGCTTGGGGAGATGTAGTGGGCTATCAGGGGGTCACTGCTTGGGGAGGTGTATTGGGCTATCAGCGGTCACTGCTTGGGGAGGTGTAGTGGGCTATCAGCGGTCACTGCTTGGGGAGGTGTAGTGGACTAACAGGGAATCACTGCTTGGGGAGGTGTAGTGGGCTACCAGTGGGTCACTGTTTGGGGAGGTGTAGTGGGCTATCAGGCGGTCACTGCTTGGGGAGGTGTAGTGGGCTTTCAGGGGGTCAATGCTTTGGGAGGTGTACTGGGCTATGAGGGGGTCACTGCTTGGGGAGGTGTAGTAGGCTGTCAGCGGTCATTGCTTGGGGAGGTGTAGTGGGCTATCAGGGGGTCACTGCTTGGGGACGTGTAGTGGGCTATCAGCGGTCACTGCTTGGGGAGGTGTAGTGGGCTATCAGTGGTCACTGCTTGGGAGGTGTAGAGGGCTATCAACAATCACTGCTTGGGGAGGTGTAGTGGGCTATCAGGGGGTCACTGCTTCGGGAGGTGTAGTGGGCTATCAGCGGTCACTGCTTGGGGAGGTTTAGTGGGCTATCAGTGGTCACTGCTTGGGTAGGGGTAGTGGGCTATCAGGGGGTCACTGCTTGGGGAGGTGTAGTGGGCTATGAGGGGGTCACTGCTTGGGGAGGTGTAGTAGGCTGTCAGCGGTCATTGCTTGGGGAGGTGTAGTGGGCTATCAGGGGGTCACTGCTTGGGGAGGTGTAGTGGGCTATCAGCGGTCACTGCTTGGGGAGGTGTAGTGAGTTATCAGCGGTCACTGCTTGGGGAGGTGTATTGGGCTATCAGCGGTCACTGCTTGGAGAGGAGTAGTGGGTTTTCAGCGGTCACTGCATGGGTAGGTGTAGTGGGCTATCAGGGGGTCACTGCTTGGAGTGGTGCACTGGGCTATCAGGGGATCACTGTTTGGGGAGGTGTAGTGGTCTATCAGGGGGTCACTGCTTGGGGAAGTGTAGTGGGCTATCAGTGGTCACTGCTTGGGGAGGTGTCGTGGGCTATCAGCGGTCACTGCTTGGGGAGGTGTAGTGGGCTATCAGGGGGTCACTGCTTCGTGAGGTGTAGTGGGCTATCAGCGGTCACTGCTTGGGGAGGTGTAGTGGACTATCAGGGGATCACTGCTTGGGGAGGTGTACTGGGCTATCGATCGTTCACTGCTTGGGGAGGTGTAGTGGGCTATGAGGGGGTCACTGCTTGGGGAGGTGTAGTAGGCTATCAGCGGTCATTGCTTGGAAAGGTGCAGTGGGCTATCAGGGGGTCACTGCTTGGGGAGGTGTAGTGGGCTATCAGCGGTCACTGCTTGGGGAGGTGTAGTGGGCTATCAGTGGTCACTGCTTGGGAGGTGTAGAGGGCTATCAACAATCACTGCTTGGGGAGGTGTAATGGGCTATCAGGGGGTCACTGCTTCGGGAGGTGTAGTGGGCTATCAGTGGTCACTGCTTGGGGAGGTGTAGTGGGCTATCAGGGGGTCACTGCTTGGGGAGGTGTAGTGGGCTATGAGGGGGTCACTGCTTGGGGAGGTGTAGTAGGCTGTCTGCGGTCACTGCTTGGGAAGGTGTAGTGGGTTATCAGCGGTCACTGCTTGGGGAGGTGTAATGGGCTATCAGCGGTCACTGCTTGGAGAGGTGTAGTGGGTTTTCAGCGGTCACTGCATGGGTAGGTCTAGTGGGCTATCAGGTGGTCACTGCTTGGGGAGGTGCACTGGGCTATCAGGGGGTCACTGTTTGGGGAGGTGTAGTGGTCTATCAGGGGGTCACTGCTTGGGGAAGTGTAGTGGGCTATCAGTGGTCACTGCTTGGGGAGGTGTCGTGGGCTATCAGCGGTCACTGCTTGCGGAGGTGTAGTGGGCTATCAGGGGGTCACTGCTTGGGGAGGTGTAGTGGGCTATCAGTGGTCACTGCTTGGGGAGGTGTAGTGGACTATCAGGGGATCACTGCTTGGGGAGGTGGACTGGGCTATCGATCGTTCACTGCTTGGGGAGGTGTAGTGGGCTATGAGGGGGTCACTGCTTGGGGAGGTGTAGTAGGCTATCAGCGGTCATTGCTTGGAAAGGTGTAGTGGGCTATCAGGTGGTCACTGCTTGGGGAGGTGTAGTGGGCTATCAGCGGTCACTGCTTGGGGAGGTGTAGTTGGCTATCAGCGATCACTGCTTGGGGAGGTGTAGTGGGCTATCAGGGGGTCACTGCTTGTGGAGGTGTAGTGGGCTATCAGCGGTCACTGCTTGGGGAGGTGTAGTGGGCTATCAGCGGTCACTGCTTGGGGAGGTGTAGTGGGCTATCAGGCGGTCACTGCTTGAGGAGGTGTAGTGGGCTATCAGGCAGTCACTGCTTGGGGAGGTGTAGTGGGCAATCAGGGGGTCACTGCTTGGGGAGATGTAGTGGGCTATCAGGGGGTCACTGCTTCGGGAGGTGTAGTGGGCTATCAGCGGTCACTGCTTGGGGAGATGTAGTGGGCTATCAGGGGGTCACTGCTTGAGGATGTGTAGTGGGGTATCAGGGGTTCACTGCTTGGGGAGGTGTAGTGGGCTATCAGGGGTTCACTGCTTGTGGAGTTGTAGTCGGCTATCAGCGGTCATTGCTTGGGGAGGTGTAGTGGGCTATCAGCGGTCACTGCTTGGGGAGGTGTAGTGGGCTATCAGCGGTCACTGCTTGTGGAGGTGTAGTGGGCTATCAGCGGTCACTGCTTGGAGAGGTGTAGTGGGGAATCAGGGGGTAACTGCTTGGGGAGGTGTAGTGGGCTATCAGCGGTCATTGCTTGGGGAGGTGTAGTGGGCTATCAGCGGTCACTGCTTGGGGAGGTGTAGTGGGCTATCAGCGGTCATTGCTTGGGGAGGTGTAGTGGGCTATCAGCGGTCACTACTTTGGGAGGTGTAGTGGGCTATCAGCGGTCGTTGCTTGGGGAGGTGAAATGGGCTATCAGGGGGTCACTGCTTGGGAGGTGTAGTGGGCTATCAGTGGTCACTGCTTGGGGAGGTGTAGTGGGCTATCAGGGGGTCACTGCTTGGGAAGGTGTAGTGGGCTATGAGGGGGTCACTGCTTGGGGAGGTGTAGTAGGCTGTCTGCGATCATTGCTTGGGGAGGTGTAGTGGGCTATCAGGGGGTCACTGCTTGGGGAGGGGTAGTGGGCTATCAGCGGTCACTGCTTGGGAAGGTGTAGTGGGTTATCAGCGGTCACTGCTTGGGGAGGTGTAATGGGCTATCAGCGGTCACTGCTTGGAGAGGTGTAGTGGGTTTTCAGCGGTCACTGCATGGGTAGGTCTAGTGGGCTATCAGGTGGTCACTGCTTGGGGAGGTGCACTGGGCTATCAGGGGGTCACTGTTTGGGGAGGTGTAGTGGTCTATCAGGGGGTCACTGCTTGGGGAAGTGTAGTGGGCTATCAGTGGTCACTGCTTGGGGAGGTGTCGTGGGCTATCAGCGGTCACTGCTTGGGGAGGTGTAGTGGGCTATCAGGGGGTCACTGCTTGGGGAGGTGCAGTGGGCTATCAGCGGTCACTGCTTGGGGAGGTGTAGTGGACTATCAGGGGATCACTGCTTGGGGAGGTGTACTGGGCTGTCGATCGTTCACTGCTTGGGGAGGTGTAGTGGGCTATGAGGGGGTCACTGCTTGGGGAGGTGTAGTAGGCTATCAGCGGTCATTGCTTGGAAAGGTGTAGTGGGCTATCAGGGGGTCACTGCTTGGGGAGGTGTAGTGGGCTATCAGCGGTCACTGCTTGGGGAGGTGTAGTTGGCTATCAGCGATCACTGCTTGGGGAGGTGTAGTGGGCTATCAGGGGGTCACTGCTTGTGGAGGTGTAGTGGGCTATCAGCGGTCACTGCTTGGGGAGGTGTAGTGGGCTATCAGCGGTCACTGCTTGGGGAGGTGTAGTGGGCTATCAGGCGGTCACTGCTTGAGGAGTTGTAGTGGGCTATCAGGCAGTCACTGCTTGGGGAGGTGTAGTGGGCAATCAGGGGGTCACTGCTTGGGGAGCTGTAGTGGGCTATCAGCGGTCATTGCTTGGGGAGGTGTAGTGGGCTATCAGCGGTCACTGCTTGGGGAGGTGTAGTGGGCTATCAGCGGTCACTGTTTGGGGAGGTGTAGTGGGCTATCAGCGGTCACTGCTTAGGGAGGTGTAGTGGGCTATCAGCGGTCACTGCTTGGGGAGGTGTAGTGGGCTATCAGCGGTCACTACTTGGGGAGGTGTCGTGGGCTATCAGGGGGTCACTGCTTGGGGAGGTGTAGTGGGCTATCAGGGGGTCACTGCTTGGGGAGGTGTAGTGGGCTATCAGGGTGTCACTGATTGGGGAGGTGTAGTGGGCTATCAGGGGGTCACTGCTTGGGGAGGTGTAGTGGGCTATCAGCGGTCACTGCTTGGGGAGGTGTAGTGGGCTATCAGGGTGTCACTGACTGGGGAGGTGTAGTGGGCTATCAGGGGGTCACTGCTTGGGGAGGTGTAGTGGGCTATCAGGGGGTCACTGCTTGGGGAGGTGTAGTGGGCTATCAGGCAGTCACTGCTTGGGGAGGTGTAGTGGGCAATCAGGGGGTCACTGCTTGGGGAGCTGTAGTGGGCTATCAGCGGTCATTGCTTGGGGAGGTGTAGTGGGCTATCAGCGGTCACTGCTTGGGGAGGTGTAGTGGGCTATCAGCGGTCACTGTTTGGGGAGGTGTAGTGGGCTATCAGCGGTCACTGCTTAGGGAGGTGTAGTGGGCTATCAGCGGTCACTGCTTGGGGAGGTGTAGTGGGCTATCAGCGGTCACTACTTGGGGAGGTGTCGTGGGCTATCAGGGGGTCACTGCTTGGGGAGGTGTAGTAGGCTGTCAGCGGTCATTGCTTGGGGAGGTGTAGTGGGCTATCAGGGGGTCACTGCTTGGGGAGGTGTAGTGGGCTATCAGCGGTCACTGCTTGGGGAGGTGTAGTGAGTTATCAGCGGTCACTGCTTGGGGAGGTGTATTGGGCTATCAGCGGTCACTGCTTGGAGAGGAGTAGTGGGTTTTCAGCGGTCACTGCATGGGTAGGTGTAGTGGGCTATCAGGGGGTCACTGCTTGGGGTGGTGCACTGGGCTATCAGGGGATCACTGTTTGGGGAGGTGTAGTGGTCTATCAGGGGGTCACTGCTTGGGGAAGTGTAGTGGGCTATCAGTGGTCACTGCTTGGGGAGGTGTCGTGGGCTATCAGCGGTCACTGCTTGGGGAGGTGTAGTGGGCTATCAGGGGGTCACTGCTTCGTGAGGTGTAGTGGGCTATCAGCGGTCACTGCTTGGGGAGGTGTAGTGGACTATCAGGGGATCACTGCTTGGGGAGGTGTACTGGGCTATCGATCGTTCACTGCTTGGGGAGGTGTAGTGGGCTATGAGGGGGTCACTGCTTGGGGAGGTGTAGTAGGCTATCAGCGGTCATTGCTTGGAAAGGTGCAGTGGGCTATCAGGGGGTCACTGCTTGGGGAGGTGTAGTGGGCTATCAGCGGTCACTGCTTGGGGAGGTGTAGTGGGCTATCAGTGGTCACTGCTTGGGAGGTGTAGAGGGCTATCAACAATCACTGCTTGGGGAGGTGTAATGGGCTATCAGGGGGTCACTGCTTCGGGAGGTGTAGTGGGCTATCAGTGGTCACTGCTTGGGGAGGTGTAGTGGGCTATCAGGGGGTCACTGCTTGGGGAGGTGTAGTGGGCTATGAGGGGGTCACTGCTTGGGGAGGTGTAGTAGGCTGTCTGCGGTCACTGCTTGGGAAGGTGTAGTGGGTTATCAGCGGTCACTGCTTGGGGAGGTGTAATGGGCTATCAGCGGTCACTGCTTGGAGAGGTGTAGTGGGTTTTCAGCGGTCACTGCATGGGTAGGTCTAGTGGGCTATCAGGTGGTCACTGCTTGGGGAGGTGCACTGGGCTATCAGGGGGTCACTGTTTGGGGAGGTGTAGTGGTCTATCAGGGGGTCACTGCTTGGGGAAGTGTAGTGGGCTATCAGTGGTCACTGCTTGGGGAGGTGTCGTGGGCTATCAGCGGTCACTGCTTGCGGAGGTGTAGTGGGCTATCAGGGGGTCACTGCTTGGGGAGGTGTAGTGGGCTATCAGCGGTCACTGCTTGGGGAGGTGTAGTGGACTATCAGGGGATCACTGCTTGGGGAGGTGGACTGGGCTATCGATCGTTCACTGCTTGGGGAGGTGTAGTGGGCTATGAGGGGGTCACTGCTTGGGGAGGTGTAGTAGGCTATCAGCGGTCATTGCTTGGAAAGGTGTAGTGGGCTATCAGGTGGTCACTGCTTGGGGAGGTGTAGTGGGCTATCAGCGGTCACTGCTTGGGGAGGTGTAGTTGGCTATCAGCGATCACTGCTTGGGGAGGTGTAGTGGGCTATCAGGGGGTCACTGCTTGTGGAGGTGTAGTGGGCTATCAGCGGTCACTGCTTGGGGAGGTGTAGTGGGCTATCAGCGGTCACTGCTTGGGGAGGTGTAGTGGGCTATCAGGCGGTCACTGCTTGAGGAGGTGTAGTGGGCTATCAGGCAGTCACTGCTTGGGGAGGTGTAGTGGGCAATCAGGGGGTCACTGCTTGGGGAGATGTAGTGGGCTATCAGGGGGTCACTGCTTCGGGAGGTGTAGTGGGCTATCAGCGGTCACTGCTTGGGGAGATGTAGTGGGCTATCAGGGGGTCACTGCTTGAGGATGTGTAGTGGGGTATCAGGGGTTCACTGCTTGGGGAGGTGTAGTGGGCTATCAGCGGTCACTGCTTGGGGAGGTGTAGTGGGCTATCAGCGGTCACTGCTTGGGGAGGTGTAGTGGGCTATCAGGCGGTCACTGCTTGAGGAGTTGTAGTGGGCTATCAGGCAGTCACTGCTTGGGGAGGTGTAGTGGGCAATCAGGGGGTCACTGCTTGGGGAGCTGTAGTGGGCTATCAGCGGTCATTGCTTGGGGAGGTGTAGTGGGCTATCAGCGGTCACTGCTTGGGGAGGTGTAGTGGGCTATCAGCGGTCACTGTTTGGGGAGGTGTAGTGGGCTATCAGCGGTCACTGCTTAGGGAGGTGTAGTGGGCTATCAGCGGTCACTGCTTGGGGAGGTGTAGTGGGCTATCAGCGGTCACTACTTGGGGAGGTGTCGTGGGCTATCAGGGGGTCACTGCTTGGGGAGGTGTAGTGGGCTATCAGGGGGTCACTGCTTGGGGAGGTGTAGTGGGCTATCAGGGTGTCACTGATTGGGGAGGTGTAGTGGGCTATCAGGGGGTCACTGCTTGGGGAGGTGTAGTGGGCTATCAGCGGTCACTGCTTGGGGAGGTGTAGTGGGCTATCAGGGTGTCACTGACTGGGGAGGTGTAGTGGGCTATCAGGGGGTCACTGCTTGGGGAGGTGTAGTGGGCTATCAGGGGGTCACTGCTTGGGGAGGTGTAGTGGGCTATCAGGCAGTCACTGCTTGGGGAGGTGTAGTGGGCAATCAGGGGGTCACTGCTTGGGGAGCTGTAGTGGGCTATCAGCGGTCATTGCTTGGGGAGGTGTAGTGGGCTATCAGCGGTCACTGCTTGGGGAGGTGTAGTGGGCTATCAGCGGTCACTGTTTGGGGAGGTGTAGTGGGCTATCAGCGGTCACTGCTTAGGGAGGTGTAGTGGGCTATCAGCGGTCACTGCTTGGGGAGGTGTAGTGGGCTATCAGCGGTCACTACTTGGGGAGGTGTCGTGGGCTATCAGGGGGTCACTGCTTGGGGAGGTGTAGTAGGCTGTCAGCGGTCATTGCTTGGGGAGGTGTAGTGGGCTATCAGGGGGTCACTGCTTGGGGAGGTGTAGTGGGCTATCAGCGGTCACTGCTTGGGGAGGTGTAGTGAGTTATCAGCGGTCACTGCTTGGGGAGGTGTATTGGGCTATCAGCGGTCACTGCTTGGAGAGGAGTAGTGGGTTTTCAGCGGTCACTGCATGGGTAGGTGTAGTGGGCTATCAGGGGGTCACTGCTTGGGGTGGTGCACTGGGCTATCAGGGGATCACTGTTTGGGGAGGTGTAGTGGTCTATCAGGGGGTCACTGCTTGGGGAAGTGTAGTGGGCTATCAGTGGTCACTGCTTGGGGAGGTGTCGTGGGCTATCAGCGGTCACTGCTTGGGGAGGTGTAGTGGGCTATCAGGGGGTCACTGCTTCGTGAGGTGTAGTGGGCTATCAGCGGTCACTGCTTGGGGAGGTGTAGTGGACTATCAGGGGATCACTGCTTGGGGAGGTGTACTGGGCTATCGATCGTTCACTGCTTGGGGAGGTGTAGTGGGCTATGAGGGGGTCACTGCTTGGGGAGGTGTAGTAGGCTATCAGCGGTCATTGCTTGGAAAGGTGCAGTGGGCTATCAGGGGGTCACTGCTTGGGGAGGTGTAGTGGGCTATCAGCGGTCACTGCTTGGGGAGGTGTAGTGGGCTATCAGTGGTCACTGCTTGGGAGGTGTAGAGGGCTATCAACAATCACTGCTTGGGGAGGTGTAATGGGCTATCAGGGGGTCACTGCTTCGGGAGGTGTAGTGGGCTATCAGTGGTCACTGCTTGGGGAGGTGTAGTGGGCTATCAGGGGGTCACTGCTTGGGGAGGTGTAGTGGGCTATGAGGGGGTCACTGCTTGGGGAGGTGTAGTAGGCTGTCTGCGGTCACTGCTTGGGAAGGTGTAGTGGGTTATCAGCGGTCACTGCTTGGGGAGGTGTAATGGGCTATCAGCGGTCACTGCTTGGAGAGGTGTAGTGGGTTTTCAGCGGTCACTGCATGGGTAGGTCTAGTGGGCTATCAGGTGGTCACTGCTTGGGGAGGTGCACTGGGCTATCAGGGGGTCACTGTTTGGGGAGGTGTAGTGGTCTATCAGGGGGTCACTGCTTGGGGAAGTGTAGTGGGCTATCAGTGGTCACTGCTTGGGGAGGTGTCGTGGGCTATCAGCGGTCACTGCTTGCGGAGGTGTAGTGGGCTATCAGGGGGTCACTGCTTGGGGAGGTGTAGTGGGCTATCAGCGGTCACTGCTTGGGGAGGTGTAGTGGACTATCAGGGGATCACTGCTTGGGGAGGTGGACTGGGCTATCGATCGTTCACTGCTTGGGGAGGTGTAGTGGGCTATGAGGGGGTCACTGCTTGGGGAGGTGTAGTAGGCTATCAGCGGTCATTGCTTGGAAAGGTGTAGTGGGCTATCAGGTGGTCACTGCTTGGGGAGGTGTAGTGGGCTATCAGCGGTCACTGCTTGGGGAGGTGTAGTTGGCTATCAGCGATCACTGCTTGGGGAGGTGTAGTGGGCTATCAGGGGGTCACTGCTTGTGGAGGTGTAGTGGGCTATCAGCGGTCACTGCTTGGGGAGGTGTAGTGGGCTATCAGCGGTCACTGCTTGGGGAGGTGTAGTGGGCTATCAGGCGGTCACTGCTTGAGGAGGTGTAGTGGGCTATCAGGCAGTCACTGCTTGGGGAGGTGTAGTGGGCAATCAGGGGGTCACTGCTTGGGGAGATGTAGTGGGCTATCAGGGGGTCACTGCTTCGGGAGGTGTAGTGGGCTATCAGCGGTCACTGCTTGGGGAGATGTAGTGGGCTATCAGGGGGTCACTGCTTGAGGATGTGTAGTGGGGTATCAGGGGTTCACTGCTTGGGGAGGTGTAGTGGGCTATCAGGGGTTCACTGCTTGTGGAGTTGTAGTCGGCTATCAGCGGTCATTGCTTGGGGAGGTGTAGTGGGCTATCAGCGGTCACTGCTTGGGGAGGTGTAGTGGGCTATCAGCGGTCACTGCTTGTGGAGGTGTAGTGGGCTATCAGCGGTCACTGCTTGGAGAGGTGTAGTGGGGAATCAGGGGGTAACTGCTTGGGGAGGTGTAGTGGGCTATCAGCGGTCATTGCTTGGGGAGGTGTAGTGGGCTATCAGCGGTCACTGCTTGTGGAGGTGTCGTGGGCTATCAGCGGTCATTGCTTGGGGAGGTGTAGTGGGCTATCAGCGGTCACTACTTTGGGAGGTGTAGTGGGCTATCAGCGGTCGTTGCTTGGGGAGGTGAAATGGGCTATCAGGGGGTCACTGCTTGGGAGGTGTAGTGGGCTATCAGTGGTCACTGCTTGGGGAGGTGTAGTGGGCTATCAGGGGGTCACTGCTTGGGAAGGTGTAGTGGGCTATGAGGGGGTCACTGCTTGGGGAGGTGTAGTAGGCTGTCTGCGATCATTGCTTGGGGAGGTGTAGTGGGCTATCAGGGGGTCACTGCTTGGGGAGGGGTAGTGGGCTATCAGCGGTCACTGCTTGGGAAGGTGTAGTGGGTTATCAGCGGTCACTGCTTGGGGAGGTGTAATGGGCTATCAGCGGTCACTGCTTGGAGAGGTGTAGTGGGTTTTCAGCGGTCACTGCATGGGTAGGTCTAGTGGGCTATCAGGTGGTCACTGCTTGGGGAGGTGCACTGGGCTATCAGGGGGTCACTGTTTGGGGAGGTGTAGTGGTCTATCAGGGGGTCACTGCTTGGGGAAGTGTAGTGGGCTATCAGTGGTCACTGCTTGGGGAGGTGTCGTGGGCTATCAGCGGTCACTGCTTGGGGAGGTGTAGTGGGCTATCAGGGGGTCACTGCTTGGGGAGGTGTAGTGGGCTATCAGCGGTCACTGCTTGGGGAGGTGTAGTGGACTATCAGGGGATCACTGCTTGGGGAGGTGTACTGGGCTGTCGATCGTTCACTGCTTGGGGAGGTGTAGTGGGCTATGAGGGGGTCACTGCTTGGGGAGGTGTAGTAGGCTATCAGCGGTCATTGCTTGGAAAGGTGTAGTGGGCTATCAGGGGGTCACTGCTTGGGGAGGTGTAGTGGGCTATCAGCGGTCACTGCTTGGGGAGGTGTAGTTGGCTATCAGCGATCACTGCTTGGGGAGGTGTAGTGGGCTATCAGGGGGTCACTGCTTGTGGAGGTGTAGTGGGCTATCAGCGGTCACTGCTTGGGGAGGTGTAGTGGGCTATCAGCGGTCACTGCTTGGGGAGGTGTAGTGGGCTATCAGGCGGTCACTGCTTGAGGAGTTGTAGTGGGCTATCAGGCAGTCACTGCTTGGGGAGGTGTAGTGGGCAATCAGGGGGTCACTGCTTGGGGAGCTGTAGTGGGCTATCAGCGGTCATTGCTTGGGGAGGTGTAGTGGGCTATCAGCGGTCACTGCTTGGGGAGGTGTAGTGGGCTATCAGCGGTCACTGTTTGGGGAGGTGTAGTGGGCTATCAGCGGTCACTGCTTAGGGAGGTGTAGTGGGCTATCAGCGGTCACTGCTTGGGGAGGTGTAGTGGGCTATCAGCGGTCACTACTTGGGGAGGTGTCGTGGGCTATCAGGGGGTCACTGCTTGGGGAGGTGTAGTGGGCTATCAGGGGGTCACTGCTTGGGGAGGTGTAGTGGGCTATCAGGGTGTCACTGATTGGGGAGGTGTAGTGGGCTATCAGGGGGTCACTGCTTGGGGAGGTGTAGTGGGCTATCAGCGGTCACTGCTTGGGGAGGTGTAGTGGGCTATCAGGGTGTCACTGACTGGGGAGGTGTAGTGGGCTATCAGGGGGTCACTGCTTGGGGAGGTGTAGTGGGCTATCAGGGGGTCACTGCTTGGGGAGGTGTAGTGGGCTATCAGGGGGTCACTGCTTGGGGAGGTGTAGTGGGCTATCAGGGTGTCACTGATTGGGGAGGTGTAGTGGGCTATCAGGGGGTCACTGCTTGGGGAGGTGTAGTGGGCTATCAGGGGGTCACTGCTTGGGGAGGTGTAGTGGGCTATCGGGCGGTCACTGCTTGGGGAGGTGTAGTGGGCTATCAGCGGTCACTGCTTGGGGAGGTGTAGTGGGCTATCAGGGGGTCACTGCTTGGGGAGGTGTCGTGGGCTATCAGCGGTCCCTGCTTGGGGAGGTGTAGTTGGCTATCAGCGGTCACTGCTTGGGGAGGTGTAGTGGGCTATCAGCGGTCACTGCTTAGGGAGGTGTAGTGGGCTATCAGCGGTCACTGCTTGGGGAGGTGTAGTGGGCTATCAGCGGTCACTGCTTGGGGAGGTGTAGTGGGCTATCAGGGGGTCACTGCTTGGGGAGGTGTAGTGGGCTATCAGGGGGTCACTGCTTGGGGAGGTGTAGTGGGCTATCAGGCGGTCACTGCTTGGGGAGGTGTAGTGGGCTTTCAGCGGTCACTGCTTGGGGAGGTGTAGTGGGCTATCAGGCGGTCACTGCTTGAGGATGTGTACTGGGGTATCAGGGGTTCACTGCTTGGGGAGGTGTAGTGGGCTATCAGGGGGTCACTGCTTGGGGAGCTGTAGTGGGCTATCAGCGGTCACTGCTTGGGGAGGTGTAGTGGACCATCAGGGAATCATTGCTTGGGGTGGTGTAGTGGGCTACCAGGGGGTCACTGCTTGGGGAGGTGTAGAGGGCTATCAGGGGGTCACTGCTTTGGGAGGTGTAGTAGGCCATCAGCGGTCATTGCTTGGGGAGGTGTAGTGGGCTATCAGGCGGTCACTGCTTGGGGAGGTGTAGTGGGCTATCAGGGGGTCACTGCTTGGGGAGGTGCAGTTGGCTATCAGGGTGTCACTGATTGGGGAGTTGTAGTGGGCTATCGGGCGGTCACTGCTTGGGGAGGTGTAGTGGGCTATCAGGGGGTCACTGCTTGGGGAGGTGTTGTGGGCTATCAGCGGTCACTGCTTGGGGAGGTGTAGTGGACCATCAGGGAATCATTGCTTGGGGTGGTGTAGTGGGCTACCAGGGGGTCACTGCTTGGGGATGTGTAGAGGGCTATCAGGGGGTCACTGCTTTGGGAGGTGTAGTAGGCCATCAGCGGTCATTGCTTGGGGAGGTGTAGTGGGCTATCAGGCGGTCACTGCTTGGGGAGGTGTAGTGGGCTATCAGGGGGTCACTGCTTGGGGAGGTGCAGTTGGCTATCAGGGTGTCACTGATTGGGGAGTTGTAGTGGGCTATCGGGCGGTCACTGCTTGGGGAGGTGTAGTGGGCTATCAGGGGGTCACTGCTTGGGGAGGTGTTGTGGGCTATCAGCGGTCACTGCTTGGGGAGGTGTAGTGGGCTATCAGCGGTCACTGCTTGGGGAGGTGTAGTGGACTAACAGGGAATCACTGCTTGGGGATGTGTACTGGGCTACCAGGGGGTCACTGTTTGGGGAGGTGTAGTGGGCTATCAGGCGGTCACTGCTTGGGGAGGTGTAGTGGGCTTTCAGGGGGTCAATGCTTTGGGAGGTGTACTGGGCTATGAGGGGGTCATTGCTTGGGGAGGTGTAGTAGGCTGTCAGCGGTCATTGCTTGGGGAGGTGTAGTGGGCTATCAGGGGGTCACTGCTTGGGGACGTTTAGTGGGCTATCAGCGGTCACTGCTTGGGGAGGTGTAGTGGGCTATCAGTGGTCACTGCTTGGGAGGTGTAGAGGGCTATCAACAATCACTGCTTGGGGAGGTGTAGTGGGCTATCAGGGGGTCACTGCTTCGGGAGGTGTAGTGGGCTATCAGCGGTCACTGCTTGGGGAGGTTTAGTGGGCTATCAGTGGTCACTGCTTGGGTAGGTGTAGTGGGCTATCAGGGGGTCACTGCTTGGGGAGGTGTAGTGGGCTATGAGGGGGTCACTGCTTGGGGAGGTGTAGTAGGCTGTCAGCGGTCATTGCTTGGGGAGGTGTAGTGGGCTATCAGGGGGTCACTGCTTGGGGAGGTGTAGTGGGCTACCAGCGGTCACTGCTTGGGGAGGTGTAGTGAGTTATCAGCGGTCACTGCTTGGGGAGGTGTATTGGGCTATCAGCGGTCACTGCTTGGAGAGGAGTAGTGGGTTTTCAGCGGTCACTGCATGGGTAGGTGTAGTGGGCTATCAGGGGGTCACTGCTTGGGGTGGTGCACTGGGCTATCAGGGGATCACTGTTTTGGGGAGGTGTAGTGGTCTTCAGGGGGTCACTGCTTGGGGAAGTGTAGTGGGCTATCAGTGGTCACTGCTTGGGGAGGTGTCGTGGGCTATCAGCGGTCACTGCTTGGGGAGGTGTAGTGGGCTATCAGGGGGTCACTGCTTCGTGAGGTGTAGTGGGCTATCAGCGGTCACTGCTTGGGGAGGTGTAGTGGACTATCAGGGGATCACTGCTTGGGGAGGTGTACTGGGCTATCGATCGTTCACTGCTTGGGGAGGTGTAGTGGGCTATGAGGGGGTCACTGCTTGGGGAGGTGTAGTAGGCTATCAGCGGTCATTGCTTGGAAAGGTGTAGTGGGCTATCAGGGGGTCACTGCTTGGGGAGGTGTAGTGGGCTATCAGCGGTCACTGCTTGGGGAGGTGTAGTGGGCTATCAGTGGTCACTGCTTGGGAGGTGTAGTGGGCTATCAGTGGTCACTGCTTGGGGAGGTGTAGTGGGCTATCAGGGGGTCACTGCTTGGGGAGGTGTAGTGGGCTATGAGGGGGTCACTGCTTGGGGAGGTGTAGTAGGCTGTCTGCGGTCATTGCTTGGGGAGGTGTAGTGGGCTATCAGGGGGTCACTGCTTGGGGAGGGGTAGTGGGCTATCAGCGGTCACTGCTTGGGAAGGTGTAGTGGGTTATCAGCGGTCACTGCTTGGGGAGGTGTAATGGGCTATCAGCGGTCACTGCTTGGAGAGGTGTAGTGGGTTTTCAGCGGTCACTGCATGGGTAGGTCTAGTGGGCTATCAGGTGATCACTGCTTGGGGAGGTGCACTGGGCTATCAGGGGGTCACTGTTTGGGGAGGTGTCGTGGGCTATCAGCGGTCACTGCTTGGGGAGGTGTAGTGGGCTATCAGGGGGTCACTGCTTGGGGAGGTGTAGTGGGCTATCAGCGGTCACTGCTTGGGGAGGTGTAGTGGACTATCAGGGGATCACTGCTTGGGGAGGTGTACTGGGCTATCGATCGTTCACTGCTTGGGGAGGTGTAGTGGGCTATGAGGGGGTCACTGCTTGGGGAGGTGTAGTAGGCTATCAGCGGTCATTGCTTGGAAAGTTGTAGTGGGCTATCAGGGGGTCACTGCTTGGGGAGGTGTAGTGGGCTATCAGGGGGTCACTGCTTGGGGAGGTGTAGTGGGCTATGAGGGGGTCACTGCTTGGGGAGGTGTAGTAGGCTGTCAGCGGTCATTGCTTGGGGAGGTGTAGTGGGCTATCAGGGGGTCACTGCTTGGGGAGGTGTAGTGGGCTATCAGCGGTCACTGCTTGGGGAGGTGTAGTGAGTTATCAGCGGTCACTGCTTGGGGAGGTGTATTGGGCTATCAGCGGTCACTGCTTGGAGAGGAGTAGTGGGTTTTCAGCGGTCACTGCATGGGTAGGTGTAGTGGGCTATCAGGGGGTCACTGCTTGGGGTGGTGCACTGGGCTATCAGGGGATCACTGTTTTGGGGAGGTGTAGTGGTCTTCAGGGGGTCACTGCTTGGGGAAGTGTAGTGGGCTATCAGTGGTCACTGCTTGGGGAGGTGTCGTGGGCTATCAGCGGTCACTGCTTGGGGAGGTGTAGTGGGCTATCAGGGGGTCACTGCTTCGTGAGGTGTAGTGGGCTATCAGCGGTCACTGCTTGGGGAGGTGTAGTGGACTATCAGGGGATCACTGCTTGGGGAGGTGTACTGGGCTATCGATCGTTCACTGCTTGGGGAGGTGTAGTGGGCTATGAGGGGGTCACTGCTTGGGGAGGTGTAGTAGGCTATCAGCGGTCATTGCTTGGAAAGGTGTAGTGGGCTATCAGGGGGTCACTGCTTGGGGAGGTGTAGTGGGCTATCAGCGGTCACTGCTTGGGGAGGTGTAGTGGGCTATCAGTGGTCACTGCTTGGGAGGTGTAGAGGGCTATCAACAATCACTGCTTGGGGAGGTGTAATGGGCTATCAGGGGGTCACTGCTTCGGGAGGTGTAGTGGGCTATCAGTGGTCACTGCTTGGGGAGGTGTAGTGGGCTATCAGGGGGTCACTGCTTGGGGAGGTGTAGTGGGCTATGAGGGGGTCACTGCTTGGGGAGGTGTAGTAGGCTGTCTGCGGTCATTGCTTGGGGAGGTGTAGTGGGCTATCAGGGGGTCACTGCTTGGGGAGGGGTAGTGGGCTATCAGCGGTCACTGCTTGGGAAGGTGTAGTGGGTTATCAGCGGTCACTGCTTGGGGAGGTGTAATGGGCTATCAGCGGTCACTGCTTGGAGAGGTGTAGTGGGTTTTCAGCGGTCACTGCATGGGTAGGTCTAGTGGGCTATCAGGTGATCACTGCTTGGGGAGGTGCACTGGGCTATCAGGGGGTCACTGTTTGGGGAGGTGTCGTGGGCTATCAGCGGTCACTGCTTGGGGAGGTGTAGTGGGCTATCAGGGGGTCACTGCTTGGGGAGGTGTAGTGGGCTATCAGCGGTCACTGCTTGGGGAGGTGTAGTGGACTATCAGGGGATCACTGCTTGGGGAGGTGTACTGGGCGATCGATCGTTCACTGCTTGGGGAGGTGTAGTGGGCTATGAGGGGGTCACTGCTTGGGGAGGTGTAGTAGGCTATCAGCGGTCATTGCTTGGAAAGTTGTAGTGGGCTATCAGGGGGTCACTGCTTGGGGAGGTGTAGTGGGCTATCAGCGGTCACTGCTTGGGGAGGTGTAGTTGGCTATCAGCGATCACTGCTTGGGGAGGTGTAGTGGGCTATCAGGGGGTCACTGCTTGTGGAGGTGTAGTGGGCTATCAGCGGTCACTGCTTGGGGAGGTGTAGTGGGCTATCAGCGGTCACTGCTTGGGGAGGTGTAGTGGGCTATCAGGCGGTCACTGCTTGAGGAGGTGTAGTGGGCTATCAGGCAGTCACTGCTTGGGGAGGTGTAGTGGGCTATCAGCGGTCACTGCTTGGGGAGGTGCAGTGGGCTATCAGCGGTCATTGCTTGGGGAGGTGTAGTGGGCTATCAGCGGTCACTACTTTGGGAGGTGTAGTGGGCTATCAGCGGTCATTGCTTGGGGAGGTGTAGTGGGCTATCAGCGGTCGTTGCTTGGGGAGGTGAAATGGGCTTTCAGCGGTCACTGCTTGGGGAGGTGTAGTGGGCTATCAGCGGTCATTGCTTGGGGAGGTGTAGTAGGCTATCAGGGGGTCACTGCTTGGGAGGTGTAGTGGGCTATCAGGGGGTCACTGCTTGTGGAGGTGTAGTGGGCTATCAGGCGGTCACTGCTTGTGAGGTGTAGTGGGCTATCAGCGGGTCGCTGCTTGTGGATGTGTAGTCGGCTATCAGGGGGTCACTGCTTGTGGAGGTGTAGTGGGCTATCAGCGGTCACTGCTTGGGGAGGTGTAGTGGGCTATCAGCGGTCACTGCTTGTGGAGGTGTAGTGGGCTATCAGCGGTCACTGCTTGGGGAGCTGTAGTGGGCTATCAGCGGTCATTGCTTGGGGAGGTGTAGTGGGCTATCAGCGGTCACTGCTTGGGGAGGTGTAGTGGGCTATCAGCGGTCACTGTTTGGGGAGGTGTAGTGGGCTATCAGCGGTCACTGCTTAGGGAGGTGTAGTGGGCTATCAGCGGTCACTGCTTGGGGAGGTGTAGTGGGCTATCAGCGGTCACTGCTTGGGGAGGTGTCTTGGGCTATCAGGGGGTCACTGCTTGGGGAGGTGTAGTGGGCTATCAGGGGGTCACTGCTTGGGGAGGTGTAGTGGGCTATCAGGGTGTCACTGATTGGGGAGGTGTAGTGGGCTATCAGGGGGTCACTGCTTGGGGAGGTGTAGTGGGCTATCAGGGGGTCACTGCTTGGGGAGGTGTAGTGAGCTATCAGGGTGTCACTGATTGGGGAGGTGTAGTGGGCTATCAGGGGGTCACTGCTTGGGGAGGTGTAGTGGGCTATCAGGGGGTCACTGCTTGGGGAGGTGTAGTGGGCTATCAGGGGGTCACTGCTTGGGGAGGTGTAGTGGGCTATCAGGGTGTCACTGATTGGGGAGGTGTAGTGGGCTATCAGGGGGTCACTGCTTGGGGAGGTGTAGTGGGCTATCAGGGGGTCACTGCTTGGGGAGGTGTAGTGGGCTATCGGGCGGTCACTGCTTGGGGAGGTGTTGTGGGCTATCAGCGGTCACTGCTTGGGGAGGTGTAGTGGGCTATCAGGGGGTCACTGCTTGGGGAGGTGTAGTGGGCTATCAGCGGTCCCTGCTTGGGGAGGTGTCGTTGGCTATCAGCGGTCACTGCTTGGGGAGGTGTAGTGGGCTATCAGCGGTCACTGCTTAGGGAGGTGTAGTGGGCTATCAGCGGTCACTGCTTGGGGAGGTGTAGTGGGCTATCAGCGGTCACTGCTTGGGGAGGTGTAGTGGGCTATCAGGGGGTCACTGCTTGGGGAGGTGTAGTGGGCTATCAGAGGGTCACTGCTTGGGGAGGTGTAGTGGGCTATCAGGCGGTCACTGCTTGGGGAGGTGTAGTGGGCTTTCAGCGGTCACTGCTTGGGGAGGTGTAGTGGGCTATCAGGCGGTCACTGCTTGAGGATGTGTACTGGGGTATCAGGGGTTCACTGCTTGGGGAGGTGTAGTGGGCTATCAGCGGTCACTGCTTGTAGAGGTGTAGTGGGCTATCAGCGGTCATTGCCTGGGGAGGTGTAGTGGGCTATCAGCGGTCACTACTTTTGGAGGTGTAGTGGGCTATCAGCGGTCATTGCTTGGGGAGGTGTAGTGGGCTATCAGCGGTCGTTGCTTGGGGAGGTGAAATGGGCTATCAGCGGTCACTGCTTGGGGAGGTGCAGTGGGCTATCAGCGGTCATTGCTTGGGAAGGTGTAGTGGGCTATTAGAGGGTCACTGCTTGGGAGGTGTAGTGGGCTATCAGGCGGTCACTGCTTGAGGAGGTGTAGTGGGGAATTAGGGGGTCACTGCTTGGGGAGGTGTAGTGGGGTATCAGGGGGTCACTGCTTGGGGAGGTGTAGTGGGCTATCAGTGGTCACTGCTTGTGGAGGTGCAGTGGGCTATCAGCGGTCATTGCTTGGGGAGGTGAAATGGGCTATCAGCGGTCACTGCTTGGGGAGGTGCAATGGGCTATCAGGGGGTCACTGCTTGGGGAGATGTAGTGGGCTATCAGCGGTCATTCCTTGGGGAGATGTAGTGGGCTATCAGGGGGTCACTGCTTGGGGAGATGTAGTGGGCTATCAGCGGTCACTGCTTGGGGAGGTGTAGTTGGCTATCAGGCAGTCACTGCTTGGGGAGGTGTCGTGGGCAATCAGGGGGTCACTGCTTGGGGAGGTGTAGTGGGCTATCAGGGGGTCACTGCTTGTGGAGGTGTAGTGGGCTATCAGCGGTCACTGCTTGGGGAGGTGTAGTGGGCTATCAGCGGTCACTGCTTGGGGAGGTGTAGTGGGCTATCAGGCGGTCACTGCTTGAGGAGGTGTCGTGGGCTATCAGGCAGTCAATGCTTGGGGAGGTGTAGTGGGCTATCAGGGGGTCACTGCTTGGGGAGCTGTAGTGGGCTATCAGCGGTCACTGCTTGGGGAGGTGTAGTGGACCATCAGGGAATCATTGCTTGGGGTGGTGTAGTGGGCTACCAGGGGGTCACTGCTTGGGGAGGTGTAGTGGGCTATCAGGGGGTCAGTGCTTGGGGAGGTGCAGTTGGCTATCAGGGTGTCACTGATTGGGGAGGTGTAGTGGGCTATCGGGCGGTCACTGCTTGGGGAGGTGTAGTGGGCTATCAGGGGGTCACTGCTTGGGGAGGTGTAGTGGGCTATCAGGGGGTCACTGCTTGGGAGGTGTAGTGGGCTATCAGGGGGTCACTGCTTGGGGAGGTGTAGTGGGCTATCAGGGGGTCACTGCTTGGGGAGGTGTAGTGGGCTATCAGGGGGTCACTGCTTGGGGAGGTGTAGTGGGCTATCGGGCGGTCACTGCTTGGGGAGGTGTAGTGGGCTTTCAGGGGGTCACTGCTTGGGGAGGTGTAGTGGGCTATCAGGGGGTCACTGCTTGGGGAGGTGTAGTGGGCTATCAGGGGGTCACTGCTTGGGGAGGTGTAGTGGGCTATCAGCGGTCACTGCTTGGGGAGGTGTAGTGGGCTATCAGCGGTCACTGCTTGGGGAGGTGTAGTGGGCTATCAGCGGTCACTGCTTAGGGAGGTGTAGTGGGTTATCAGGGGGTCACTACTTGCGGAGGTGTAGTGGGCTATCAGCGGTCACTGCTTGGGGAGGTGTAGTGGGCTACCAGGGGGTCACTGTTTGGGGACGTGTAGTGGGCTATCAGGCGGTCACTGCTTGGGGAGGTGTAGTGGGCTTTCAGGGGGTCACTGCTTGGGGAGGTGTAGTGGGCTATGAGGGGGTCACTGCTTGGGGAGGTGTAGTAGGCTGTCAGCGGTCATTGCTTGGGGAGGTGTAGTGGGCTATCAGGGGGTCACTGCTTGGGGTGGTGCACTGGGCTATCAGGGGATCACTGTTTGGGGAGGTGTAGTGGGCTATCAGTGGTCACTGCTTGGGGAGGTGTCGTGGGCTATCAGCGGTCACTGCTTGGGGAGGTGTAGTGGGCTATCAGGGGGTCACTGCTTGGGGAGGTGTAGTGGGCTATCAGGGGGTCACTGCTTGGGGAGGTGTAGTGGGCTATCAGGGTGTCACTGATTGGGGAGGTGTAGTGGGCTATCGGGCGGTCACTGCTTGGGGAGGTGTAGTGGGCTATCAGGGGGTCACTGCTTGGGGAGGTGTAGTGGGCTATCAGGGTGTCACTGATTGGGGAGGTGTAGTGGGCTATCGGGCGGTCACTGCTTGGGGAGGTGTAGTGGGCTATCAGCGGTCACTGCTTGGGGAGGTGTAGTGGGCTATCAGCGGTCACTGCTTGGGGAGGTGTAGTGGGCTATCAGCGGTCACTGCTTGGGGAGGTGTAGTGGGCTATCAGGGGGTCACTGCTTGGGGAGGTGTAGTGGGCTATCAGGGGGTCACTGCTTGGGGAGGTGTAGTGGGCTATCAGGCGGTCACTGCTTGCGGAGGTGTAGTGGGCTTTCAGGGGGGTCACTGCTTGGGGAGGAGTAGTGGGCTATCGGGCGGTCACTGCTTGGGGAGGTGTAGTGGGCTCTGAGGGGATCACTGCTTGGGGAGGTGTAGTAGGCTGTCAGCGGTCATTGCTTGGGGTGGTGTCGTGGGCTATCAGTGGGTCACTGCTTGGGGAGGTGTCGTGAGCTATCAGCGGTCACTGCTTGGGGAGGTGTAGTGGGCTTTCAGCGGTCACTGCTTGGGGAGGTGTAGTGGGCTATCAGGCGGTCACTGCTTGAGGATGTGTACTGGGGTATCAGGGGTTCACTGCTTGGGGAGGTGTAGTGGGCTATCAGCGGTCACTGCTTGTAGAGGTGTAGTGGGCTATCAGCGGTCATTGCCTGGGGAGGTGTAGTGGGCTATCAGCGGTCACTACTTTGCGAGCTGTAGTGGGCTATCAGCGGTCATTGCTTGGGGAGGTGTAGTGGGCTATCAGCGGTCACTGCTAGGGGAGGTGTAGTGGGCTATCAGCGGTCGTTGCTTGGGGAGGTGAAATGGGCTATCAGCGGTCACTGCTTGGGGAGGTGCAGTGGGCTATCAGCGGTCATTGCTTGGGGAGGTGTAGTGGGCTATTAGAGGGTCACTGCTTGGGAGGTATAGTGGGCTATCAGGCGGTCACTGCTTGAGGAGGTGTAGTGGGCTATCAGGCAGTCACTGCTTGGGGAGGTGTAGTGGGGAATCAGGGTGTCACTGCTTGGGGAGGTGTAGTGGGCTATCAGGGGGTCACTGCTTGGGGAGGTGTAGTGGGCTATCAGCGGTCACTGCTTGGGGAGGTGTAGTGGGCTATCAGGCGGTCACTGCTTGAGGATGTGCAGTGGGGTATCAGCGGTCATTGCTTGGGGAGGTGTAGTGGGCTATCAGCGGTCATTGCTTGGGGAGGTGTAGTGGGCTATCAGCGGTCACTGTTTGTGGAGGTGTAGTGGGCTATCAGCGGTCATTGCTTGGGGAGGTGTAGTGGGCTATCAGCGGTCACTGCTTGGGGAGGTGTAGTGGGCTATCAGCGGTCACTGTTTGGGGAGGTGTAGTGGGCTATCAGCGGTCACTGCTTAGGGAGGTGTAGTGGGCAATCAGGGGGTCACTGCTTTGGGAGGTGTAGTGGGTTATCAGCTGTCACTGCTTGGGGAGATGTAGTGGGCTATCAGGGGGTCACTGCTTGGGGAGGTGTAGTGGGGTATCAGGGGGTCACTGCTTGGGGAGGTGTAGTGGGCTACCAGTGGTCACTGCTTGTGGAGGTGTAGTGGGCTATCAGCGGTCATTGCTTGGGGAGGTGTAGTGGGCTATCAGCGGTTGTTGCTTGGGGAGGTGAAATGGGCTATCAGCGGTCACTGCTTGGGGAGGTGCAATGGGCTATCAGCGGTCACTGCTTGGGGAGGTGTAGTTGGCTATCAGGCAGTCACTGCTTGGGGAGGTGTAGTGGGCTATCAGCGGTCACTGCTTGGGGAGGTGTAGTTGGCTATCAGGCAGTCACTGCTTGGGGAGGTGTCGTGGGCAATCAGGGGGTCACTGCTTGGGGAGGTGTAGTGGGCTATCAGGGGGTCACTGCTTGTGGAGGTGTAGTGGGCTATCAGCGGTCACTGCTTGGGGAGGTGTAGTGGGCTATCAGCGGTCACTGCTTGGGGAGGTGTAGTGGGCTATCAGGCGGTCACTGCTTGAGGAGGTGTAGTGGGCTATCAGGCAGTCAATGCTTGGGGAGGTGTAGTGGGCTATCAGGGGGTCACTGCTTGGGGAGCTGTAGTGGGCTATCAGCGGTCACTGCTTGGGGAGGTGTAGTGGACCATCAGGGAATCATTGCTTGGGGTGGTGTAGTGGGCTACCAGGGGGTCACTGCTTGGGGAGGTGTAGTGGGCTATCAGGGGGTCACTGCTTTGGGAGGTGTAGTAGGCTATCAGTGGTCATTGCTTGGGGAGGTGTAGTGGGCTATCAGGCGGTCACTGCTTGGGGAGGTGTAGTGGGCTATCAGGGGGTCACTGCTTGGGGAGGTGCAGTTGGCTATCAGGGTGTCACTGATTGGGGAGGTGTAGTGGGCTATCGGGCGGTCACTGCTTGGGGAGGTGTAGTGGGCTATCAGGGGGTCACTGCTTGGGGAGGTGTAGTGGGCTATCAGCGGTCACTGCTTGGGGAGGTGTAGTGGGCTATCAGCGGTCACTGCTTGGGGAGGTGTAGTGGACTAACAGGGAATCACTGCTTGGGGAGGTGTACTGGGCTACCAGGGGGTCACTGTTTCGGGAGGTGTAGTGGGCTATCAGGCGGTCACTGCTTGGGGAGGTGTAGTGGGCTTTCAGGGGGTCAATGCTTTGGGAGGTGTACTGGGCTATGAGGGGGTCATTGCTTGGGGAGGTGTAGTAGGCTGTCAGCGGTCATTGCTTGGGGAGGTGTAGTGGGCTATCAGGGGGTCACTGCTTGGGGACGTGTAGTGGGCTATCAGCGGTCACTGCTTGGGGAGGTGTAGTGGGCTATCAGTGATCACTGCTTGGGAGGTGTAGAGGGCTATCAACAATCACTGCTTGGGGAGGTGTAGTGGGCTATCAGGGGGTCACTGCTTCGGGAGGTGTAGTGGGCTATCAGCGGTCACTGCTTGGGGAGGTTTAGTGGGCTATCAGTGGTCACTGCTTGGGTAGGTGTAGTGGGCTATCAGGGGGTCACTGCTTGGGGAGGTGTAGTGGGCTATGAGGGGGTCACTGCTTGGGGAGGTGTAGTAGGCTGTCAGCGGTCATTGCTTGGGGAGGTGTAGTGGGCTATCAGGGGGTCACTGCTTGGGGAGGTGTAGTGGGCTATCAGCGGTCACTGCTTGGGGAGGTGTAGTGAGTTATCAGCGGTCACTGCTTGGGGAGGTGTATTGGGCTATCAGCGGTCACTGCTTGGAGAGGAGTAGTGGGTTTTCAGCGGTCACTGCATGGGTAGGTGTAGTGGGCTATCAGGGGGTCACTGCTTGGGGTGGTGCACTGGGCTATCAGGGGATCACTGTTTGGGGAGGTGTAGTGGTCTATCAGGGGGTCACTGCTTGGGGAAGTGTAGTGGCTATCAGTGGTCACTGCTTGGGGAGGTGTCGTGGGCTATCAGCGGTCACTGCTTGGGGAGGTGCAGTGGGCTATCAGGGGGTCACTGCTTCGTGAGGTGTAGTGGGCTATCAGCGGTCACTGCTTGGGGAGGTGTAGTGGACTATCAGGGGATCACTGCTTGGGGAGGTGTACTGGGCTATCGATCGTTCACTGCTTGGGGAGGTGTAGTGGGCTATGAGGGGGTCACTGCTTGGGGAGGTGTAGTAGGCTATCAGCGGTCATTGCTTGGAAAGGTGTAGTGGGCTATCGATCGTTCACTGCTTGGGGAGGTGTAGTGGGCTATGAGGGGGTCACTGCTTGGGGAGGTGTAGTAGGCTATCAGCGGTCATTGCTTGGAAAGGTGTAGTGGGCTATCAGCGGTCACTGCTTGGGGAGGTGTAGTGAGTTATCAGCGGTCACTGCTTGGGGAGGTGTATTGGGCTATCAGCGGTCACTGCTTGGAGAGGAGTAGTGGGTTTTCAGCGGTCACTGCATGGGTAGGTGTAGTGGGCTATCAGGGGGTCACTGCTTGGGGTGGTGCACTGGGCTATCAGGGGATCACTGTTTGGGGAGGTGTAGTGGTCTATCAGGGGGTCACTGCTTGGGGAAGTGTAGTGGCTATCAGTGGTCACTGCTTGGGGAGGTGTCGTGGGCTATCAGCGGTCACTGCTTGGGGAGGTGCAGTGGGCTATCAGGGGGTCACTGCTTCGTGAGGTGTAGTGGGCTATCAGCGGTCACTGCTTGGGGAGGTGTAGTGGACTATCAGGGGATCACTGCTTGGGGAGGTGTACTGGGCTATCGATCGTTCACTGCTTGGGGAGGTGTAGTGGGCTATGAGGGGGTCACTGCTTGGGGAGGTGTAGTAGGCTATCAGCGGTCATTGCTTGGAAAGGTGTAGTGGGCTATCAGGGGGTCACTGCTTGGGGAGGTGTAGTGGGCTATCAGCGGTCACTGCTTGGGGAGGTGTAGTGGGCTATCAGTGGTCACTGCTTGGGAGGTGTAGAGGGCTATCAACAATCACTGCTTGGGGAGGTGTAATGGGCTATCAGGGGGTCACTGCTTCGGGAGGTGTAGTGGGCTATCAGTGGTCACTGCTTGGGGAGGTGTAGTGGGCTATCAGGGGGTCACTGCTTGGGGAGGTGTAGTGGGCTATGAGGGGGTCACTGCTTGGGGAGGTGTAGTAGGCTGTCTGCGGTCATTGCTTGGGGAGGTGTAGTGGGCTATCAGGGGGTCACTGCTTGGGGAGGTGTAGTGGGCTATCAGCGGTCACTGCTTGGGGAGGTGTCGTGGGCTATCAGCGGTCACTGCTTGGGGAGGTGTAGTGGGCTATCAGGGGGTCACTGCTTGGGGAGGTGTAGTGGGCTATCAGCGGTCACTGCTTGGGGAGGTGCAGTGGACTATCAGGGGATCACTGCTTGGGGAGGTGTACTGGGCTATCGATCGTTCACTGCTTGGGGAGGTGTAGTGGGCTATGAGGGGGTCACTGCTTGGGGAGGTGTAGTAGGCTATCAGCGGTCATTGCTTGGAATGGTGTAGTGGGCTATCAGGGGGTCACTGCTTGGGGAGGTGTAGTGGGCTATCAGCGGTCACTGCTTGGGGAGGTGTAGTTGGCTATCAGCGATCACTGCTTGGGGAGGTGTAGTGGGCTATCAGGGGGTCACTGCTTGTGGAGGTGTAGTGGGCTATCAGCGGTCACTGCTTGGGGAGGTGTAGTGGGCTATCAGCGGTCACTGCTTGGGGAGGTGTAGTGGGCTATCAGGCGGTCACTGCTTGAGGAGGTGTAGTGGGCTATCAGGCAGTCACTGCTTGGGGAGGTGTAGTGGGCAATCAGGGGGTCACTGCTTGGGGAGGTGTAGTGGGCTATGAGGGGGTCACTGCTTGGGGAGGTGTAGTGGGCTATCAGCGGTCACTACTTTGGGAGGTGTAGTGGGCTATCAGCGGTCATTGCTTGGGGAGGTGTAGTGGGCTATCAGCGGTCACTGCTAGGGGAGGTGTAGTGGGCTATCAGCGGTCGTTGCTTGGGGAGGTGAAATGGGCTATCAGCGGTCACTGCTTGGGTAGGTGCAGTGGGCTATCAGCGGTCATTGCTTGGGGAGGTGTAGTGGGCTATTAGAGGGTCACTGCTTGGGAGGTATAGTGGGCTATCAGGCGGTCACTGCTTGAGGAGGTGTAGTGGGCTATCAGGCAGTCACTGCTTGGGGAGGTGTAGTGGGGAATCAGGGTGTCACTGCTTGGGGAGGTGTAGTGGGCTATCAGGGGGTCACTGCTTGGGGAGGTGTAGTGGGCTATCAGCGGTCACTGCTTGGGGAGGTGTAGTGGGCTATCAGGCGGTCACTGCTTGAGGATGTGTAGTGGGGTATCAGCGGTCATTGCTTGGGGAGGTGTAGTGGGTTATCAGGGGGTCACTACTTGCGGAGGTGTAGTGGGCTATCAGCGGTCACTGCTTGGGGAGGTGTAGTGGGCTACCAGGGGGTCACTGTTTGGGGAGGTGTAGTGGGCTATCAGGCGGTCACTGCTTGGGGAGGTGTAGTGGGCTTTCAGGGGGTCACTGCTTGGGGAGGTGTAGTGGGCTATGAGGGGGTCACTGCTTGGGGAGGTGTAGTAGGCTGTCAGCGGTCATTGCTTGGGGAGGTATGGTGGGCTATCAGGGGGTCACTGCTTGGGGTGGTGCACTGGGCTATCAGGGGATCACTGTTTGGGGAGGTGTAGTGGGCTATCAGTGGTCACTGCTTGGGGAGGTGTCGTGGGCTATCAGCGGTCACTGCTTGGGGAGGTGTAGTGGGCTATCAGGGGGTCACTGCTTGGGGAGGTGTAGTGGGCTATCAGGGGGTCACTGCTTGGGGAGGTGTAGTGGGCTATCAGGGTGTCACTGATTGGGGAGGTGTAGTGGGCTATCGGGCGGTCACTGCTTGGGGAGGTGTAGTGGGCTATCAGGGGGTCACTGCTTGGGGAGGTGTAGTGGGCTATCAGGGTGTCACTGATTGGGGAGGTGTAGTGGGCTATCGGGCGGTCACTGCTTGGGGAGGTGTAGTGGGCTATCAGCGGTCACTGCTTGGGGAGGTGTAGTGGGCTATCAGCGGTCACTGCTTGGGGAGGTGTAGTGGGCTATCAGCGGTCACTGCTTGGGGAGGTGTAGTGGGCTATCAGGGGGTCACTGCTTGGGGAGGTGTAGTGGGCTATCAGGGGGTCACTGCTTGGGGAGGTGTAGTGGGCTATCAGGCGGTCACTGCTTGCGGAGGTGTAGTGGGCTTTCAGGGGGGTCACTGCTTGGGGAGGAGTAGTGGGCTATCGGGCGGTCACTGCTTGGGGAGGTGTAGTGGGCTCTGAGGGGATCACTGCTTGGGGAGGTGTAGTAGGCTGTCAGCGGTCATTGCTTGGGGTGGTGTCGTGGGCTATCAGTGGGTCACTGCTTGGGGAGGTGTCGTGAGCTATCAGCGGTCACTGCTTGGGGAGGTGTAGTGGGCTTTCAGCGGTCACTGCTTGGGGAGGTGTAGTGGGCTTTCAGGCGGTCACTGCTTGAGGATGTGTACTGGGGTATCAGGGGTTCACTGCTTGGGGAGGTGTAGTGGGCTATCAGCGGTCACTGCTTGTAGAGGTGTAGTGGGCTATCAGCGGTCATTGCCTGGGGAGGTGTAGTGGGCTATCAGCGGTCACTACTTTGCGAGCTGTAGTGGGCTATCAGCGGTCATTGCTTGGGGAGGTGTAGTGGGCTATCAGCGGTCACTGCTAGGGGAGGTGTAGTGGGCTATCAGCGGTCGTTGCTTGGGGAGGTGAAATGGGCTATCAGCGGTCACTGCTTGGGGAGGTGCAGTGGGCTATCAGCGGTCATTGCTTGGGGAGGTGTAGTGGGCTATTAGAGGGTCACTGCTTGGGAGGTATAGTGGGCTATCAGGCGGTCACTGCTTGAGGAGGTGTAGTGGGCTATCAGGCAGTCACTGCTTGGGGAGGTGTAGTGGGGAATCAGGGTGTCACTGCTTGGGGAGGTGTAGTGGGCTATCAGGGGGTCACTGCTTGGGGAGGTGTAGTGGGCTATCAGCGGTCACTGCTTGGGGAGGTGTAGTGGGCTATCAGGCGGTCACTGCTTGAGGATGTGCAGTGGGGTATCAGCGGTCATTGCTTGGGGAGGTGTAGTGGGCTATCAGCGGTCATTGCTTGGGGAGGTGTAGTGGGCTATCAGCGGTCACTGTTTGTGGAGGTGTAGTGGGCTATCAGCGGTCATTGCTTGGGGAGGTGTAGTGGGCTATCAGCGGTCACTGCTTGGGGAGGTGTAGTGGGCTATCAGCGGTCACTGTTTGGGGAGGTGTAGTGGGCTATCAGCGGTCACTGCTTAGGGAGGTGTAGTGGGCAATCAGGGGGTCACTGCTTTGGGAGGTGTAGTGGGTTATCAGCTGTCACTGCTTGGGGAGATGTAGTGGGCTATCAGGGGGTCACTGCTTGGGGAGGTGTAGTGGGGTATCAGGGGGTCACTGCTTGGGGAGGTGTAGTGGGCTACCAGTGGTCACTGCTTGTGGAGGTGTAGTGGGCTATCAGCGGTCATTGCTTGGGGAGGTGTAGTGGGCTATCAGCGGTTGTTGCTTGGGGAGGTGAAATGGGCTATCAGCGGTCACTGCTTGGGGAGGTGCAATGGGCTATCAGCGGTCACTGCTTGGGGAGGTGTAGTTGGCTATCAGGCAGTCACTGCTTGGGGAGGTGTAGTGGGCTATCAGCGGTCACTGCTTGGGGAGGTGTAGTTGGCTATCAGGCAGTCACTGCTTGGGGAGGTGTCGTGGGCAATCAGGGGGTCACTGCTTGGGGAGGTGTAGTGGGCTATCAGGGGGTCACTGCTTGTGGAGGTGTAGTGGGCTATCAGCGGTCACTGCTTGGGGAGGTGTAGTGGGCTATCAGCGGTCACTGCTTGGGGAGGTGTAGTGGGCTATCAGGCGGTCACTGCTTGAGGAGGTGTAGTGGGCTATCAGGCAGTCAATGCTTGGGGAGGTGTAGTGGGCTATCAGGGGGTCACTGCTTGGGGAGCTGTAGTGGGCTATCAGCGGTCACTGCTTGGGGAGGTGTAGTGGACCATCAGGGAATCATTGCTTGGGGTGGTGTAGTGGGCTACCAGGGGGTCACTGCTTGGGGAGGTGTAGTGGGCTATCAGGGGGTCACTGCTTTGGGAGGTGTAGTAGGCTATCAGCGGTCATTGCTTGGGGAGGTGTAGTGGGCTATCAGGCGGTCACTGCTTGGGGAGGTGTAGTGGGCTATCAGGGGGTCACTGCTTGGGGAGGTGCAGTTGGCTATCAGGGTGTCACTGATTGGGGAGGTGTAGTGGGCTATCGGGCGGTCACTGCTTGGGGAGGTGTAGTGGGCTATCAGGGGGTCACTGCTTGGGGAGGTGTAGTGGGCTATCAGCGGTCACTGCTTGGGGAGGTGTAGTGGGCTATCAGCGGTCACTGCTTGGGGAGGTGTAGTGGACTAACAGGGAATCACTGCTTGGGGAGGTGTACTGGGCTACCAGGGGGTCACTGTTTGGGGAGGTGTAGTGGGCTATCAGGCGGTCACTGCTTGGGGAGGTGTAGTGGGCTTTCAGGGGGTCAATGCTTTGGGAGGTGTACTGGGCTATGAGGGGGTCATTGCTTGGGGAGGTGTAGTAGGCTGTCAGCGGTCATTGCTTGGGGAGGTGTAGTGGGCTATCAGGGGGTCACTGCTTGGGGACGTGTAGTGGGCTATCAGCGGTCACTGCTTGGGGAGGTGTAGTGGGCTATCAGTGGTCACTGCTTGGGAGGTGTAGAGGGCTATCAACAATCACTGCTTGGGGAGGTGTAGTGGGCTATCAGGGGGTCACTGCTTCGGGAGGTGTAGTGGGCTATCAGCGGTCACTGCTTGGGGAGGTTTAGTGGGCTATCAGTGGTCACTGCTTGGGTAGGTGTAGTGGGCTATCAGGGGGTCACTGCTTGGGGAGGTGTAGTGGGCTATGAGGGGGTCACTGCTTGGGGAGGTGTAGTAGGCTGTCAGCGGTCATTGCTTGGGGAGGTGTAGTGGGCTATCAGGGGGTCACTGCTTGGGGAGGTGTAGTGGGCTATCAGCGGTCACTGCTTGGGGAGGTGTAGTGAGTTATCAGCGGTCACTGCTTGGGGAGGTGTATTGGGCTATCAGCGGTCACTGCTTGGAGAGGAGTAGTGGGTTTTCAGCGGTCACTGCATGGGTAGGTGTAGTGGGCTATCAGGGGGTCACTGCTTGGGGTGGTGCACTGGGCTATCAGGGGATCACTGTTTGGGGAGGTGTAGTGGTCTATCAGGGGGTCACTGCTTGGGGAAGTGTAGTGGCTATCAGTGGTCACTGCTTGGGGAGGTGTCGTGGGCTATCAGCGGTCACTGCTTGGGGAGGTGTAGTGGGCTATCAGGGGGTCACTGCTTCGTGAGGTGTAGTGGGCTATCAGCGGTCACTGCTTGGGGAGGTGTAGTGGACTATCAGGGGATCACTGCTTGGGGAGGTGTACTGGGCTATCGATCGTTCACTGCTTGGGGAGGTGTAGTGGGCTATGAGGGGGTCACTGCTTGGGGAGGTGTAGTAGGCTATCAGCGGTCATTGCTTGGAAAGGTGTAGTGGGCTATCAGGAGGTCACTGCTTGGGGAGGTGTAGTGGGCTATCAGCGGTCACTGCTTGGGGAGGTGTAGTGGGCTATCAGTGGTCACTGCTTGGGAGGTGTAGAGGGCTATCAACAATCACTGCTTGGGGAGGTGTAATGGGCTATCAGGGGGTCACTGCTTCGGGAGGTGTAGTGGGCTATCAGTGGTCACTGCTTGGGGAGGTGTAGTGGGCTATCAGGGGGTCACTGCTTGGGGAGGTGTAGTGGGCTATGAGGGGGTCACTGCTTGGGGAGGTGTAGTAGGCTGTCTGCGGTCATTGCTTGGGGAGGTGTAGTGGGCTATCAGGGGGTCACTGCTTGGGGAGGTGTAGTGGGCTATCAGCGGTCACTGCTTGGGGAGGTGTCGTGGGCTATCAGCGGTCACTGCTTGGGGAGGTGTAGTGGGCTATCAGGGGGTCACTGCTTGGGGAGGTGTAGTGGGCTATCAGCGGTCACTGCTTGGGGAGGTGCAGTGGACTATCAGGGGATCACTGTTTGGGGAGGTGTACTGGGCTATCGATCGTTCACTGCTTGGGGAGGTGTAGTGGGCTATGAGGGGGTCACTGCTTGGGGAGGTGTAGTAGGCTATCAGCGGTCATTGCTTGGAATGGTGTAGTGGGCTATCAGGGGGTCACTGCTTGGGGAGGTGTAGTGGGCTATCAGCGGTCACTGCTTGGGGAGGTGTAGTTGGCTATCAGCGATCACTGCTTGGGGAGGTGTAGTGGGCTATCAGGGGGTCACTGCTTGTGGAGGTGTAGTGGGCTATCAGCGGTCACTGCTTGGGGAGGTGTAGTGGGCTATCAGCGGTCACTGCTTGGGGAGGTGTAGTGGGCTATCAGGCGGTCACTGCTTGAGGAGGTGTAGTGGGCTATGAGGGGGTCACTGCTTGGGGAGGTGTAGTGGGCTATGAGGGGGTCACTGCTTGGGGAGGTGTAGTGGGCTATCAGCGGTCACTACTTTGGGAGGTGTAGTGGGCTATCAGCGGTCATTGCTTGGGGAGGTGTAGTGGGCTATCAGCGGTCACTGCTAGGGGAGGTGTAGTGGGCTATCAGCGGTCGTTGCTTGGGGAGGTGAAATGGGCTATCAGCGGTCACTGCTTGGGTAGGTGCAGTGGGCTATCAGCGGTCATTGCTTGGGGAGGTGTAGTGGGCTATTAGAGGGTCACTGCTTGGGAGGTATAGTGGGCTATCAGGCGGTCACTGCTTGAGGAGGTGTAGTGGGCTATCAGGCAGTCACTGCTTGGGGAGGTGTAGTGGGGAATCAGGGTGTCACTGCTTGGGGAGGTGTAGTGGGCTATCAGGGGGTCACTGCTTGGGGAGGTGTAGTGGGCTATCAGCGGTCACTGCTTGGGGAGGTGTAGTGGGCTATCAGGCGGTCACTGCTTGAGGATGTGTAGTGGGGTATCAGCGGTCATTGCTTGGGGAGGTGTAGTGGGCTATCAGCGGTCATTGCTTGGGGAGGTGTAGTGGGCTATCAGCGGTCACTGCTTGTGGAGGTGTAGTGGGCTATCAGCGGTCATTGCTTGGGGAGGTGTAGTGGGCTATCAGCGGTCACTGCTTGGGGAGGTGTAGTGGGCTATCAGCGGTCACTGTTTGGGGAGGTGTAGTGGGCTATCAGCGGTCACTGCTTAGGGAGGTGTAGTGGGCAATCAGGGGGTCACTGCTATGGGAGGTGTAGTGGGTTATCAGCTGTCACTGCTTGGGGAGATGTAGTGGGCTATCAGGGGGTCACTGCTTGGGGAGGTGTAGTGGGGTATCAGAGGGTCACTGCTTGGGGAGGTGTAGTGGGCTATCAGTGGTCACTGCTTGTGGAGGTGTATTGGGCTATCAGCGGTCATTGCTTGGGGAGGTGTAGTGGGCTATCAGCGGTTGTTGCTTGGGGAGGTGAAATGGGCTATCAGCGGTCACTGCTTGGGGAGGTGCAATGGGCTATCAGCGGTCACTGCTTGGGGAGGTGTAGTTGGCTATCAGGCAGTCACTGCTTGGGGAGGTGTAGTGGGCTATAGCGGTCACTGCTTGGGGAGGTGTAGTTGGCTATCAGGCAGTCACTGCTTGGGGAGGTGTCGTGGGCAATCAGGGGGTCACTGCTTGGGGAGGTGTAGTGGGCTATCAGGGGGTCACTGCTTGTGGAGGTGTAGTGGGCGATCAGCGGTCACTGCTTGGGGAGGTGTAGTGGGCTATCAGCGGTCACTGCTTGGGGAGGTGTAGTGGGCTATCAGGCGGTCACTGCTTGAGGAGGTGTAGTGGGCTATCAGGCAGTCAATGCTTGGGGAGGTGTAGTGGGCTATCAGGGGGTCACTGCTTTGGGAGGTGTAGTAGGCTATCAGCGGTCATTGCTTGGGGAGGTGTAGTGGGCTATCAGGCGGTCACTGCTTGGGGAGGTGTAGTGGGCTATCAGGGGGTCACTGCTTGGGGAGGTGCAGTTGGCTATCAGGGTGTCACTGATTGGGGAGGTGTAGTGGGCTATCGGGCGGTCACTGCTTGGGGAGGTGTAGTGGGCTATCAGGGGGTCACTGCTTGGGGAGGTGTAGTGGGCTATCAGCGGTCACTGCTTGGGGAGGTGTAGTGGGCTATCAGCGGTCACTGCTTGGGGAGGTGTAGTGGACTAACAGGGAATCACTGCTTGGGGAGGTGTACTGGGCTACCAGGGGGTCACTGTTTCGGGAGGTGTAGTGGGCTATCAGGCGGTCACTGCTTGGGGAGGTGTAGTGGGCTTTCAGGGGGTCAATGCTTTGGGAGGTGTACTGGGCTATGAGGGGGTCATTGCTTGGGGAGGTGTAGTAGGCTGTCAGCGGTCATTGCTTGGGGAGGTGTAGTGGGCTATCAGGGGGTCACTGCTTGGGGACGTGTAGTGGGCTATCAGCGGTCACTGCTTGGGGAGGTGTAGTGGGCTATCAGTGATCACTGCTTGGGAGGTGTAGAGGGCTATCAACAATCACTGCTTGGGGAGGTGTAGTGGGCTATCAGGGGGTCACTGCTTCGGGAGGTGTAGTGGGCTATCAGCGGTCACTGCTTGGGGAGGTTTAGTGGGCTATCAGTGGTCACTGCTTGGGTAGGTGTAGTGGGCTATCAGGGGGTCACTGCTTGGGGAGGTGTAGTGGGCTATGAGGGGGTCACTGCTTGGGGAGGTGTAGTAGGCTGTCAGCGGTCATTGCTTGGGGAGGTGTAGTGGGCTATCAGGGGGTCACTGCTTGGGGAGGTGTAGTGGGCTATCAGCGGTCACTGCTTGGGGAGGTGTAGTGAGTTATCAGCGGTCACTGCTTGGGGAGGTGTATTGGGCTATCAGCGGTCACTGCTTGGAGAGGAGTAGTGGGTTTTCAGCGGTCACTGCATGGGTAGGTGTAGTGGGCTATCAGGGGGTCACTGCTTGGGGTGGTGCACTGGGCTATCAGGGGATCACTGTTTGGGGAGGTGTAGTGGTCTATCAGGGGGTCACTGCTTGGGGAAGTGTAGTGGCTATCAGTGGTCACTGCTTGGGGAGGTGTCGTGGGCTATCAGCGGTCACTGCTTTGGGAGGTGTAGTGGGCTATCAGGGGGTCACTGCTTCGTGAGGTGTAGTGGGCTATCAGCGGTCACTGCTTGGGGAGGTGTAGTGGACTATCAGGGGATCACTGCTTGGGGAGGTGTACTGGGCTATCGATCGTTCACTGCTTGGGGAGGTGTAGTGGGCTATGAGGGGGTCACTGCTTGGGGAGGTGTAGTAGGCTATCAGCGGTCATTGCTTGGAAAGGTGTAGTGGGCTATCAGGGGGTCACTGCTTGGGGAGGTGTAGTGGGCTATCAGCGGTCACTGCTTTCGGAGGTGTAGTGGGCTATCAGTGGTCACTGCTTGGGAGGTGTAGAGGGCTATCAACAATCACTGCTTGGGGAGGTGTAATGGGCTATCAGGGGGTCACTGCTTCGGGAGGTGTAGTGGGCTATCAGTGGTCACTGCTTGGGGAGGTGTAGTGGGCTATCAGGGGGTCACTGCTTGGGGAGGTGTAGTGGGCTATGAGGGGGTCACTGCTTGGGGAGGTGTAGTAGGCTGTCTGCGGTCATTGCTTGGGGAGGTGTAGTGGGCTATCAGGGGGTCACTGCTTGGGGAGGTGTAGTGGGCTATCAGCGGTCACTGCTTGGGGAGGTGTCGTGGGCTATCAGCGGTCACTGCTTGGGGAGGTGTAGTGGGCTATCAGGGGGTCACTGCTTGGGGAGGTGTAGTGGGCTATCAGCGGTCACTGCTTGGGGAGGTGCAGTGGACTATCAGGGGATCACTGCTTGGGGAGGTGTACTGGGCTATCGATCGTTCACTGCTTGGGGAGGTGTAGTGGGCTATGAGGGGGTCACTGCTTGGGGAGGTGTAGTAGGCTATCAGCGGTCATTGCTTGGAATGGTGTAGTGGGCTATCAGGGGGTCACTGCTTGGGGAGGTGTAGTGGGCTATCAGCGGTCACTGCTTGGGGAGGTGTAGTTGGCTATCAGCGATCACTGCTTGGGGAGGTGTAGTGGGCTATCAGGGGGTCACTGCTTGTGGAGGTGTAGTGGGCTATCAGCGGTCACTGCTTGGGGAGGTGTAGTGGGCTATCAGCGGTCACTGCTTGGGGAGGTGTAGTGGGCTATCAGGCGGTCACTGCTTGAGGAGGTGTAGTGGGCTATCAGGCAGTCACTGCTTGGGGAGGTGTAGTGGGCAATCAGGGGGTCACTGCTTGGGGAGATGTAGTGGGCTATCAGGGGGTCACTGCTTCGGGAGGTGTAGTGGGCTATCAGCGGTCACTGCTTGGGGAGATGTAGTGGGCTATCAGGGGGTCACTGCTTGAGGATGTGTAGTGGGGTATCAGGGGTTCACTGCTTGGGGAGGTGTAGTGGGCTATCAGCGGTCACTGCTTGTGGAGGTGTAGTGGGCTATCAGCGGTCATTGCTTGGGGAGGTCTAGTGGGCTATCAGCGGTCACTACTTTAGGAGGTGTAGTGGGCTATCAGCGGTCATTGCTTGGGGAGGTGTAGTGGGCTATCAGCGGTCGTTTCTTGGGGAGGTGAAATGGGCTATCAGCGGTCACTGCTTGGGGAGGTGTAGTGGGCTATCAGAGGGTCACTGCTTGGGAGGTGTAGTGGGCTATCAGCGGTCACTGCTTGGGGAGGTGTAGTGGGCTATCAGCGGTCACTGCTTGGGGAGGTGTAGTTGGCTATCAGCGGTCACTGCTTGGGGAGGTGTAGTGGGCTATCAGCGGTCACTGCTTGTGGAGGTGTAGTGGGCTATCAGCGGTCACTGCTTGGGGAGCTGTAGTGGGCTATCAGGCGGTCACTGCTTGGGGAGGTGTCGTGGGCTATCAGGGGGTCACTGCTTGGGGAGGTGTAGTGGGCTTTCAGGGGGGTCACTGCTTGGGGAGCTGTAGTGGGCTCTGAGGGGATCACTGCTTGGGGAGGTGTAGTAGGCTGTCAGCGGTCATTGCTTGGGGAGGTGTCGTGGGCTATCAGTGGGTCACTGCTTGGGGAGGTGTAGTGGGCTATCAGCGGTCATTGCTTGGGGAGGTGTAGTGGGCTATCAGCGGTCATTGCTTGGGGAGGTGAAATGGGCTATCAGCGGTCACTGCTTGGGGAGGTGCAGTGGGCTATCAGCGGTCATTGCTTGGGGAGGTGTAGTGGGCTATCAGAGGGTCACTGCTTGGGAGGTGTAGTGGGCTATCAGGCGGTCACTGCTTGAGGAGGTGTAGTGGGCTATCAGCGGTCACTGCTTGGTGAGATGTAGTGGGCTATCAGGGGGTCACTGCTTGAGGATGTGTAGTGGGGTATCAGGGGTTCACTGCTTGTGGAGTTGTAGTCGGCCATCAGGGGGTCACTGCTTTTGGAGGTGTAGTGGGCTATCAGCGGTCACTGCTTGGGGAGGTGTAGTGGGCTATCAGGGGGTCACTACTTGGGGAGCTGTAGTGGGCTTTCAGGGGGGTCACTGCTTGGGGAGGAGTAGTGGGCTATCGGGCGGTCACTGCTTGGGGAGCTGTAGTGGGCTCTGAGGGGATCACTGCTTGGGGAGGTGTAGTAGGCTGTCAGCGGTCATTGCTTGGGGAGGTGTCGTGGGCTATCAGTGGGTCACTGCTTGGGGAGGTGTAGTGGGCTATCAGCGGTCACTGCTTGGGGAGGTGTAGTGGGCTATCAGCGGTCACTGCTTGGGGAGGTGTAGTGGGCTATCAGGCGGTCACTGCTTGAGGATGTGTACTGGGGTATCAGGGGTTCACTGCTTGGGGAGGTGTAGTGGGCTATCAGCGGTCACTGCTTGTAGAGGTGTAGTGGGCTATCAGCGGTCATTGCTTGGGGAGGTGTAGTGGGCTATCAGCGGTCACTACTTTGGGAGGTGCAGTGGGCTATCAGCGGTCATTGCTTGGGGAGGTGTAGTGGGCTATCAGAGGGTCACTGCTTGGGAGGTGTAGTGGGCTATCAGGCGGTCACTGCTTGAGGAGGTGTAGTGGGCTATCAGGCAGTCACTGCTTGGAGAGGTGTAGTGGGGAATCAGGGGGTCACTGCTTGGGGAGTTGTAGTGGGCTATCAGCGGGTCACTGCTTGGGGAGGTGTAGTGGGCTATCAGCGGTCACTGCTTGGGGAGGTGTAGTGGGCTATCAGCGGTCATTGCTTGGGGAGGTGTAGTGGGCTATCAGCGGTCACTGCTTGGGGAGGTGTAGTGGGCTATCAGGCGGTCACTGCTTGAGGAGGTGTAGTGGGCTATCAGGCAGTCACTGGTTGGGGAGGTGTAGTGGGCAATCAGGGGGTCACTGCTTGGGGAGATGTAGTGGGCTATCAGGGGGTCACTGCTTCGGGAGGTGTAGTGGGCTATCAGCGTTCACTGCTTGGGGAGATGTAGTGGGCTATCAGGGGGTCACTGCTTGAGGATGTGTAGTGGGGTATCAGGGGTTCACTGCTTGGGGAGGTGTAGTGGGCTATCAGCGGTCACTGCTTGTGGAGGTGTAGTGGGCTATCAGCGGTCATTGCTTGGGGAGGTGTAGTTGGCTATCAGCGGTCACTACTTTGGGAGGTGTAGTGGGCTATCAGCGGTCATTGCTTGGGGAGGTGTAGTGGGCTATCAGCGGTCGTTGCTTGGGGAGGTGAAATGGGCTATCAGCGGTCACTGCTTAGGGAGGTGTAGTGGGCTATCAGCGGTCACTGCTTGGGGAGGTGTCGTGGGCTATCAGAGGGTCACTGCTTGGGAGGTGTAGTGGCCTATCAGGCGGTCACTGCTTGAGGAGGTGTAGTGGGCTATCAGGGGGTCACTGCTTGGGAGGTGTAGTGGGCTATCAGCGGTCACTGCTTGGGGAGATGTAGTGGGCTATCAGGCGGTCACTGCTTGAGGAGGTGTAGTGGGCTATCAGCGGTCACTGCTTGGGAGGTGTAGTGGGCTATCAGGGGGTCACTGCTTGGGGAGATGTAGTGGGCTATCAGCGGTCACTGCTTGGGGAGCTGTAGTGGGCTCTGAGGGAATCACTGCTTGGGGAGGTGTAGTGGGCTATCAGCGGTCACTGCTTGGGGAGGTGTAGTGGGCTATCAGCGGTCACTGCTTGGGGAGATGTAGTGGGCTATCAGGGGGTCACTGCTTGAGGATGTGTAGTGGGGTATCAGGGGTTCACTGCTTGTGGAGTTGTAGTCGGCCATCAGGGGGTCACTGCTTGTGGAGGTGTAGTGGGCTATCAGCGGTCACTGCTTGGGGAGGTGTAGTGGGCTATCAGCGGTCACTGCTTGTGGAGGTGTAGTGGGCTATCAGCGGTCACTGCTTGGGGAGCTGTAGTGGGCTATCAGGCGGTCACTGCTTGGGGAGGTGTAGTGGGCTATCAGGGGGTCACTGCTTGGGGAGGTGTAGTGGGCTTTCAGGGGGGTCACTGCTTGGGGAGGAGTAGTGGGCTATCGGGCGGTCACTGCTTGGGGAGCTGTAGTGGGCTCTGAGGGGATCACTGCTTGGGGAGGTGTAGTAGGCTGTCAGCGGTCATTGCTTGGGGAGGTGTCGTGGGCTATCAGAGGGTCACTGCTTGGGAGGTGTAGTGGGCTATCAGGCGGTCACTGCTTGAGGAGGTGCAGTGGGCTATCAGCGGTCACTGCTTGGGGAGATGTAGTGGGCTATCAGGGGGTCACTGCTTGAGGATGTGTAGTGGGGTATCAGGGGTTCACTGCTTGTGGAGTTGTAGTCGGCCATCAGGGGGTCACTGCTTGTGGAGGTGTAGTGGGCTATCAGCGGTCACTGCTTGGGGAGGTGTAGTGGGCTATCAGCGGTCACTGCTTGTGGAGGTGTAGTGGGCTATCAGCGGTCACTGCTTGGGGAGCTGTAGTGGGCTATCAGGCGGTCACTGCTTGGGGAGGTGTAGTGGGCTATCAGGGGGTCACTGCTTGGGGAGGTGTAGTGGGCTTTCAGGGGGGTCACTGCTTGGGGAGGAGTAGTGGGCTATCGGGCGGTCACTGCTTGGGGAGCTGTAGTGGGCTCTGAGGGGATCACTGCTCGGGGAGGTGTAGTAGGCTGTCAGCGGTCATTGCTTGGGGAGGTGTCGTGGGCTATCAGTGGGTCACTGCTTGGGGAGGTGTACTGGGGTATCAGGGGTTCACTGCTTGGGGAGGTGTAGTGGGCTATCAGCGGTCACTGCTTGGGGAGGTGTACTGGGGTATCAGGGGTTCACTGCTTGGCGAGGTGTAGTGGGCTATCAGCGGTCATTGCTTGGGGAGGTGTAGTGGGCTATCAGCGGTCATTGCTTGGGGAGGTGAAATGGGCTATCAGCGGTCACTGCTTGGGGAGGTGCAGTGGGCTATCAGCGGTCATTGCTTGGGGAGGTGTAGTGGGCTATCAGCGGTCGTTGCTTGGGGAGGTGAAATGGGCTATCAGCGGTCACTGCTTGGGGAGGTGCAGTGGGCTATCAGCGGTCATTGCTTGGGGAGGTGTAGTGGGCTATCAGAGGGTCACTGCTTGGGAGGCGTAGTGGGCTATCAGGGGGTCACTGCTTGGGAGGTGTAGTGGGCTATCAGGGGGTCACTGCTTGGGGAGCTATAGTGGGGTATCAGCGGTCACTGCTTGGGAGGTGTAGTGGGGAATCAGGGGGTCACTGCTTGGGGAGGTGTAGTGGGCTATCAGGGGGTCACTGCTTGGGGAGGTGTAGTGGGCTATCAGCGGTCACTGCTTGGGGAGGTGTAGTGGGCTATCAGGCGGTCACTGCTTGAGGATGTGTGGTGGGCTATCAGCGGTCATTGCTTGGGGAGGTGTAGTGGGCTATCAGCGGTCACTGCTTGTGGAGGTGTAGTGGGCTATCAGCGGTCATTGCTTGGGGAGGTGTTGTGGGCTATCAGCGGTCATTGCTTGGGGAGGTGTAGTGGGCTATCAGCGGTCGTTGCTTGGGGAGGTGAAATGGGCTATCAGCGGTCACTGCTTGGGGAGGTGTAGTGGGCTATCAGCGGTCGTTGCTTGGGGAGGTGAAATGGGCTATCAGCGGTCACTGCTTGGGGAGGTGTAGTGGGCTATCAGCGGTCATTGCTTGGGGAGGTGTAGTAGGCTATCAGGGGGTCACTGCTTGGGAGGTGTAGTCGGCTATCAGGGGGTCACTGCTTGTGGAGGTGTAGTGGGCTATCAGGCGGTCACTGCTTGGGGAGGTGTAGTGGGATATCAGCGGTCACTGCTTGGGAGGTGTAGTGGGCTATCAGGGGGTCACTGCTTGGGGAGGTGTCATGGGCTATCAGGGGGTCACTGCTTGGGGAGGTGTAGTGGGCTATCAGGGGGTCACTGCTTGGGGAGGTGTAGTGGGCTATCGGGCGGTCACTGCTTGGGGAGGTGTAGTGGGCTATCAGGGGGTCACTGCTTGGGAGGTGTAGTGGGCTATCAGGGGGTCACTGCTTGGGGAGCTATAGTGGGGTATCAGCGGTCACTGCTTGGGGAGGTGTAGTGGGCTATCAGGGGGTCACTGCTTGGGGAGGTGTAGTGGGCTATCAGCGGTCACTGCTTGGGGAGGTGTCGTGGGCTATCAGCGGTCACTGCTTGGGGAGGTGTAGTGGGCTATCAGGGGGTCACTGCTTGGGGAGGTGTAGTGGGCTATCAGGGGGTCACTGCTTGGGGAGGTGTAGTGGGCTATCAGGCGGTCACTGCTTGGGGAGGTGTAGTGGGCTATCAGGCGGTCACTGCTTGGGGAGGTGTAGTGGGCTATCAGGCGGTCACTGCTTGGGGAGGTGTAGTGGGCTTTCAGGGGGGTCACTGCTTGGGGAGGTGTAGTGGGCTATCGGGCGGTCACTGCTTGGGGAGCTGTAGTGGGCTTTCAGGAGGGTCACTGCTTGGGGAGGAGTAGTGGGCTCTGAGGGGATCACTGCTTGGGGAGGTGTAGTAGGCTGTCAGCGGTCATTGCTTGGCGAGGTGTTGTGGGCTATCAGTGGGTCACTGCTTGGGGAGGTGTAGTGGGCTATCAGCGGTCACTGCTTGGGGAGGTGTAGTGGGCTATCAGCGGTCACTGCTTGGGGAGGTGTAGTGGGCTATCAGCGGTCACTGCATGGGGAGGTGTAGTGGGCTATCAGTGGGTCACAGCTTGGGGTGGTGCACTGGGCTATCAGGGGGTCACTGTTTGGGATGGTGTAGTGGTCTATCAGGGGGTCATTCTTGGGGAGGTGTAGTGGGCTATCAGGGGGTCACTGCTTGGGGAGGTGTCGTGGGCTATCAGGGGGTCACTCCTTGGGGAGGTGTAGTGGGCTATCAGGGGGTCACTGCTTGGGGAGGTGTCGTGGGCTATCAGCGGTCACTGCTTGGGGAGGTGTTGTGGACTGTCAGGGGCTCACTGCTTGGGGAGGTGTAGTGGGCTATCAGGGGGTCACTGCTTGGGGAGGTGTAGTGGGCTATCGGGCGGTCACTGCTTGGGGAGGTGTAGTGGGCTATGAGGGGGTCACTGCTTGGGGAGGTGTAGTGGGCTATGAGGGGGTCACTGCTTGGGGAGATGTAGTAGGCTGTCAGCGGTCACTGCTTGGGGAGGTGTAGTGGGCTATCAGCGGTCACTGCATGGGGAGGTGTAGTGGGCTATCAGGGGGTCACTGCTTGGGGAGGTGTAGTGGGCTATCAGCGGTCACTGCTTGGGGAGGTGTAGTGGGCTATCAGCGGTCACTGCATGGGGAGGTGTAGTGGGCTATCAGGGGGTCACTGCTTGGGGTGGTGTACTGGGCTATCAGGGGGTCACTGCTTGGGGAGGAGTAGTGGGCTATCAGGGGGTCACTGCTTGGGGAGGTGAAGTGGGCTATCAGGCGGTCACTGCTTGGGGAGGTGTAGTGGGCTATCGGGCGGTCACTGCTTGGGGAGGTGTAGTGGGCTATCAGGGGGTCACTGCTTGGGGAGGTGTAGTGGGCTATCAGGGGGTCACTGCTTGGGGAGGTGTAGTGTGCTATCAGGGATTCACTGCTTGGGGAGGTGTAGTGGGCTATCAGCAGGTCACTGCTTGGGGAGGTGTCGTGGGCTATCAGCGGTCACTGCTTGGGGAGGTGTCGTGGGCTATCAGCGGTCACTGCTTGGGGAGGTGTAGTGGGCTATCAGCGGTCACTGCTTGGGGAGGTGTAGTGGGCTATCAGCGGTCACTGTTTGTGGAGGTGTACTGGGCTATCAGGGGGTCACTGCTTGGGGAGGTGTAGTGGGCTATCAGGGGTTCACTGCTTGGGGAGGTTTAGTGGGCTATCATGCAGTCACTGCTTGGGGAGGTGTAGTGGGCTATCAGGGGGTCACTGCTTGGGGAGGTGTAGTGGGCTATCAGCGGTCACTGCTTGGGGAGGTGGAGCTGGACAGGGTATCGAAGGTCACTGTATTCCAGGTCCTATTCTGGAATGATGGGCTAGCATGGTACAAAGGACATTGCGGTCCGGATAAAGCCTTGTGAAGGCTTATGGAGGTAAATGTACACAGGAAACACGGCACAGAAAGAGGCCATTCGGCCCAGTCAGTCCAAGCCAGTGCTTGTCCTTCACTCGAGACTCCTCCCGTCTTTCCTCATCTAACTATCTGCAGAACTCTCTATTCCCTTCTCCCTCATGCTTGTCTAGCCTCCCCTTAAATAAATCGATACTATTCACTTCAACCTCTCCCTGGGGTAGTGAGCTCCACATTCTCACCAGGCTCTGGGTCAAGATTTTCAGGTACTGCAGGTGCCCGTTGGTGCTGAGGGCTTCTTTGGCGAGCAAGTGGAGGAACTGCTGCATAACTTCTCTACCTTTCAATTCTACCCCTCTAGAAATAAACCCTAGTGCTTGGTCTATTTTGTGGTACCTTATCGACTGGTCTATAGTTCACTGGACATGGATACAGGAATGGATTGGTGGTGGTGCTGCATCATCTAGAGGAGGAAGGCGGATTGCAAAAGTTTCTATAGGTATGTAAAGAGAAAAAGGTTGGTGAAGACAAACGTAGGTCCCCTGCAGTCAGAATCAGGGGAAGTCATAACGGGGAACAAAGAAATGGCAGACCAATTGAACAAGTACTTTGGTTCGGTATTCACTAAGGAGGATACAAACAACCTTCCGGATATAAAAGGGGTCAGAGGGTCTAGTAAGGAGGGGGAACTGAGGGAAATCTTTATTAGTCGGGAAATTGTGTTGGGGAAATTGATGGGATTGAAGGCCGATAAATCCCCAGGGCCTGATGGACTGCATCCTAGAGTACTTAAGGAGGTGGCCTTGGAAATAGCGGATGCATTGACAGTCATTTTCCAACATTCCATTGACTCTGGATCAGTTCCTATGGAGTGGAGGGTAGCCAATGTAACCCCACTTTTTAAAAAAGGAGGGAGAGAGAAAACAGGGAATTATAGACCGGTCAGCCTGACCTCAGTAGTGGGTAAAATGATGGAATCAATTATTAAGGATTTCATAGCAGTGCATCTGGAAAATGGTGACATGATAGGTCCAAGTCAGCATGGATTTGTGAAAGGGAAATCATGCTTGACAAATCTTCTGGAATTTTTTGAGGATGTTTCCAGTAAAGTGGACAAAGGAGAACCAGTTGATGTGGTATATTTGGACTTTCAGAAGGCTTTCGACAAGGTCCCACACAAGAGATTAATGTGCAAAGTTAAAGCACATGGGATTGGGGGTAGTGTGCTGACGTGGATTGAGAACTGGTTGTCAGACAGGAAGCAAAGAGTAGGAGTAAACGGGTACTTTTCAGAATGGCAGGCAGTGACTAGTGGAGTGCCGCAAGGTTCTGTGCTGCGGCCCCAGCTGTTTACATTGTACATTAATGATTTAGACGAGGGGATTAAATGCAGTATCTCCAAATTTACGGATGATACTAAGTTGGGTGGCAGTGTGAGCTGCGAGGAGGATGCTATTAGGCTGCAGAGCGACTTGGATAGGTTAGGTGAGTGGGCAAATGCATGGCAGATGAAGTATAATGTGGATAAATGTGAGGTTATCCACTTTGGTGGTAAAAACAGAGAGACAGACTATTATCTGAATGGTGACAGATTAGGAAAAGGGAAGGTGCAACGAGACCTGGGTGTCATGGTACATCAGTCATTGAAGGTTGGCATGCAGGTACAGCAGGCGGTTAAGAAAGCAAATGGCATGTTGGCCTTCATAGCGAGGGGATTTGAATACAGGGGCAGGGAGGTGTTGCTACAGTTGTACAGGGCCTTGGTGAGGCCACACCTGGAGTATTGTGTACAGTTTTGGTCTCCTAACTTGAGGAAGGACATTCTTGCTATTGAGGGAGTGCAGCGAAGGTTCACCAGACTGATTCCCGGGATGGCGGGACTGACCTATCAAGAAAGATTGGATCAACTGGGCTTGTAATCACTGGAGTTCAGAAGAATGAGAGGGGATCTCATAGAAACGTTTAAAATTCTGACGGGTTTAGACAGGTTAGATGCAGAAAGAATGTTCCCAATGTTGGGGAAGTCCAGAACCAGGGGTCACAGTCTAAGGATAAGGGGTAAGCCATTTAGGACCGAGATGAGGAGAAACTTCTTCACCCAGAGAGTGGTGAACCTGTGGAATTCTCTACCACAGAAAGTAGTTGAGGCCAATTCACTAAATATATTCAAAAGGGAGTTAGATGAAGTCCTTACTACTCGGGGGATCAAGGGGTATGGCGTGAAAGCAGGAAGGGGGTACTGAAGTTTCATGTTCAGCCATGAACTCATTGAATGGCGGTGCAGGCTAGAAGGGCTGAATGGCCTGCTCCTGCACCTATTTTCTATGTTTCTATGTTTCTAACTGCCTTTACAGTTCCCGGGCGGACAGCTCCCACATTCTGCTGGCTTCCATACGGCCGGTGGCACGCTGGAGGATGAGCGGCTCTGGGATTTGTTCCATCAATACTCGGCATGGCTGAACGTTCTGCTGCAGCAGCTCCTCCACTTGCTCACCAAAGAAGCCCTCAGCACCAAATACTAAAGGGTACCTGCAGTGTCTGAAAGAGCCCCAAGTTGCATGGCCAAGCTCATTGGCAAGGCAAGACCCACTGGATGCTGGGCCCTGCTCCGATATTGAGGGCACCCACACAGCTTGTTGCTGCACTAGACGCTCTCTGAAGGTGGTCCTCACTCTGTGACAGGGGATTGCTCTCTCACTCACCTGCGGGGCATTAGGCTGCTGGTCAGTAAAGCCGGCCGCAAGGTATTTCATGGCAGGGAATTTGGGACTTGCACTAAACCCTGCAGGAAGGCCCGCCAGACCCTAAATGTGGGTGGACCAGGACTAGTTTCACTGGGCAGTAACCTTCCTTGACGACTGAAGTTCACCAGATGCCAATAAATTGCAAGGTGTGAAAGCAGGGTGGCAGAGGCACTATGGATGCTGTCTGCCTTGGCCTTAACTGGAGGGCGCATATTAAGTCCACCCAAACTGTCCAGGAAATTAGTAGGATGAATACAGCTATAGACTGAGGCCTTTGCAAGAGCCCAAGTAAAAACTAAACCCCCCGCGCTCCCCCCCTGCCCCCCCAAGTGAAGGGACTTCCTGAACTCACAGTTTCAGACTCGGTCACCCTCGTGTTAAATACATGAAAAAGCCTAAACGACTGGAGATCGCGGTCCGGCTCAGGCTCCCAGCTTGGCTTCCGAAGGCGGGATGGCTCTGGGAAGCTGCCTCGGGCTGAAGAGACAGGGAAGGTTGATAGTGAGGCTCTGGAAACAGAGATGAGGGCCTTACGATCAGCCTTCCCTGCTGGTTCAGTCTGAGGAAGCTACCTGGAGGCTTCCTGCCTTCGGAAGCGATTAGCTACAAGCTCATGGATACAAAGGCCGATTGAGTTAGACCCTCCAGACATGAGTCCCCGCCTCGTGGGGGAGGTGCCACTGAGGCACCCATATCCTCCCTTGGAGTGAGAGCCCTTGGAACCATAGGAATTGGGAGAGATCCTGGCACCAGCAGTCACGGACTCCTCCGAGCCAGCTGGAGCCAGGGGAGGACTCCCTCTTAATTCTGGGAAGTCTCGGGGCAACAACCAGAGCGTCCCTTAATAAGAACATAAGAAATAGGAGCAGGAGTAGGCCATACAGTCCCTCGAGCCTGCTCCGCCATTCAGTACGATCATAGTTGATCTGATCATGGACGCAGCTCCACTTCCCCGCCCGCTCCCCATAACCCCTTATTCCCTTATCATTTAAGAAACTGTCTATTTCTGTCTTCAACTTATTCAATGTCCCAGCTTCCACAGCTCTCTGAGGCAGAGAATTCCACAGATCCACAACCCTCTGAGAGAAGAAATTTCTCCTCATCTCTGTTTTAAATGGGTGGCCCCTTATTCTAAGATCATGCCCTCTAGTTCTAGTCTCCCCCATCAGTGGAAACATCCTCTCTGCATCCACCTTGTCAAGCCCCCTCATAATCTTATACGTTTTGATAAGATCACCTCTCATTCTTCTGAATTCCAATGAGTAGAGGCCCAATTTACTCAACCTTTCCTCATAATTCAACCTTTCCTCATAATTCAACCCCCTCATCCCCGTGAACCTTCTCTGAACTGCCTCCAAAGCAAGAATATCCTTTCGTAAATATGGAAACCAAAACTGCACACAATATTCCAGGTGTGGCCTCACTAATACCCTGTATAACTGTAGCAAGACTTCCCTGCTTTTATACTCCATCCTCTTTGTAATAAAGGCCAAGATACCATTGGCCTTCCAGACCACTTGCTGCACCTGCATACTAACCTTTTGTATTTCATCCACAAGTACCCCCAGGCCCCGCTGTACTGCAGCACTTTGCAATCTTTCTCCTTTTGTGTTTCATGGGACTTTCCTGTTTAGTCCCGAGGCGGACTCCTGGCCGGCACTGGTTGGAGATGACTGCACAGACTGGGCTTTACCCACTGCCAGTGCAGTTCACCCCAAGCAATGCCGAACTGAGCCTGGAGTTGGAGCAGGGTTGGTGCTTGATGCCGATGAAGGGACATGAGGGCTAGATGGGTCTGTGGGGGGTGGGGTGGGGGGGCGGTTATTGGCCATCAAATTAAACACAAATTGAAAGGTGTGGAGATGGCACTGAGAAATGGATGGGGCACAGAGGGATGGCATCAGGAGAATTTCAGTTGCATCGCTCCGCTCCCTCTGCTGGCATTGATTTGTTTTCTGTCACGATGTGCTCTCTCTTGTGTGTCTGATCCACTTGTCTTTGTGGGTTCGTTACTCACAACTTTAGTCTGTAGGTATTTTGATGAAACCGCCCATTTTCTCTCTCTCAGCCTGCCGCCAACCATGTACCTCTCGCAGAAGAAGAAATTACAGATTTTTTTTAAATCATTGGATCGCAACAAGACAACTCCAGGTACTTTATCGCTACCCTTGTATAATAAACCATTGAAGCTGTAAATGCTTAATGCAGATTCTGGGTGCAAAACTATCAACGTGTTTCTTTTCATGTAATGTTACTGGCCACAGATTCTGATGCCATCTGAGTATTAAAGGTTGTTCGGGAATGTACACCTTCTTCAGAATCCGAGAGATGGTCCAGAATGGCGGCAATGCCATTAGGTGAACCAGGATCACTGGGACACAGAACTTCTCTGAAACAATCCGAGGTCTATTGGTGGCAGTACCTGAGCCAGCTGACCTGGGAGCAGGTCCTTGACTAGGACCCAGGGATTGGCAAGGTCAGAGGGCACCAGTAACAGCTGGGACAAGAGTTTCCCATCGACTCCTTGTCCCACAGATTATCCCAGTTGATTAGAACAACGAGCGAGTACTGATCTGGATTCAGTTCCCAGGGTTTGAGCATTGATGTCTGCATGGTCACTGCAGTGGATTATGGTGTTACACGCTCTGACTTTCACGGGGCATTATACAAGCTGGAATAAACAAACTCTCTACAGCAACACCCTTCCGACTGTCAGCTGGTTAGTGATGATTCCATGGTTCACACTCCCTTCACCAGGTCTTCTAGCCGGCCACATTCACTCCTAGAGAGATCAGCCAGTTAGTCACAGTCAGTACAGCTCCCGTTCCTTCACTTAAACTGCTTGTGCAGCCTCTTCTGCCTCAGCTTGCGGCTGTTTACAAACCTATCGTGATGTCAGTGATCACATGATGCACAGTGTAGGGTCAGGCTTGCCTTGTGATGTCACAGTTTGACCCGTCCAGTTAAAGGGGCCTCACCTTGATGTAACTGTGTTTGGCCAAAAAGCCTTGGGCCTTAGGTTGGATGTGCTGGAATGCAATAACAGCTTTGCACTTGGTTATGAACCAGAGAGTTGGGTGTGCGGGCAATGGGCAGTGATGGGATTGTTTGCCTTCTCCGTGCCCCCTTCTCTCAGTGGGGCCCAGTTAACTTTGTGACTGTTGCTCACCCTGCAGACTGTCCCGAGCAATGCCCTGGGAGATCTACCAATGATAAGTAGCTGTTTACATTTACAGAACACGGAGTGAGCACCAAACTCGAGAGCTGGGAGGGTCTGGTCAGTGAGGGAGCTGAGAGCGGGGCTCAGAAACGATCTGTGAGCAGGCTGCAGGCCCCAGACTAACTATTAGCAACCCCAGAGAAGATCTAATAACAAAATGAACGTTCTAACAACCTACTGTGCATCAGTATTACTGTATCTATTGAACTCTTTATGTTGCTCGTTATGACTTTCACAAATGATGATACAAGATCAATAGGTTAATAGCAACCTTTCACAGCTCACAACCTTCTCTCTAATCTGCTGGTTGATTATATTTTCATTGTTTGTGTTCTCTTCATAAAGCAAAGATGGTGAGATATTGTAGCCGGCCACATTCACTCCGAGAGAGATCAGCCAGCTAGTCACAGTCAGTGCAGCTCGCTTTCCTTCCCTTAAACTGCTTGTGTCTCAGGTTGCCCGATGTTTACAAACCTATTGTGATGCCTGATCCCACTGTGACGCACAGGGTAGGTCAGGCTTGCCTTGTGATGTCATAGTTTGACCCATCCAGTAAAAGGGTCTCACCTTGATGCAACTGTGTTTGGCCAAAAACCCTTGGGCTTTAGATTATAATGACTAGATGCTCTAGAATGCAATAACAGCTCTACACTTGGTTATGAGCCAGAGAAGAGGGTGCTCAGGCGATGGCCAATGATGAGCTTGTTTGCCTTCTCCGTGCCCCATCTCGGGGTGGAGGATGATTCTAGCACTTCAATGTGCTTCTGAAACAGCGTTTGTGTTTCTTGGGTTTGGAGCGCTGGACGCTCAGATCAACAGTGGTGCAGCATACCATTGATCAGGACACACTGATGCTGTGTTGTACATCATTTTCCAGTCTTCAGCCCAATTTCCCAACACATTCAGATCTGCCTCAATCAGACGAGTATTTTCTACAGTTCTAATACTCGCACAGATCTTGGGGGCACACATTTAAGTTGTATAAGGCTAGATCGAGGTTAGACATCAGGAGGTGGTTCTTTTCCCAGAGAATAGTAGACCTTTGGAACAAACTGCCGTTCCATGTGGTCGATGCAGACTCACTGAATTCCCTCAAACAAAAGCTGGACTTGTGTCTGGCTGCAGCAGAGATCACCTCTTATAGAAGGGACTTTAATGGCCAGAGTGATCTCCTGGACTAGGTTCGATCGCCTAGATGGGTCGGAGAGGAATTTCCCAGATTTTTGTTTCCAAAATTGGCCTGGAGGTTTTATCTGGTTTCTTGCCTCTCCCAGGAGGTCACATGGTTTGGGGTGGGGTGGAGTGTCTATGTTGTGATACACAATGTATCGGGATTGTGTGTGACTCGCTCGCTGGACCAGGTGGTCTTTACCTGTCCGTCATTGTTCGTATGTTTCATATCTTCCTCTTCCTGGTTGGTCTTTCCCTCTTCCCTCTCTTCTTCACCTTCTGCTTATTCCTTACCCTCCACCCCACCCTCGATCTTCACCCTTTGCCCTTCTTCCTTTTATTGCTTAAAATCCCTTCGCTGTGAGAAATGCTAGAACCAGGTACCTTATAGTCCATATAGGTTAGGAGTAACAGCTTTCCTCAGTCATGGAACTTCTGGCTTTGAAAGCCATGCATGACTTGAGGATATAATCTCGACTGATATTCAGCGCAGTGCTGAAGGAATGCTGCACAGTGAGAGGTGTGGTCTTCAGAACATGTTAAACCAAGGCCCCACAATGCCTATTCAGAGAGATGTACGGGATCCCATGGCATTAGGTGAAGAAAAGCAGGAGGTTCTCCCAGTGTTCCGGACAATAATTCTTCCTCAACCAACAGCAGAAAAATAGATGAATTGGTCATTCGTCTAATGGCTGTACATGGGATAGTTTTGTGCAAGAATTGGCCGTTGTGTTTGTGTAGAAAACAATATTACAAAAGTTATTCATTGGCTATGAGGGGCTTTAGAAGATCCTTAAGGTCCTGAAAGGCACAGCAAAGATACAAGATATATATTTTTTATCCAGATAGGGATGATGGAAGTAGGCAGGACATAAAATCATTGCACAGGAAGGAAAGGAAGTATATCTTATGTATAAAACTTTTCGGGCTGGATTTCCTGGGCCTTTGCGCTCTGGGTTTCGCTCCGGAGCGGCGTGAAAGGCAACGTTCAGGTCTCCTGCGCCCCGTCGCGATCTCCGGTCGGGATTTGCCGCGGCGCTGAGCAGTGTTGACGGGAAGAGCTGCGCCAAGTGTGCAACGTTTCTGGTTGTGACTCCGGCAGGAGTTTGGCCTTTTGCCCGATCCGTCCACCCAGAAGTGTGCCTGCAAAGTCCGTCTGGGAAATCGGTGCAGTCCGGCATAACCGGCGGCCCAGAGGGAGGTAAAGTGCTCCGAAGGTCAGTGTGAGTGTTTGTTCTTTTAAATTCTTTCCCGATTTGTGTTGTGTTGGCGTGGGCAATATTTTGGGAATTTTTTTTGGAAGGTTGTTTTCCACCATCCAGTCCTCCCCCCTGCGCACCCCCCCGGGGCCTCCCCCTCCCCACGCCCCCTCCCCACGCCCCTCACCCCCTCCCCACGCCCCCCCCTCCCCACGCCGCCCCCCCCTCCCCACGCCCCCCCTCCCCACGCCCCTTTCCCCCTCCCCCCTCCCCATGCCCCCCTCCCCACGCCCCCCCTCCCCCCTCCCCACGCCCCCCCTCCCCCCCTCCCCACGCCCCCCCTCCCCACGCCCCTTTCCCCCTCCCCCCTCCCCACGCCCCCCCCTCCCCACGCCCCCCCTCCCCCCTCACCACGCCCCCCCCTCCCCACGCCCCCCCATCCTCCCCCCCTCCCCTCCCCCTCCCCCCCCTCCCCCCCTCTCCCCCCCTTCCCCCCCCACTGTGCCCTTCCCCCCCACTGCGCCCTCCGCTGAAGCCTCTCTCGGAGCACTCGCGGCCCGGCACTTTAGTTCACGAGTTTCCCATCCTTTCTCCACGAGAGGTGTACGACGCCTCCTTTAGGCTGTGCCCCCTGATGCAGGGCCCAGATGCCCAAACTTACCTCCTGAAGCGCAAACTGTTCCCGGATGATAACTTTCCCGCCCTGCTTCCGTTTTCGCCCGCAAAACTGACAAGCCTAAAATCTAGCCCCAGATATATGATCGATAGCAATGTAACTATATACATAGGAAATGTGGCCATAAATGTCACAATCTTAATACATGGCTTAAAATGGCTGCTTGTGTAGAAAGGGAGATTGTCATTTGAGTATTATGTAGAGGCATGAGAGAGGTCCTCCTTATAGCAATAGACTTCCGCTGAGCTACACTTGCTAGTACTGGAGGATGTCCTGTTATCTCCTTTCTTGCTGGTGTGCCGTATTGTTTTAATTCCCATGTACTTTAACATTTTGATCCATGTTTTCAAATCCCTCCCTGGCCTCACTCTTCCCTATCTCTGTAACCTCCTCCAGTCCTACAACCCTCCGCAATATCTGCATTCCTCCAATTCTGGCCTCTTGCACATCTCCGATTTCCTTCGCTCCATTGGTGGCCCTGCCTTCAGCTGCCTCGGCCCCAAGCTCTGGAACTCCGTCCCTAAACCTCTCCACCTCTCTACCTCTCTTGCTTTAAGATGTTCCTTAAAACCCACCTCTTTCTTGTCATAATATCTCCTTCTGTGGCTCGGTGTCAAATGTTACAAACATACGAACAATGACGGACAGGTAAAGACCACCTGGTCCATCGAGTGAGTCCCACACAATCCCGATACCTTGTGTATCACAACATACACGCTCCACCCCACCCCAAACCATGTGACCTCCTGGGAGAGGCAAAAAAACATTAAAACCCCCCAGGCCAATTTTGGGGGAAAAGTCTGGGAAATTCCTCTTCGACCCATCTCGGTGATCGAAACTAGTCCAGGAGATCATTCTGGCCTTTAATTTCCTGCAGTGCCGACCTTCTGTCAGAGGTGATCTCCGCCGCACCCAGACACAAATCCAGCTTTTGTTTGAGGAATTCAGTGAGTCTGCATCGACCACATGGAACAGCTTGTTCCAGAGGGCTACTGTTCTCTGGGAAAAGACCCACCTCTTGATATCTAACCTCGATCTAGCCCGATACAACTTAAATGTGTGCCCCCTGATCCTGCCTGACCTATTTAATTGAAATAAAAGGTCAGCTGGAACACCATCTATTCCCTTCATTATCTTATGCTGTTTGAATGTCTTACTACATTAAAGCCACAATATAAATGCAAGCTGTTGGTTGCTGTGTGTCGAATAAACAGCAAATACAGCAGGAAAATACTCAGGCCCAGCCAAGCAGCCGATATAGCACACTTTCCAGGAACACACTGTCACATCTGATTCCGATGGTGCTTTGCAGTGAGATTTGGTAACCATTTGATCCAGTCCCTTTCTCTCTGTAAATCTAACACTTTGCCTGTGTGTGGAATGGTAAGATCGGTTATCCTAAGCAATTACAGATATTGATATACAAACAGTCAGTGATTATACATCAGCACTGAGCAATCAGAAACACTGTGGACTTAATTGCAGAACCGCCTTGAATTCTGCATCCAGTCTGCATTAGTCTAATATGTCCTTCCTTTGCGATGAGATGGTTCCTGTATTCGGGGTGGGGGGGTGGGGGGCGGTGGGGGTTGCTTTTATTGTCTACATAAAATTTACAGCCCAGAAACAGGTCATTCGGCCCAACAAGTGTTTATGCTCCACACAAGCCTCCTCTCACTCTATTTCGTCTCACTCTGTCAGCGTAACCTTCATCGCAGTCAGTCCACCTATGGCCCAAGCACCCAAGGCCCCACCCCACTGCTGGAAAAGAGGATAGAGTACGGTGGTTTGAAGCTCAGCTACGGGTTGAACAGAAAGCCGAGGCTGCATGCAGTCTGGTTCAGTGTGAAGCTGGCAAGGGTACAGAGATTGTGCAGGGACCCAAAACGATGGAGGTGCATTTCCACGAGGGGGGAGGGGGAGGCGGAGGCGAGGTCTCCCATTAGTCTGTAACCACGGAAATCCTGAAAAATGACCCATACAACGCTTACGCTATTTTAGAATTGTAGAATCATAGAAATCTACAGCATGGAAGGAGACCATTTTGGCCAACAAAGAGCTACCCAGCCTAATCTCACTTTCCAGCTCTTGGTCCGAAGCCCTGTAGGTTACGGCACTTCAAGTGCACATCCAAGTATTTTTTAAATATGGTGAGGTTTTCTGCCTCTACCACCCTTTCAGGCAGTGAGTTCCAGACCCCCACCACCCTCTGGCTGAAGACATTTCCCTCAAATCCCCTCTAAACCTCCTACTAATTACTTCAAATCTATGCCCCCTGGTTGTTGACCCCTCTGCTAAGGGAAATAGACCATTCCTATCCACTCTATCAAGGCCACTCATAATTTTGTACACCTCAATAAGCTCACCCCTCAGCCTCCTCTGTTCCAAAGAAAACAAACCCAACCTATCCAATCTTCCCTCGTAGCTTAAATTCTTCAGTAGAGACAACATCCTCGTAAATCTCCTCTGTACCCTCTAGTGCAGTCACATATTTCCTGTAATGTGGTGACCAGAACTGCATGCAGTACTCTAGCTGTGGCCTAGCTAATGGTTTATACAGTTCCTCCCTGCTCTTGTATTCCATGCCTCGGCTAATAAAAGCAAGTATTTTGTATGCCTTCTTAACCACCTTATCTACCTGGCCTACTACCTTCAGGGATCTGTGGACCTGCACTCCCAGGTCCCTTTGTTCCTCTACACTTTTCAGTGTCGTACCATTTAATGTGTATTCCCTTTCCTTGTTAGTCTTCCCCAAATGCATTACCTCACACTTCACCGGATTGAATTCCATTTGCCACTGTTCTGCCCACCTGACCAGTACATTGATATCTTCCTGCAGTCCACAGCTTTCTTCTTCATTATCAACCACACAGCCTATTTTAATATCATCTCCAAACTTCTTAATTATACCCCCTACGTTCAAGGCTAAATCATTGATATATACCACAAAAAGCAAGGGACCCAACACTGAGCCCTGTGGGACCACACTGGATACAGCCTTCCAGTCACAAAAACACCCATCAACCATTACCCTTTGCTTCCTGCCTCTGAGCCAATTTTGGATCCAACTTGCCATTTTACCCTGAATCCCATGGGCTTTTACTTTTGTGACCAGTCTGCCATGTGAGACCTTATCAAAAGCCTTGCTAAAATCCATATACACTACATCCTACACACTGCCCTCATTGACGCTCCTGGTTATCGCCTAAAAAAATTCAATCAAGTTAGTCAAACACGACCTTCCCTTAACAAATCTGTGCTGACTGTCCCTGATTATTCCGGGTTTCTGTGGATGACTTGACAAAGTTACGATAAATGATTGGGCGAACGCCCCATGGTAATTCACTCCTTGTGTTTTTAGTCTTCCTGATGTTCAATTGGAGGAAATCCTGAGTCATCCACAATTTCATGTCTGGCAGAGAAGGCGGTGGGGTTGAGAGAAATGGTGGGAAGGTAGAGCTGGGTGCAGCTTACGTGTGCAGTTTGTCTCTGTGTATAAAAGTGTCACAGAGGCCCGGCATGTAGATGAGGAAGAGAAACAGGCCATGGATGGATGCCTGGAGAGTTGAGCAGCTGAAGGGGAAGCCATTGCTGCAGATGTTAAGGGAATGGAACCACAGCAGGCCAGTCTCACTGAGATGAACCACAGAGGAGAGGCGGTGGGCGGAGTGATCACCGATGCCAATCACTGCAAGACATTGAGGAGCACAAGGAGGGATAATGAGGCACAGTCGTGCTCACAACAGAAACTATCGGTGACACTAACCAAGGCTGACTCGGTGCTGTGGTAGGGCAGGAACTTGACAGAAGGAATTTGAACAGGACAAAAGCAAAATACTGCGAACGATGTAATCTGAAATAAAAACAGAAAAAGCTGTAAATCTCAGCAGGTCAGGCAGCATCTGTGGGGAGAAACAGAGTTAACGTTTCATGTCATGAACCCTTGGTCACCGACCCGAAACGTTAACTCTGTTTTTCTCTCCACAGATGCTGCCTGACCCGCTGAGATTTCCAGATTTGAACAGGATGTGTCGGGAGAGGTGAGTACACAGCTCGAAAGAAATGATTGCATTTATATAGCCTCACGTTGTCCCTAAGCAACTAATGAAGTACTTTTGAAGTGTAGTTACTGATGTAACTCAGGAAACGGGCAGCCAATTTGTGCACAGCAAGGTCCCACAAACAGCAATGTGATATTGACCAGATCATTTGTTTTAGTGATGTAGGTGGAGGGATAAATATTGGCCAGGACACCAGGGAGAACTCCCCTGCTCTACATCAAATAGTGCCAAAGTATCTTGTACATTCACCTGAGAGAGCAGACGAGGCCTCGGTTTAATCAAAAAAATGGCACCTCCGATACTGCACTGGAGGGTCGGCCTGGATTTTGTGCTCCAGTCTCTGGAAGGTGACAACACTTTCAACAACGTGAGGCAAGAAAAGAAGAAGATAAATTAGGCATCAGGTGGAGGACATTGTGAGGGCAGTAGCCTGAGTTAGGCAGTGGGTTGGTCATGTTTGGGGTGGATAGGTTGATCCACTGTTACTGGTGTGACAGAGGGGGGGCTGGGTCAGGGCAGGGCAGGGACTGCCAAATTGTTGGGGATGTCAACCTTTGGGTGAGATGTTGAATGGAGGTCCTGCCTAAAGTTCCAATAGTTATAGCAAACGTTGACAATCCCATAATATTATTCAAAGGTGATGTTGCACCAATGTCAGTGTTCTCGCTCAGGCCAACATCCCCAGCATCGAAGCTCTGATCACTCGCCCAGCTCCGTTGGGCAGGCCACTTTGTTCTCATGCCCGACACAAGACTCCCAAAGCAAGCGCTCTACTCGGAACTCCTACACGGCAAGCGAGCCCCAGGTGGGCAGAGGAAACGTTTCAAGGACACCCTCAAAGCCAGGGAGTCCCTGGCCAAAGAATGCCCTAAGTGGAGGAGGTGCATCCGGGAAGGTGCTGAGCACCTCGAGTCTCGTCGCCGAGAGCATGCAGAAAACAAGCGCAGGCAGCGGAAGGAGCGTGCGGCAAACCAGTCCCACCCACCCTTTCCCTCAACCACTATCTGCCCCATCTGTGACAGAGACTGTAATTCCCGTATTGGACTGTACAGCCACCTGAGAACTCACTTTTAAAGAGGAAGCAAGTCTCCCTCGATCCCGAGGGACTTCCGATGACAATGATGATTGAAAGAGAAGAGGGTCTGTGATGAACTTTGCTCCCTTAACCAAAAGCAGGTTAACTGGTCAGGTCTAATTGCTAGTTGTGGGATTTAGCAATTCATTTACAAGGATGATACTGGCTGGGGCGAAGGCAGAAGGGTGACCTGATAAAGATCTTTAAGATTATGAAAGGGTTCCATTGAGTAGATGTAGTGAAGATATTGCCAAGTTTGGGGAGACCAAAACTCGAGGTCACAAACATAAGGTAGTCACATAAATACTATAAGGAATTCAGGGGAAACTACTTTGCTCAGAGAATATTTAGAATATAGAACTCATTACCACATGGAGTAGTTGAGGTGAATAACATAGATGCGTTTAAAGGGAAGCTAGATAAACACATGAGGGTGAAAGGAATGTGTTAATATAGTGAGAGGCGGTAGGGTGGGAGGTACTGCTCCACCTAGTGGATTACTGTGCTAATGCATCATCATCATCATCATAGGCAGTCCCGCAGAATCGAGGAAGACTTGCTTCCATTCCTGAAGTGAATTCTGAGGTGGCTGAATAGTCCAATACGAGAGCCACAGAGTCTGTCGCAGGTGGGACAGATAGTCGTTGAGGGAAGGGGTGGGTAGGGAGTCTGGTTTGGCGCATGCTCCTTCCGCTGCCTGCGCTTGATTTCTGCATGCTCTCGGCGACGAGACTCGAGGTGCTCAGCGCCCTCCCGGATGCACTTCCTCCACTTAGGGCGGTCTTGGGCCAGGGACTCCCAGGTGTCAGTGGGGATGTTGCACTTTATCAGGGAGGCTTTGCGGCTGTCCTTGTAGCGTTTTCGCTGCCCACCTTTGGCTCATTTGCCGTGAAGTAGCTCTGAATAAAGCACTTGCTTTGGGAGTCTCGTGTCTGGCATGCGAACAATGTGGCCTGCCCAGCGGAGCTGATCAAGTGTGGTCAGTGCTTCAATGCTGGGGATGTTGGCCTGGTTGAGGACGCTAATATTGGTGCGCCCTCCCAGGGGATTTGCAGGATCTTGAGGAGACATCGTTGGTGATATTTCTCCAGCACCTTGAGGTGTCTGCTGTACATGGTCCATGTTTCTGAGCCATACAGGAGGGTGGGTATTACTACAGCCCTGTAGACCATGAGCTTGGTGGCAGTTTTGAGGGCCTGGTCTTCAAACACACTTTTCCTCAGGCGGCCGAAGGTTGCACTAGCGCACTGGAGGCGGTGTTGGATCTCGTTGTCAATGCCTGCTCTTGTTGATAGGAGGCTCCAGAGCTATGGGAAATGGCCCATGGTGTCCAGGGCCACGCCGTGGGTCGTGATGACTGCGGTGGGGGGGGGGGTGGGAGTGCTGTGCGGTGAGGACAGGTTGATGGAGGACCTTTGTCTTACGGATGTTTAATGTAAGGCCCATGATTTTGTACGCCTCAGTAGATACATCGACTACGTCCTGGAGTTCAGCCTCTGTATGTGTGCAGACGCAGGCATCGTCCGTGTACTCATGTAAATACAATAAAATCATCATGTGACAAGAACACCTGACAAGTGCCCGTGTAATGGAACCATCTTTTAAGTGTGTGTTTGTGATATAAAGAATATTGTCCACTGGTGATGTAGGATAGGATAATGGGATTCCCTCGCTGATATTTTTGTCGGTGGATGAATCAGCCATCAGACAGACAGACTTTGAGAATTTCCTTGTTTTGCAGAACAGCGAAAAATCCGCGGTAAATTACAAGCACACTTAGCGGAACTGTCAGAGTCCAGATGGCTGCACCTATGAGAATAATTGGGCGCTTGGGTGAGTTCTAACGCCACCGAGAGACTTTTGGAGCATATGTTGAGAGGCTAGAAATGTTTTTCACCGCAATTAGTATCATCGAAGTCCCCGATGATGAAAAACGTAACCGGGTGGTGTTAGAATGAAAACAAGCCATTTTCCTGACTGAAGCAGGCCCCGAGGTGTATGAAATCCTGAAAAATGTTCTTGTTCCCGTCAAACCAAAGGACACACCAGTGAAGGAGATTTTAACGAAGTTCGAACAGAGTACAGTTCTAAGCTCCTGGAAATTGCTGAAAGTTAGCATTTTAGAACACGAGATCAATTCCATGATGAGAATATCAGTGAGTACATTGTAGCGTTAAAAAGCTATCATTCACTGTCATTTTTGAAACTTTCAGGACCAAGCACTGCATGACCGCTTTGTTTGTGGGAGGGAAAATGAAGCAATCAGAAGAAAGTTGTTGACAACTCCTAACTTGATTTTTGATTTTGCTTGTCAGACAGCTACGTTGATAGATATGGCCGACCAATATTCCCAAGAATTTCATATCATTTCCAGTCATCAGACAACCGAGGTGAATCACCTGCAGGTTAGAAGTATAAGGCAGTTGGGCCCCAAGGCCTCAGCAACTGGTCAAGGTAACAGAGCATTGAAGTTGTACTATTGGTGTCTGGGACAACACATTGTTCAAAGTTGTCCATATGTGAAGGCAGAATGTTTCTTCTGTAAGAAAACTGGGCATCTTGCAAAGGCATGCCGACTGAAGAATAAACTTACTTTCAAGGCTATAAGTAGAAATTGTCAGAGCATTGAAGAGAAGCAACAGGGCGAGGAGGTTCTGGATCACAAGAGTACCTAACAGCGATTCTTGAAGTATCGTCATCCAAGTAGATGTTGCAGGAACTAGGATACCCATGGAAATCAACACTGGTGCATCCGTGAGCATAGTACCGGAATCGCTATATCTCGACAAGTTGAGTGATTTTCCACTGGAGAAGTTGAAGATAGAGTTGCGAAGCTACTCAGGAGAGCAAATCCCTGTGGTAGGATGTATCACTGTACCGGTGAAATAATGGATCAGTTTCAGAGCTTTCCTACCTTAGTAGTGTCTGCCTTGATAGGTAGAAATTGGGTGAGATCACTGAAGCTGGATTGGAATGAGATTTTTCATGTTGAAACGAGATTTGCATCGAAGAATTATGTCATCAAGCAGTATCCGAAGGTGTTCTACGAAACAGGGGGTCTGATCCAAGGTTTCAAGGTGAGTTTCAGAGTACAGAAGGACAATAGACCAGTTTGCTACAAGCCACATCCCTTACCGTATGCACTCAAGGAGAAACTTGAGCAAGAACTCAAAAGACTAGAGACTGATAATATTATCTCTGCGGTAGATTTGAGTAATTGGGCTACACCCATTGTTATATCTAAGTCAGATGGTAATGCTGATGCTATGTGAATAGAGAAGAACTGTTCTATTTTTCATACATTGATGAACTGCCAGTCACAGCTGAAGAGATTGTATAGCAACCAAACGTGACCCAGTTATGTCAAAGGTGTATGATTACATAGCAAATGGCTGGCCAAACCAGGTATCAGAGAAAGATATTCATCCATAATTTGTTCGTAGGAATGAATTGTCCATGGATAAAGATTGTATCATGTGGGGTGCAAGAGTAGTTATTCCAAATAAGTTCAGGTCCAAATTATTAGATCTTCATGACCAGCACCTGGTATGTGTTTGACCAAGAGTTTTGCACAGAGTTACTTATGGTGGCCAGGTTTAGATAAAGATATAGAATACATCGTTAGTCAGTGTACAACATGTCAATCAGTAAGCAAGAAACCACCATTAGTACCATCACAGCCGTGGGAATGGCCACCCTGGGTGTGGCAAAGGTTACATATAGATTTTGCTGAGCTCGGACAACAATTGTTCATTGTGACTGATAGCCATTCAAAGTGGTTAGAGGTGTTTCTGATGTGGAAAATAACAACAAGTAAAACACTAGGCAATTTGCAAAGATTATTCCTTCATATGGCTTCCCAGAAGACATTGTGTCTGATAATGGCCCGCAATTTTGTTCAGAGGAATTTGCAAAGTTCATGAGCAGAAATGGTGTGAAACATACCAAGGTTCCATACCATACCACTCTGCTTCAAATTGTGCAGCAGTGCGCACTGTACAAATTGTAACACATGCCCTCATTGAGCAAATGTTGGATCCAAATCCAAAGAAACGGCAGTTGTCATTGGACCACAAATTGGCAAATTTTCAAATTACTTATCGTAATACTCCCCATACCACTACTGGTAGAACACTGGCAGAGTTGTTTCTCAAACAATAGCCACGAACCAGGTTCTCGTTGCTAAAGCCAGACTTGGCACAGTCAGTAGAAGAGAAACAATTAAGACAGAAAGAGAATCATGATAGAGGTAGAGTAAGAGAGAGAAGTATGAAATTGAATCAGAGGGTGAGATTGAAGAACCATCACCATAAATGGTTAAAGTGGTTACCAGGAAGAGTAGTGAAGATATGTGGTCCTCGCACATATTTGGTCAAGATGTTTGATCATGGAACAGGTTTGTTCACATTGATCATATTTTACCTACAGATGTGGAAGGAGTTGAAAGTTGGAATGATTCGATTATTTCGGATGAATCGATCATAGTGAGTCCCTCGGAATCGAGGAAGACTTGCTTCCACTCTAAAAATGAGTCCTTAGGTGGCTGAACAGTGCAATACGAGAACCACAGTCCCTGTCACAAATGGTTGAGGGAAAGGTGGGTGGAGAGTTCGCTGCACGCTCTTTCCGCTGTCTGTGCATGCTCTCGGCGATGAGACTTGAGGTGCTCAGCGCCCTTCCAGATGCACTTCCTCCACTTAGGGAGGTCTTTGGCCAGGGATTCCCAGGTGTCAGTGGGAATGTTGCACTTTATCAGGGAAGCTTTGAGGGTGTCCTTGGCTCGTTTGCCGTGAAGGAGTTCCGAGTAGAGCGCTTGCTTTGGGAGTCCCGTGTCTGGCACACGAACAATGTGGCCCGCCCAGTGGAGCTGATTAAGTGTGGTCAGTGCTTCATTGCTGGGGATATTGGCCTGGTCGAGGACGTTAATGTTGGTGCGCCTGTCCTCCCAGGAGATTTGTAGGATCTTGCGGAGACATTGTTGGTGGTATTTCTCCAGTGACTTGAGATGTCTACTGTACATGGTCCATGTCTCTGAGACATACAGGAGGGTGGGTATTACTACAGCCCATGAGCTTGGTGGCAGATTTGAGGGCCTGGTCTTCAAACACACTTTTCCTCAGGCGGCCGAAGGCTGCACTGGCGCACTGGAGGTGATGTTGGATCTTGTTGTCAATGTCTGCTCTTGCTGATAAGAGGCTCCCGAGGTATGTCAGATAGTCTTGTTACAAGTAGAGTACCAGTAGCAAGTCCTACATCAGATATACTAGAAACAAGTCCAAGAGAATGTCAAAATTTAAGTCTGAGTCTGAGTCAAGCACACAAACAGTCTGAAGTTGTAGAGAGTACAAATGTAGATCAAGGGTAAACCTTGGAGAAAAACTCTCCTGAGGCTTAGCTTAGAATGAGTTTAAGTTCGAAACCAAGTTTGGGAAGTTCTGTTCAAGAGCGAAGGTATCCTCTTCGAGACAGAAAACCAATGGTTAAGTTTGAATTGTAAATATGGCAAAATAAGTCCATATATTTTGTTGTATTTAACCAAGCACATTATGTATGATGATTATTTGTTATGATTACTTCTTCATTAAGGAGGGAGAAGTGTAATATAGAGCTCCACCTAATGGACTACTGCTCCACCTCATGGACTACTGTGGTAATGTAACTGCTCATGTAAATACGGTAAAAGCTTCAGGTGACAAGGTCACCTGATAAGTTCCTATGTAATGGAGCCATCTTGTAAGTGTGTGTTTGTGGTGTTGTAAAGAATATATTACCGGAGGAGGCTCAAGTGGAGTATAACCACCGGCATAGACCAGTTGGGCCAAATGCCCTGTTTCTGTAATTTCTATGTAATTGTATCTAATTGTATATGAAGTGCTTTGAGACATTTAAGAGGTGCTATCTAAATACATGTCTTTCTTTTATGAAAAGAACGTGATGATTGGACTCATTCACGAACCTAGATACTGTAACAGGAAGCTGGCAGGATTAGTAATACAAGGCTACGGACCAAGAGCTGTAAAGTTGGATTAGGCTGGATAGCTTTTTCAGCCGAAACAACCACGATGGGCTGAATGGCCTCCTTCTGTGCCATAAATATCTGTGATAGAAACATAGAAAATAGGTGCAGGAGTAGGCATTCGGCCCTTCTAGCCTGCACCGCCATTCAATGAGTTCATAGCTGAACATTCAACTTCAGTACCCCATTCCTGTTTCTCGCCATACCCCTTGATCCCCCTAGTAGTAAGGACCTCATCTAACTCCTTTTTGAATATATTTAGTGAATTGGCCTCAACAACTTTCTGTGGTAGAGAATTCCACAGGTTCACCACTCTCTGGGTGAAGAAGTTCCTCCGCATCTCGGTCCTAAATGGTTTACCCCTTATCCTTAGACTGTGACCTCTGGTTCTGGACTTCCCCAACATTGGGAACATTCTTCCTGCATCTAACCTGTCTAAACCCGTCAGAATTTTAAATGTTTCTATGAGGTCCCCTCTCATTCTTCTGAACTCCAGTGAATACAAGCCCAGTTGATCCAGTCTTTCTTGATAGGTCAGTCCCGCCATCCCGGGAATCAGTCTGGTGAACCTTCGCTGCACTCCCTCAATAGCAAGAATGTCCTTCCTCAGGTTAGGAGACCAAAACTGTACACAATACTCCAGGTGTGGCCTCACCAATGCCCTGTACAACTGTAGCAACACCTCCCTGCCCCTGTACTTAAATCCCCTTGCTATGAAGGCCAACATGCCATTTGCTTTCTTAACCGCCTGCTGCACCTGCATGCCAACCTTCAATGACTGATGTACCACGACACCCAGGTCTCTTTGCACCTCCCCTTTTCCTAATCTGTCACCATTCAGATAATAGTCTGTCTCTCTGTTTTTACCACCAAAGTGGATAACCTCACATTTATCCACATTATACTTCATCTGCCATGCATTTGCCCACTCACCTAACCTATCCAAGTCGCTCTGCAGCCTCACAGCATCCTCCTCGCAGCTCACACTGCCACCCAACTTAGTGTCATCCGCAAATTTGGAGATACTACATTTAATCCCCTCATCTAAATCATTAATGTACAGTGTAAACAGCTGAGGCCCCAGCACAGAAATTTGCGGTACCCCACTAGTCACTGCCTGCCATTCTGAAAAGTACCCATTTACTCCTACTCTTTGCTTCCTATCTGACAACCAGTTCTCAATCCATGTCAGCACACTACCCCCAATCCCATGTGCTCTAACTTTGTACATCAATCTCTTGTGTGGGACCTTGTCGAACGCCTTCTGAAAGTCCAAATATACCACATCAACTGGTTCTCCCTTGTCCACTCTACTGGAAACATCCTCAAAAAATTCCAGAAGATGCCGTACATGCAGGGGCTGAAATCTCCACAACCCTTCCACAACCCCACAGCACTCCCATCATAACTCTGACAGGCTTCCTCCAGAAGGGCCAGAATTTAGGTCATCACTTGGAGATGCAGGGTCTTGGCCCTGTGAGGGAATTCTTGCTCAGTGTTGGAGGAGGCAGAGTCTCCGAACGCCCCTTACAAGGGCAGCAGGGTAAGAGAGGGCAGGGCCAAGGATCTGGACCCTGAATGTCCAGCCACTCAGTCGACAGTCACATTATCGTTAGAACATCAGAACATAAGAAATAGGAGCAGGAGTGGGCTATTCGGCCCCTCGCGCCTGCTCCTGATGACAATGGACACGCCAGGTCACCAACAGATCTAATGCGATCACAAGTGTGCCTAAACCTCTGAGAGAGAGTGTGCCTGATATTCTCCAAGTTGATGCTCTGGAGAAATCTGAAAACGGGTCTCCTAAGGCCCAACGGCAATGACTGAAAGATTTCACGGTGGAGACAGGGAGTGGCCTGGAGTTCTCCCTGTTGGGCGGGATGGATGGAGATGGCCTGTAGCCGCTGCTCGCTCCAGACTGCACAGGATCAATGAATATCCCTCTCTGCTGGTGCCACATGGAGTGGCATTAGATGGCTACAGTCACAGCCATCTCTCTGGTACTCTGTAATGACTTAGACTGCGGTGCACAGGGCACAATTTCAAAATTTGCAGATATTACAAAACTTGGAAGTATGGTGAACAGTGAGGGGGATAGTGATAGACTTCAAGACACAGACAGGCTGGTGGGATGGGCAGACACTTGGCAGATGCAGAAAAGTGCAAAGTGATACATTTTGATAGAAAGAATGAGGAGAGGCACTATAAACTAAAGGGTACAATCCTAAAGGGGGTGCATGAACAGAGAGACCTGGGGGTATATGGGCACAAATCGTTGAAGGTGGCAGGGCAGGTTGGGAATGCGGTTAAAAAAGCACATGGGATCCTGGGCTTCATAAATATAAAAGCAAGGAAGTTATGATGAACCTATATAAAACACTGGTTCGGCCCCAACTGGAGCATTGTGTCCAATTCTGGGCATCGCACTTTAGGAAGGATGTGGAGGCCTTAGAGAGGGAGCAGAAAGGATTTACGAGAATGGTTCCAGGGATGAGGGACTTCAGTGACATAGAGAGACTGGAGAAGCTGGGGTTGTTCTCCTTGGAGCAGAGAAGGTCGAGAGGAGATTTGATCGAGGTGTTCAAAATCATGAGGGGTCTGGACAGAGTAGATAGAGAGAAACTGTTCCCATTGGTGGAAGGGTTGGGAACAGATTTAAGGTGATTGGCAGAAGGTCCAAAGCCAACATGAGGAAGAAATTTTTTATGCAGCGAGCCTGAAAAGGTGGTGGAGGCAGATTCAATTGTGGCCTTCAAAAGGGAATTGGATAAGTTCCTATGCAGGGCTACAGGGAAAGGGTGGGGGAGTGGGACTAGCTGAGGTGCTCTTGCAGAGAGCTAGCATGGGCTCGATGGGCTGAATGACCTCCTTCTGTGCTGTAACCATTCTATGGTTCAATGATTCTAAATAGTACATATTTGTGCGATCATAGAACGATCACGGAGATCATCGTCTATCTGTGCCGAGAGCCAGGGCTAACTTTCCCTTTAGCCTTTACCGAGGAGCCTTCGGTTTCTCTTCCACTGGCACATCCTTTGTATTGTACCACACCCAGTGACAGCAACCTCCCCCTACACCATCTCTTACATCCAGGGTAGCTCTTTCTGTGACGCTGCTGGCTAGTGATGAGATGAATGACAAAGTGGGAAACTTTTCGGTGACTCATGCCAGTGAAGATGGTCCAGGAATCTTCTCTCCCGGGCATGTGCCTACAAATTTAGCGTTCATGCTTTTGCCGAGATTAACAATAATAACAAAGACGTTCAGATGTTCGGGTCAGCCGTGGCTCAGTGGATGGCACTCTCAGTTCTGAGCCAGAAGGTTATGGGTTCAAATCGCACTCCAGCGACCCAAACACAAAATCTGGGCTAAAACTCTAATTCAGTATCGAGGGAGTGCTGCACTGTCGGAGGAACTGTCGTTTGGATGAGAAGTTAAACCGAGGCCCCGTTAGTTTGTTCATTGGATGTAAAAGATCTTATGGCATGATTTCAAAGAAGAACAGGAGAGTTTTTTTCCAGTGCCATGTTTATCACTCAGCCATCATCACTAAAAAAAGATTTTCTGGTCATTATCATATTGCTGTTTGTGGGAGTTTGCTGTGCGCAAATTAGCTGTCGCGTTTCCTACATTACAACAGTGACTACACTTCAAAAGTTCTTCATTGGCTGTAAAGCGCTTTGGGGCATCCTGAGGTTGTGAAAGGCGCTATAGAAATGCAAGTCTTTCTTTCTTTAGATAATTGAGTTGAGTGTTAGTAATTCCTTTCCTACGTTATTAGGAGTTCCATGGTTATTGTAGTGTATGAAATGATACAATGAACTCCATACTGTGAGCCAGTGACCAGGTGTAACCTGGTCAGTCTTTAATGGGTTCCAGAAGTGAAGATACAAAAGTGAAGTTCAGGTTATATCCCGGGCCCAGCACGAGTGTACCTATGACCCTAGGACCTCCGATGGTAATGCCCCCTGGTGGTAGGCAGACCTTATGTACATACATTGCAGTTATACCCACAGAAATGCCACATATATGGGGGGAGATATTTGGGATGTTTGCCACTCCCGCTCGTGCCCCCGGGGGCCCCCCGCTCCCTGGTGGTCCAGGTCTGGACTCGCAGAGTAATCAGCTTTGCCCCCCACCCCGCCCTTTAATGAAGGGCGGCGCTTCTTTGCAGCAGCGGTACGTGTCCCACCGCGTAACACTGCGCCCCTCACTGATTCCTTCCACCCCACTCATGGCCCACAGGACAAGTGGGGTGCGTTATTTTGTGCTCTACTTGCTCTCGGGGGAGGTAACTCGAATTTAGGTCACGTGGTGTGGCTTCCGCGCCTGGCGCAGGAAATCCCCCCCCTCGCGGCTGTCACACACAAAGTCTCTTGAAATTCCCAAGCATTCAGCTGTGTAAGGACTTTAACATGAAAGGAGATGTTTCACGAGACATGCATGCATGGATACACGAGATCCCGGTGCGAGAATAAATGTAGCTGTTAACCCCTTGCTGGCTGTGACACTCCACAGGGGGCTGCTGCAACAGTTACACCATGCGGTGAGCACTTGTCTCTGTGCCCCGACACATGGCTGGAGAACTGGGGGGCAGAGTCTCAGGATAAGGGGAAACAACCTCTCTGCATCTACCTTGTAAATCCCCCTCACAATCTTACATGTTTCAATCACATCATCTCTCATTCTTCTAAACTCCAGAGAGTATCAGCCCAATCTACTCAATCTTTTCTCATAGGACACTCATCCCAGGGATTAATCGAGTGGACCTTTTCCTCCCACTTCTACTATCTCCCTGTCCTGGTTACTGACAGTTACCCTTAAGTGGGGGCAGTCTCCACCTTTCCCTCTCTCTACCCCACTGAGTGGCAGTGTGAGCTGTGAGGAAGATGCTAAGAGGCTGCAGGGTGACTTGGACAGGTTAGGTGAATGGGCAAATGCATGGCAGATGCAGTATAATGTGGATAAATGTGAGGTTATCCACTTTGATGGCAAAAACAGGAAGGCAGAATATTATCTGAATGGTGACAGATTAGGAAAAGGGGAGATGCAACGAGACCTGGGTGTCATGGTACATCAATCATTGAAGGTTGGCATGCAGGTACAGCAGGTGGTGAAGAAGGCAAATGGCATGTTGGCCTTCATAGCGAGAGGATTTGAGTACAGGGGCAGGGAGGTGTTACTGCAGTTGTACAAGGTCTTGGTGAGGCCACACCTTGAATATTGTGTACAGTTTTGGTCTCATAATCTGAGGAAGGACATTCCTGCTATTGAGAAAGTGCATCGAAGGTTCATCAGACTGATTCCCGGGATGGCAGGACTGACATATGAAGAAAGATTGGATCAACTAGGCTTATATTCACTGGAATTTAGAAGAATGAGAGGTGGTCTCATAGAAACATATAAAATTCTGACGGGATTGGACAGGTTAGATGCAGGAAGAATGTTCCTGATGTTGGGGAAGTCCAGAACCAGGGGTCACAGTCTAAGGATAAGGGGTAAGCCATTTAGGACCGAGATGAGGAGAAACTTCTTCACTCAGAAAATTGTGAACCTGTGGAATTCTCTACCACAGAAAGTTGTTGAGGCCAGTTCGTTAGATATATTCAAAAGGGAGTTAGATGTGGCCCTTATGGCTAAAGGGATCAAGGGGTATTGAGCGAAAGCAGGAATGGTGTACTAAAGTTGCATGATGAGCCATGATCATATTGAATGGAAAGACTGTGCGGCAAACCAGGCTCCCTGCCCACCCTTTTCCTCAACGACTATCTGTCCCACCTGTGACAGAGACTGTGGTTCTCGTATTGGGCTGTTCAGCCACCTAAGAATTCATGCTAAGAGTGGAAGCAAGTTTCCTCCTCACTGGAATATATCTCATACTCTCTCTTTGCCCTGATTATTCCCTTTTTTTAGATCTTCCCTGTGCTTTCTGTAATGAAGCAAAACTCCAGAATACTCATTCATCCTGCAATCTCCAGAATTCAACCGTAGCCTGATTTCCTCCAGATAATATTCCCTTCCCTCCCAACAGCATGGGGATCATGCCCCATTGGGTGTGATTTTCTCCGTCCTTACCCATCCCTGTAACCATCCACTCCACTCCCAACCAATCGCAAACGTGCTCAGGTGTTTGTTTTTCCCACTGTTCCCAGCTTCTTTTCCAAACAATTATTTCAGTCAGATCGGAATTTTTCAGAGAGTCTATTCCACTTTCACATTCAGCTGCTTTTGCTGGCAATACCATTGGGATTGTCAAAACGGCAATGGAACCAGGGGCATCATCTGAGAGCACACATGCATTCTGGGAGATGACCTCAGCACCAGGTTGACGGGTCACCCCAACGAAGGAATTTAACGGCAGGATCGAATTGCCATTTTTGAAATCCATTTTCCAGCAGCAACCAGCCAGATTGAGATGCCGGCTGTCAGGCGGAAACGCCGTTGGCACCACAGCACAGCCGAGGAACATCGAGGAGGGAGGGAGAGATTGTGGCTTGGGTGGGACATTGATGGGAGGGCTGGGAGTGATCAGGGAGGAGAGGAGAGGAGAAGATGGCATTGGAGGACATTGGAAGGGCATTGGAACACGGTGGGGGTGGGACCAATCGCTGGGGAGGTTAACAGGTTTGCTTGGGGGCCAGGGGGTGGGGGGAAGGAATCACTCCTGTTCCTCCTGGCCCACAAGCAGTTGGGGAAAGACACTGACCTGTTCCATGCAGCCTCCATCAGCTGCCGGGTTTCCCGAGGCCCAGGAAACCCGCCAGCCAGCGTTGAAGCTGGACCAGAGAAGAAATCTGAGGCATGTAGCCTCATTAAAATATTTAAATGAGGGACCCACCTCCTGGGACAGGATTGGTCGCCCGCCTCTTCATCCCGCCTCCAGTAAAACCGGAAGTGGGCGGGTTTGCGGTGGGTTTGAAAATGTTTACATTTTTCCTTCCCACCAACCCAAACCCACCCAGTTCCGGGGGTTAAAGTTACCCCCAGTATGTCTTTCGGATGAGACTTTAAACCAAGGCCCCTTTTCCTTTATCAATGCACTCAGTTAAGAACTTGGACTATATAAATCTCTCCTGAGTTCCCCATGCCTTTCTAAATGGCTGTCTCATCTCAAGTTATTCTAATGCAATCCCTCGTAGCCATTTACAAAGTAGCATCAGCTGAGTTCACCGAATGGCTCATCCTGGTAGCTGGGGAATTCGGTTTGGGTTTGAGGGACCAAAATAAGAGGAACAAAAATACTTTAAAAAGTTAACAGAAAATAATTTATGGAGACTTTTTATCTTTATTGATTCCTTGTGTGGGCATCGCTGGCAATCCCTAGTTGCCCTGAGAAGGTGGTGAGCTGCCTTCTCGAGCCACTGGTAATATTTTGATACAACTGTGTATCTTGCTGGGCCATTTCAGAGGGCAGTGAGGAGTCAGCTACATTGGTGTGGGACTGGTGTCACATATAGAGCAGATCGGCTTTCCGTCCCGAAAAGACCAGTGAAGCAGTTGGGACCTTACAACAAACAACAGCTTCAGGGTCACTTTTACTGATAACCATTTTTTAATTCCAGATTTTAAAAACTCAATTCAAATTCTCAAATTGCCACAGTGGGAACACATATTCTCTGGATTATTCGTCCAGTAATTTAATCTCCCACTTTACCGTACTCAAGGATTTAAAAAAACACTACCTTCAGAAAGCTACAAAGTGCTCTCAAAGTGTAAAGATACTTGTCTATGGGATATCTGGAATGTAAATGGTCACTACGTGTATTGAAGTCCGCTCCAGGATCTCAATTTCACGATCGGTGTCTTTATCTGTGGGGCTTTGTCAGATGGGTGCGTGTCCGCATTCTTCTCCTTCACTCCCTAATTGTCAGGGAGTGCCTGATTGCCAGTGGTGCAGATATACATTTGAATGCTGACTGACTTTCAAAGCACTAAGTCATGTAATGTGTTGTCCCAGCTGTAGGGAACTCCTGCTTCATCTCAGGGCAGGGCAGGATGCATTTCCTCAGAAATGCTCTGTTTGTACGACTTACTAAATATTACAAGACTGCTTTTTCTTACCTCAGGCCTTTGAACAATTCTGAAAGTGGTTAGAACTTTGGGGATAACGCATTAAGTATAAGTTTTATTCCCAAGAGTAAGAAAGGACTCAGAACTTCAAAGCCAAACAGTTTGTAGTTGGTATTACCATATTCAGTGCTCCATTACACCACTTTTATGTTCCCTTTTCAAAATAAATTCCTTTCCTTATTTGGTTGCTCCTGGATCATACACCCTACGCAGCAGGTCATGTGTGAAACCGGCTCCAGGCCTCAACCAGTCATAAAACTGGTTGCTTCTTCCTCCCTTTTCCTTTCTCTTTCTGCAGCCAACCACAAGCTCTTCAGGACCTGCTACTCGCCTTACCCGAGATCGCGGCTTCACTCCATGGGGTATAGCAGCCATAACTCTACCTAGATCTCTCTGTGGCACAGCTAGTCTACTCCTCCGCCTCTCAGTGCATTAGTCTGTTAGCCATTCACATTGTTGTAATATAGGCAAATGTGGCAGCCAATCTGCGCACAGCAAGATCCTATTTACAAATGCAAAACACTGCTGATGCTGGAATCTGAAATAAAAACAGAAACTGCTGGAAATCTCAGCGGGTCAGGCAGCATCTGTGGAGAGAAAAACAGAGTTAATATTTTGGGTCGATGACCCTTCGTCAGAACTAGCGAATGTTCAAAAAGAACACATTCTTAAGAAGCACTGAAAGGGGGAGGGGAAGAAAGAACAAAAGGGAAGGTCTGTGATAGGGTGGAAGGCGGGAGAGATTAGAGAGACAAAATGGATGATGGGCCGAATTGAAATGGTAATGGTTGGAGTTAGAAAAAGGTTAATCTGGATAGGGTGTGAATGGCGGAGTAATGAGCAGCTGCCATTGGAGACAAAGAGAAAATATAGGCTCGGGGGTGGGGTCGGGGAGGGAGCCAAAGATGAGTTGAGGTTATGTTCCGAAATTGTTGAACTCGATGTCGAGTCCAGAAGGCTGTACAGTGCCTAATCAAAAGATGAGGCGCTGCTCCTCGAGCTTGCATTGAGCTTCATTGGAACAGTGTAGGAGGCCAAGGACGGAGAGGTCAGAGTGGGAGTGGAGCAGACAAGCGACCAGAAGCTCAGGGTCAGGTCTGCGGACTGCAAAGCGGTCACCAAATCTGCATTTGGTCTTGCCAATGTAGAGGGGACCACATCGTGAGCAGCGAATACAGTATATTAAATTGAAAGACGTCCAAGTAAATCACTGTTTCTACTGGAAGGAGTGTTTGGGGCCCTGGACATTGGGAAGGGAGGTGGTAAAAGGGCAGGTGTTGCATCTCCTGCGCTTGCACGGGAAGGTGCCGTGGGAAGGGAAGGGGGTGCTGGGGGTGACTGCAGGATGGACCAGGGGGTTGCGGAGGGAGCGGTCCCTTCGGAATGCTGAGAGGGGAGGGGAGGGGAAGATGTGATTGGGGGTGGGATTTTTTTTTATGGGTGGTAGTGGTGGTTAATCTGTTTTGGTGGCATTGGTTGAGGGATGAATGTTGGCCAAGATATCAGGAGAACTCCCCTGCTCTTCGAAATAGAGCCCTGGGATCTTTTACGTCCACCTGAGAGGGCCTTGGTTTAACATCTCACCTGAAAGACAGCACCTCTGACAGTGCAGCACTCCCTCGGAGTATGTGCTCAAGTCTCCAGAGTGGAACATGAACCCACGACCTTCTGACTCAGACTAGAGTGCTACCATTGAAGAAACAGCCATTGAAGAATACATCTTGAAGCGAGCGTTGGAGAGCATGATCACTACATGTGGAATGAGAAAGTGGATACTGCATGGTAACCAACATCTCATGGGAAACAGAAACAACTTGCATTTATATTTACACAACCTTAAGACATCCCAAAGCGTTGGAAAATCACTGGAAAATGGAAATGTCAATGGCTGTCTTTAGCTCGAACACTATCTGTTCCAGTACAATACAGTTAATGTAACAGACTGCAGAATAACACAGCAGACTATTGGTGAGGGAAATGCCCAGAGTCATGCCTCCATCATCTATTGGAATTCAGAGTAAGGAATCTAATTGGTTGATGAGGACAACCCAGCGAATATAATTGACCTGAGTCTATCGACAGTATCTGATCAGGTTCCAGATCTCGAGTATATGGAGCTAATATACTCCACAAGATAATGAGTCATAGAAACAACCATGGGTGACAAAAAGAATATGATTTATTTCCCTCATTTAAATTATGTTATAATATGTGGGGAAAATAATGAGCCCAACCCCAAAAGTGCCAAGATTTTCCTGACGTCAAAAAGGAGCAGAATCCTGGTCGATCTGGAACCTGTTCCAAATGCTGCCCCCTCCCCTGCTATCAGTTTATCACTACCCCCGCCACTCACCCTTTCCAGAGATTTCAGGGCCATCAGATTCACTGTTTATGTTGGTTGAGGATACTGACAGGAACATACTGAACGTAGCAACAGATGAAAGCTGTGACCAGAATAAAGCCATGGTTCTGATTGCTACATGTACCAGAACCAGAAACACACTGCAGGTCATTCTAAACCCCCAAAACAGGTAGGGTGGGGTCGGGTGCAATGTAAAAATAGTTCAATCTCAAACCCGCCTCCACTTCCAGGTTTAACGGAGATGGGACAGGGGTTGCCGATTTATAATGAGGCTGGCAGCCTCAAATGTAACTACCGTTACAAGTTTAACCAGCTGGGTGTCCCAGGCCTGGGGAAACCCGGCAGCTCAAGGGAGGCTTTGGGGAGAAGGCAACTGCTGTTAAAGCACTGCTTGTGGGGCAGGAGGAACAGGCGTGCTTCCCTGGGCTCACAAAGCAAACTTCTTCCCTGCCATCAGATCCCCCACACCCCATCCAAAGACCCCCCACCCCCCCTCCCCAAGTATTGGACCTCCTCCAACCAAAGACCCCTGCCCCCCAGCAGGATCAGGAATCCAATACCCCTTGGAATCAGGGATCGGTGATTGGGACCCCCCCCAATAGCTGGACCCCCCCATGCTCCAACTAATGTAGCTGCAGGCTCCCTCCCGCTCGTGGGGCTGCTGCCTCTTCCGGCACATTGCCCACCCGACACGGAGCCCAGCCTCCAGTCAGGCTGGCTCCCAGGCACGCAGCCTGTTGGATAAATACAGATGCAAGCATGAGGAGGTAACCAAAACTCCTTCCCCGTTCCGTCCCCCCCCACCGGGCCTACACAACCCGCCCTATCAAAAGAAACATTTCCAGTATCACTGCACATAGTATTCAGAAGACCGTATTAATACAGAAACCGTATTAATACAGAAACCATGCCCTTGTCTGTTACTGCCACAAATCCATCTTCCATTATCAGTTTATGTATTGGGCATGATGAGAACTTACATCTCTGTTCACATGCGGCTTTGAGACATCCAGCCATGCCATGGTAATATTTGTGGGGACTCAGGGCCTCAGTCACTTTGCTTCAGTAGCCTTTCTGGCCTCTTGAGACGGCCAGAGTGTTTTCAACACCCATTCGTTTACCAGAGAATCAATTGTTGAAAAATTGCTGCTTGCAAATCTCGGAGCACAGGTGCCATTGGGCATGAATCCTGCAGTACCAAGTCCCAGGCTGTATCAGCAGATGATCAGCTGTGGGCCGGTGGTACCATTCTTGGCTCTGAGACAGAAGGTCAGGGGTTTACAGCCCTCGGTACTTCAGGGCAGTGCTGAGAGAGTGCTGCACTGTTGGAGATGCCTTCTATTGGTTGAAATATTAAACCAAGACCACACAACCTGACCAAGTGAATGTAAAAGATCCCGCGGCATTATTTGGGAAGCAGTAGGCAAGCTCTCCCGGTATTCTGGCTAACATTTCTCCCTCACCAAAAGATTAAATGGTTGTTCCTCACGTTGTTGTTTGGGAGAGCTAGCAGTGCAAACATTATCTTTTAGTGTGGCCTGCAGCTGAATGGTGAATATTAGAAATTCAGTAAGTAGGGTTGAGCACTGAGGTGAATTGAGAACCTGCAGAGTGAATTGGTAAATTCAGTGAATGGTCTCCGATTGGGCATTCCATTCGAACACTGGGAAACTGTACCTGTGGAATTCTCTGCCACAGAAAGTGGTTGGGGCCAATTCACTAAATATATTCAAAAGGGAGTTAGATGAAGTCCTTGCTACTCGGGGGATCAAGGGGTATGGCGAGAAAGCAGGAAGGGGGTACTGAAGTTTCATGTTCAGCCATGAACTCGTTGAATGGTGGTGCAGGCTAGAAGGGCTGAATGGCCTACTCCTGCACCTATTTTCTATGTTTCTATGTACCACCCGTATGGTTCCTGCCAGCAGGTTCCTGCTGCTGTGTGGTTGGTGATGGGCAGGCAGCCAAAGCTGTCACTATGGCAACCTTATTTTATATTTGGTGGTCTTGGATAAGATACTAGAGATCTGGCCTCTGTGTGGTGGTGCTGAGGGTTTGATTCTCTTCGAGTTCACTAATGAGTCTGTCACTGCTGCTTGTTAGTCTAGATAGCTTGGGGAGGTGGGGGAGAGGTGAAGAACTGTCGATTCCAGTGCTGTGGTCATTATTTATCCATGTTCCTTGATGGTGTAGTGTGTCGTTGTTCTGTGGGAGGTCTGCATAATCAGCTTATAGTCACAAGGAACAGACCTCAGGTTTGCAAGAAATTACAATGGCTATGAAATTGCAACCTCGGAAAGCCTGAATATTCAGTCCCTAAGGAGAAGTTTGTTTTCTGTAACTTTTTAAACATTTGTCTTTGTTTGAATTCTGTGCTTATCAAGATCAGGGGTGTTAGTGCTGAAGAATAGGACCCTTTCCATGTTGGGTTCCCAGTGTTAGCATCAAGCACTCCCAGATCAGGTACAGCACAATGTGACATTAAGTAAAGCTTTAACCATGCACCTCAGCCCCAACGGTAGAGCATTCCTGCTGAACCAATCGAAAATCTTTCAGTGTTGTAGGAAAGAAAGTTATATAGTGCCGTTCACAAACTCAAGACGTCCAAAGCGTTTTACAGCAAATTAAGTACTTTTGAAGTGTAGTCACTGTTGTACTACAGGAGATGCAGCAGTTAATTTGCACACAGCAAGCTCCCACAAACTGCAATGTGATAGTGATCAGATAATCTGTTTTTTTAGTGATGTTGGTTCAGGGTAGCGATATTGGCCAGTACAACCAGAAGGTTCACCAGACTGATTCCCGGGATGGCGGGACTGACATATCAAGAAAGACTGGATCAACTGGGCTTGTATTCACGAGTTCAGAAGAATGAGAGGGGATCTCATAGAAATGTTTAAAATTCTGACGGGTTTAGACAGGTTAGATGCAGGAAGAATGATCCCAATGTTGGGGAAATCCAGAACCAGGGGTCACAGTCTAAGGATAAGGGGTAAGCCATTTTGGACCGAGATGAGAAGAAACTTCTTCACCCAGAGCATGGTGAACCTGTGGAATTCTCTACCACAGGAAATTGTTGAGGCCAATTCACTAAATATATTCAAAAGGGAGTTAGATGTAGTTCTTACTACTAGGGGGATCAAGGGGTATGGCGAGAAGGCAGGAATGGGGTACTGAAGTTGCATGTTCAGCCATGAACTCATTGAGTGACGGTGCAGGCTCGAGGGGCTGAATGGCCTACTCCTGCACCTATTTTCTATGTTTCTATCTCCCCTGCTCTTCTTTGAAATAGATCCATGAGATCTGTTACATCCACCTGAGAGAGTAGACAGGGCCTCGGTTTAACGTCTCATCCAAAAGATGGCTCCTCTGACAATGCAGCACTCCCACAGCACAGCACTGTGGCATCAGCATGGATTATGTGCTCAAGTCTCTATAGTGGGGTACAATACAGGATGCACCAATACACGAGATAGTCGTGCCATTCATCCTCATTTTCTGATACTGCAATCTGCTCTACTCAGGGTCATTTCTAACCACATAGTGTTCAGATAAAGGAAACATCCTGCTCGGAGTTCTTGTTCAATTCTAGTTTCCATGAAGCGAAACAATTGAGAAGTAGTTTACTATAACTATTCAGTGATAAAAATGGAGCAGTGGTATCGGAACCTTTAATTCTGTCACAGTACTTAATTCTGCTACAGGGTATAACCAACTTCACTCACACAAACCATGTGACACCTTAACTTAACCCAGCATTTCCACAGCTAATCAGTTGTCTTCAGGCAGGTTTTTCTGAAAGGGGAGGGGAATAAGCCATACTTTTGAAACAAAAACAAACTGTGTGATTAGTTCAAATATCTGCCTCCTTTTTATTTGCAGTTATTTACATTGATTTGAGGATTTGGTCTGGAAGTTTCAAATCAATGGTTGAATCTGTAGCTCTCGCAGGTGTCAGTGAAGTAAATGAGTGCAGCAGTTAATGAGAAAGGAGATAAAGGCTCACTATGTAAGAAGAGTGATATATTGTGAACTATATTTAAAGCCTCAATAGTCTAGGAGAAAGGAGGGAAAGGGAAGAAGGGTGATGCACAGTGTGAGGCTGTGGGAAATAATGAGTTTGAGCAGGACACTCTGCTATCAGTCTTGGGATATATCCTTCTCACTTAGAAATAAGTAGTAAAGTGCTCTGATTTCGGATCATGACTAGAACCTGTCTAGTTGATGGGCACTCGTGAATTTCCTCCAGTTGGATTTGTGTTTTGTGAATTCAACAATCCCACCCATAGAAACTGACCAATCAGCTAGTAGTAAAACGTTCCAAGATGCTTCACAGGAATTGATACCGAGCCACATAAGGAGATACTAGGGCAGATGATCAAAAGTTTGGTCAATGAGGCAGGTTTTAAGGAGCGTCTTAAAGGAGGAGCGAGATAGAGAGGCGGAGAGGTTTGGGGAGGGAGTTCCAGAGCTTGGGGCCCAGGCAGCTAAAGGCACGGCCACCGATGGTGGAGCATTTCTCACCCGTTTATTTATTATCTTATTTTGCATCTTGAGCAAAGCACAGTGGGGTTGGAAGCTGTGTCGGATGGTGGATTTATAGCTAAAAGGGACAAAAGAGAAAAGTTCAGAGGAGCACATCTTACACTCGTATCAGCAAAATATAGATCAGAATGATTGTGATTGAGGGAGGGGTTATAGTCTAGAGCAGATTGGCAAAGTGATGGGCAGTCTTTTCTTTATCGTCTGACTGAATGCTAGGGACATGCTGGAAGAATCAGCCCAGGCTTTAGAGCGAGTTCAGTTGATGAGGGGAAAAGATGTTCCTGGCATGAAAGGGGAAACCGAGCTTCTCAAAAGCAGTTTTAATGATGTAGATGTGGGAGTTGAGGTCAGAGGAGATAGTGTGGCCTATAGATCAGTAGATGAGTAATTTGAGGCATGATATGTGGTAAGTGTATCATGCTCAGGAGGAACAAGATAACTGTGGATCTAAGGTTCCCAAAGCCCTCCCCCACTGGGGGTTTTCCTCGTGTCATGTCTGGCTCTGTTGTAGACTCAGTGATAGCGATTGATTGCTGTGATTGGTCAACAATTCCATTATCGTTGTACCATGTGACTACCAAGATGGTGGAGGGTGAACTCGGTGGACCATATCTTTTTTTCTCTCGAAATTTCTATGTTCCTATGATAGTTCCTAAATGCACCAATCAGGGAGCAGCCCTTTTCCACCATCAGGCCCGCGAACTTCAAAAAGTCAAACCCAACAACCGAAGAGAATGCAGTTCAAGTGCGCAGAGAAACACAACATCAGTAACCGAGGCTTCATGAACTCAGTATGGCCCACAGGCTGTAGTTAGGAGATAGCAGCTCTGAATTATTTGAAGTTGTGTCAAATTTCAGTGCACCTGTGAGAGGCCACAAAGTAAAATGGGGACAGGTCCCATTGATTAACAGCACTGAGCAATACAGGTAGGAAACAGCAGGATTCGAGACACACCAGAAACGGAGGTTTACCAATCTTATTGAAAATACTCAACGAGTATTCACTCCACCGGTGCTGACTGGCCTGTCGGATAGCCCCCAGACCTTTCTGTTGCTGCTGAGATTTCCAGTACCTCACTTTTTGCTCACCAATCAGTTTGTTCAAAGTCGAAATCCAAACAACAACAGGCTGAAACTTGTTAAGTTGCAGCAACAAAAGGCAATAAAATATCTCGTCAGCAGCACCGTGGAGAACGGCAGGGGGTGTATGGGTCACCTACATCACGTGAGAAGGTCGAAAGTAGAAAGGGTTGTGTTGGGCAAACAAGGAACTCGTCTTTAGCAGAGCTGTGAGCCTTCCAGCCAAGTGATCTCCCTCATGGGTCAAGGACTAGTTCTGGCTCCACTCGTGGTCTGATGTTGTTTAATAGTTCACACACTGCACAACCAGCTATTACAGACATGACATTACAGTCACTACAATAATAAACATTAAAGCACATGGAAACGTTTCATTCCTTTGTCAGTTGCTTTTTATTAGCTTTTCTAATTTGAATCTGCCAATTTGTTTTACACACTCAGTTCCTTTCATTATATTTATTGTTTTTCAGTAATTTTAGAAAAAAGCACAAAATTGAACAGCCTTGACACGAAATTAACAACGATCAATCGCTCTTCCAAATTAGAACCCTAAATTATGTGGAACATGTAATTTATACAATAGGAACTCATTTTCAGGAGATGATTTGAATATAGGTTGATTGGATTTTAAAAAAATAGCAAGTGTGACCCCGAGCTTCCGGCCACCTGTCACTTTAAATATCCGCTCCACTCTCACTCTGACCTCTCTGTCCTCAGCCTCTTGCACTGTTCCAACGAAGCTCAACGTAAGCTCGAGGAGCAGCACCTCATCTTTCGATCAGGCACTTTACAGCCTTCTGAATTCAATCTCGAGTTCAACATTGTAATGTCTGTAAGCGTGTAATGTTTGTAGCTCCACACTGTGGACGTATTGTGTACTGCAATTGCACAGTTAATAATTAAACAGAACCAGGCAGATTTCTGGAGTCTTCTGAGAGAGCTGCCTGCCATGTTAGGAAGCTGTGTGTGCTTGTGCTCTGTGAATATATCACATTTGGTGATTGAGATGGGATTTTTTGGATGATTTAAAGCTTAAATTTTGTTGGTGAAGGATTCAGCCAGCCGACAGAGAGACTTTGGAAGTTTCTGTCTTTGGAAAAAGCTACAAAATCCAAGGTAAAATACAGCACACGGTGTGAACAGCTAGAGATTAAAATGGCAGGTGTATTGGGACATTTAGGGGAATATAGACACGACCAGGAATGTTTTAAAGCGTATGTGGATCGGCTAGAAATGTATTTCACTGCAAATAACATAATCGAAGTTCCAGATAATGCAGTCCAGAACTGGGCTGTGTTGGAACGTAAGAAAGCGATCTTCTTATCGGAGGCGGGTCCGACATTATACGAAACCCTTGTAAATCTGCTTGTGCCTGACGAGCCAAAGGATACAACACTTAAAGAGATTTTAATGAAGCTGGAGCAGCACTATAACCCCAAACCGTTAGAAATTGTTGAAGGCTATTGTTTCAGGATTCAGAATCAAAAGGCTGATGAAAGTATCAGTGATTACATCGTAGCATTAAAAAAGCTATCGATGCACTGTAATTTTGGAAACTTTCAAAACCGAGCATTACGGGATCATTTTGTTTGTGGGGTGAAAAATGATGCGATCAGAAGGAAGTTATTGACGACGGATGACTTGACTTTTGAGATTGCTTGTCAGACAGCGAGGTCGATGGGCATGGCTGAACAATATTCCCGAGAATTAATAATAATTACGGTCGTCAGTCAACCGAGGTAAATCATTTGCAGGTTCAAAGTAAAAGACGGTGGGGGCCCAAAGTCTCAGAAACTGGAAATTCTAACAGAGCGTCGAAGTCGTGCTATAGGTGCCTGGGACCACACATTGCTCAAAGTTGTCCATACGTGAAGGCAGAGTGTTTCTTCTGCAGAAAGACTGGACATCTTGCGAAGGCATGCCGACTGAAGGGTAAACCAGTTTTTAAAGCTATGAGTCCAGCGTTCAAAGCTATGAGTAGAAATCCCAAGAGACTACATAGCATGGAAGAACAACAACAGGATGAGATGTTAGAGTTACACGTCATCAGGAGCACGAGGTTAATGGACAGCGATTCGGAAAGCATCAAAATCCACATAGATGTTGCGGGATTCAAGAGACCAATGGAAATTGACACGGGTGCATCCGTGAATGTAGAACCGGAGTCACTATATTGCAACAAATTGCGTGATTTTTCAACTGGAGAAAACCAAGATAGAGCTGCGAGGCTACTCGGGAGAGAAAATTCCTGTGGTAGGTCGTATCACCGTACCAGTGAAATATAAATATCAATTTCAGAACTTGCCTCTAATAGTAGTGAAAGGAGACAAGTCTGCCTTACTAGGAAGAAATTGGTTGAGCTCACTGAAGCTGGATTGGAGTAAGATTTTCTGTGTGGAAGCGAGATTTTCATCAACGGATGAGTTTATCAAGCAGTATCCGAAGGTGTTCTGTTAAACGGGCATTCCGATCCAAGGCTTCAAGGTGAGTGTCAGGGTACAGAAGGATGCTAGATCAGTTTACTACAAGCCACGTTCCGTACCATATGCACTCAAGGAGAAAGTTGTGCAAAAACTCAAAAGACTGAGAATATTATTTGTAAGATAGATCGATGTAATTGGGCTACACCCATTATTGTTGTACCTAAGTCCGATGGTAAGGTAAGATTGTGTGTGGTGATTATAAAGTAAGGTAAGATTGTGTGGTGATTATAAAGTAACTGTAAACCAGGTTCTAGAGGGTAATGTCCCCAATATATTGCCGAATATAGAAGATTTGTTCACAACACTGACAGGTGGTCAGATCTTCTCAAAACTGGATCTTACGAATGCCTACTTTCAGCTTGAACTAGATGAGGATCCAAGTCATGTTTGACTATAAATACTCATCTAGGCCTATATCAATTTAATAGGCTACCGTTTGGAGTGTCTTCTGCCCCTGCCATATTCCAAGGGGTGATGAACCAGATTTTGCAAGGTATTGAAGGGGTAGTATGATATTTGGATGACATACTAATTTCAGCACAAATAGGCAAATTCATAATAACATATTGAATGAAGTCCTCAAACGGCTAGAGAAGCACAGAGTACGAGTGTCTGCTCGTAAGTGTGAGTTATTTAAAAGCTCAGTAGAGTACTTAGGGTACAGAGTAGACAAAAATGGTTTATATCCAACCATGGAAAAATTGGATGCAATCAGAAATGCACCCACTCCCAGGAATGTCACTGAACTTCGTTCATTCTTGGGTCTTTTGAACTATTATGGGAAGTTCCTAACAAATTTGGCTACAGTATTACATCCACTGAATTAATTTTTGAAAAAAACAGGTCCATTGGAAGTGGTCAAAAGAATGCGATACAGCATTCAAGGAGTGTAAAAGCAAATTAGTAGAGAGCACCATGTTAGTTCACTATGACATATCTAAGGAGATTAAGCTAGCATGTGATGCCTCTCCGTATGGGGTTGGGGCAGTAATCTCTCATGTATAAAGTAGTGGGGAGGAGAGACCAATTGCTTTTGCTTCACGCACTCTCAGTGCCAGTGAGAGTAATTATGCGCAAATTGAAAGGGAAGCTTTGGCATTAATTTTTGGGGTCAAGAAGTTTCACAAATATTTGTATGGTAGTAAGTTTACCATCGTTACGGACCATAAGCCCCTAACAGCAATCCTCAATCCAAAGTCCCCGGTTCCAACATTAGCTGCAGCCCGAATGCAGAGATGGGCTTTGATAGAGAATTCAAGCTCTGCAGCCTGGCTGCAGTTTTGTGAAAATTCACAGACCCCAAGTCAAAGCTGCTATGTGCTACTCAGCTTGTTGCATTAAGTCATCAATCAACTTGACATTTTAGGACCTTGGGTAGCGAGCCAATTAAAAGGTTAACAGACTATCAATTGAGCCAATAAGGTCAAAGAAGGCGAGTTCTTTTCTGTAAATTGAACCAGGTATAAGTACAGCCATTTTGGCCATGTGGTCTCAGAAGGACAAAGGCCTGGCTTAAAGCCAAGAGCTTGTTGCTGCTGCCAGAATAAAATTACATTAAAACTACAACCGAAGTTCGTATTTCATTGGAAATTAAGAGATCTAACAGGCTTTGATTTTGTCAGCATATACATATGATATTGAATACAGACGATCAGCTGATCACAGTAATGCTGATGCAATGTCTAGATTGCCTTCCCCATCACAAGTTACTCCCGATAGGGAAGAAGTGTTCTATTTTTCATACATTGATGAACTGCCAGTCACAGCTGAAGAGATTGGTAGAGCAACCAAACGTGACCCAGTGATGTCAAAGGTGTATGATTATATTGCAAATGGATGGCCAAACCAGGTAACAGACAAAGATACACATCCATTCTTCATTCGTAGGAATGAATTATCAGTCGATAAAGATTGTATCATGTGGGGTGCAAGAGTGGTTGTACCAAATAAATTCAGGTCCAAGTTATTAGGAGACCTCCATGATCAGCACCTGGGAATGTGCTTGACCAAGAGTTTTGCACGCAGTTATTTATGGTGGCCAGGTCTTGATAAAGATATAGAGTACATCGTGAGTCAGTCAATCGGTAAGCAAGCAACCACCACCAGTACCATTACAGCAATGGAAATGGCCTCCCAGGGTGTGGCAAAGGCTACATATTGATTTTGCTGTATTAGAAGGACAACAATTGTTCATTGTGATTGATAGCCATTCAAAGTGGGTTGAGGTGTTTCCAATGTGAAAAATAACAAGTAAAACATTGGACATTTTGCGAAAATTATTTTCTTCATTTGGCCCCTCTGAAGAGATTGTTTCAGATAATAGACCACAATTTCATTCAGAAGAATTTGCACAATTCACGAGCAAAAATGGTGTGAAACATACCAAGGTTCCACCATATCATCCTGCTTCGAATGGTGCAGCAGAGCGCACTGTACAAATTGTAAAATGTGCCCTCATAAAACAAATGTTAGATCCAAATCCAAGGAAACGACAGTTGTCATTGGATCACAAATTGGCTAATTTTTTGATTACATATCGAAATACTCCTCATACAACTACTGGTAGAACACCAGCAGAGTTGTTTCTCAAACGACAGCTACGAACCAGATTCTCGTTGTTAAAGCCAAATTTGGCACAGTCTGTAGAAGAGACAGAAAGAGAATCATGATAAAGGTAGAGTAAAAGAGAGAAGTGTGAAATTAAACCAGAAGGTGAGAGTGAAGAACCATCACCATAAATGGTTAAAGTGGTTACCAGGAAGAGTGGTGAAGATATGTGGTCCTCATACATATTTGGTAAAGTTGTTTGATAATGGACAGGTTAGGTTTGTTCATATTGATCATATTTTACCTACAGACATGGAAGGAGTTGAAGGTGGGAGTGATTCAATTATTTCTGACTCATCAGATAGTTTTGATATACCAGTAGCAAATCCTAAATCCAATGTACTGGAAACAAATCCAGGAGAGAATCAGAATGAAAGTCTGAGTCCGAGTCAGGAAAACAAAGAGCCTGAAGTTAGAGTGAGTGCAAATGAAAATCAAGGAAATTCCATGGAGGAAAACGTTCCTCAGGATGAGCCTCGAATGAGTTTAGATTCGACACCATGTTTGGAAGGTTCTGTTCGAGAGCGAAGGTATCCTCTTCGAAATAGAAAACAAGTGGTAAAGTTAAATTTGTAAATATGGAAAAAATAAGTTTATATCCTGTGTTATGCATAAACATGAAAGTTATGTATGATGTTTCTTCTAATAACTTCTTCATTAAGGAGGGAGAAGTGTAATGTCTGTCAGCTTGTAATGTTTGTAGCTCCACACTATGGATATGGACGTATTGTGTACTGCAATTGCACAGTTAATAATTAAACAGAACCAGGCAGATTTCCGGAAGCTTCCGAGAGAGCTGCCTGCCATGTAGGAAGCTGTTTGTGTTGTGCTCTGTGAATATATCACAAGACCGTAACCTCTGCCCCCATTATTTCAGACAGCAGCTGATGATGATTCTGCTATCCCCAGTTACACCTCCCCTACATCCATCTTTTGTTTCTTTACTTGTCCCATTACCATCTCCTTTTGTTTTGTACAATCAGATGTTTTGTCATTTATTCTCTCCTGCCTTCCACCCTATCACAGACCTTCCCTTTCGTTCTTTCCTCCTCTCCCCTCTTCCTCCTGCCCCTACACTGGCTTAAAACCTGTTGCATCTCTAACTCATTCCAGTTCTGATGAAAGGTCATCGACCTGAACCGTTAACTCTGTTTCTCTCTCCACAGATGCTGTCTGACCTGCTGAGCGTTTCCAGCATTTTCTGTTTTTATTTCCAATTTCCAGCCTCTGTAGTATTTTGCTTTTGTTTAAAAATAATTATATTGGCACAGATATGTCTCCCATGCACACTTGTGGCCTATTTACTGATATACACAGAAATACATAGAGGCTATAAGAGGCTATATCGGCCTAACCAGTCCATGTCAGTGTTCACCCTCATTTAACCTCCCTGTTCCCATATCCCTTCAACCATCTATCCAATCCAATCTAATCCAATGTTGACATGGCTTCTGCCACAACCACTAACCCTGGAAGTGAATTCCACAGCCTAACAACTCTGTGTGTGAAGAAATGTATCCTGCCCTCTGTTCTAAATCATCTACATTTCGTCTCGCATCTATGGCCCCTTACTCTTGACCCCTCAACTACTGGAAACAGCTGCTTCTATCTACCGTGATACAATCCATTTCTGAACAAATTTTCGACACCAATTGCATTTACTTATTAAAACTAAAATTGGCGATTTCCTGTTGCACAATTGCTTATGCACTTTAAATGGAATGGAATATTTCCTGATGAGGTAATAATTGGGCCAGATTTTTCTGTTGCGTCTGCCGTTAGACCCTTTGGCTCAAAACATTATTAGCCACAAAATTGCTGAAAGTGGGAGCTGATAAGGGCACGGTGAGGGACCTGAGCGAATAGGACAACCAACAGGGCATCTCCTTAACCAATCAGATTATGGGATTGTGAAATTAACAGCGCAAGGACCAAGAAGGAAGTATAAATTAGAGTTGGTAAATTCAACGTCATGTCAGGTACAGAAAGAGAAATAGAGAGAATGAAAGGTTGGATTAAGAGAGAGAGAAAAGAGGCAGAAAAGAAAAGTAAACAAAATGCTAATCTAACATTTGACATTTTTACAATCTCTAACAATTAAAACCTGAAGGAATGAGACCCCACCCTTGTCAATATTCAGTGTCGGAGATGTTTATTAGCAGTAATTAACACTTATTATGTCATTAAAAGAGCACTTGTGCTTGAAATGGCAAGACATAACTTTCTGTGGCGAGTTTAGTCTGTATCTACCGCAGAAACACAGCAACGTCACACCACGTGAAGCCTGTCAATGGCAAGGCAGGCCGCGAGATGCTGATTCATGAAGATATCGGTGGAGAGCCGCAACTCAGACAGCACCTTTAATGATCGCATTTAACCGTCCGTCTACCCCTCTTCTGAAGTTGCGGTGCCATTTGCTCATAAACAGTGCCAATAGCCTCACTGTTATTTTCACAGCAAAATCTGGCTTAGTGTATTTTCTCTAACTTAGCAGGTTGCTGGAATTAATAGGAGTTAACCATTGAGCATTTGCAATTAACAGGAGTAACAGAAAATACGATTGCATTCACTTACAAGAAATATGCAGTTGTTATATATTCACTTAGAAGGGTTTAACTTGCTTGAAGTGCAATGCTCTTACATTAAAGGGCCAAGCACTGGGATCACTGCCTTCCTGGACAGTGACTGGCTGACCTCACCCTTGTCAGCAAGGTCGGCTAGTGAATATAATCAGAAGCAGCTCCCTGTGTATTTTTCACCAGTATAAGTGCCGAGGGGAGGAAGTGCAGAGACTAGCACGGTTTTAAGAGGACAGTTTAGGCTGCAGTAAACCTGTAAAGGCTAGAAATGGAATGTGGGCAGAAGTGTCCCTGTGATCGGAGCAGGAATAGGCCATTTGGCCCCTCGAGTCTGCTGCGCCATTCAATGGTTGATCTACCTCAGCTCCATTTGCCTGCATTATCCCCGTATCCCTTGATTCCCATGTTAGATGTTCTCCTGGAGAAGGTGCAGAGAGCAGGGTAGCCATATCTGGGGCTGAGGGAAATCCTCCTATGCACCTCAACTTGCAATGAAGATGTCAGGAGGCGGTTTGTAAAGTAATGCCATCTCCCACAGCCATAGACCATGGGAGCAAATGAGAAGAAAGAGTTTGCTGGCCTGACGTTTCCAACCAGCAAGCTATGTCACGAAACCCTCCTGTGAGAGGACAATGCTCCTCAGACTATCCAAGAGGGGAGATGAGGACCACTTCAGTCCCACGAGGCCCCTATTAGCCAGACACCTCATGCACTCCATATACCTTGTAGACACTAAAGTCTAAGGCCTCACACACTGCCATCAAGAGAAGCAGTGAGCAAACCCTCAGTGTGGATTTTCATTAAAATCACGGTCGCACCAAAGTAGCTGTATGTATAGACAGTGGCCTGGCATGAAGGTTGCTTTGAAAGAAAGACTTGCATTTATATAGCGCCTTTCATGGCCTCAAGACAGTGCTTTACAACCAACAAACTACGTTTTGAAGTGCAGTCACTGTTGTAATGTGGGAAACGCGGCAGCCAATTTGCAGACAGCAAGCTCCAGGTAATCTGTTTCAGTGATGTTGTTTGAGGGATAAATGTTGGTCAGGACTCCTCTGCTCGTCTTTGAATACTGTCATGGGATTTTTACCTCCACCTCAGTTGGCAGGTGGCCTCAGTTTAATGTCTCATCTGAAAGATAGATCAGGTGGGATGAATGTGAACTGGTATACATAGAGCCCCAGGACAGGAGTAGACTGGGTCTTTACTCGTTGGAGTTCAGAAGGATGAGGGGTGATTTATAGAAACATTTAAAATAATGAAAGGGATAGACAAGATAGAGGCAGAGAGGTTGTTTCCACTGGTCGGGGAGACTAGAACTAGGGGGCACAGCCTCAAAATACGGGGGAGCCAATTTAAAACCGAGTTGAGAAGGAATTTCTTCTCCCAGAGAGTTGTGAATCTGTGGAATTCTCTGCCCAAGGAAGCAGTTGAGGCTAGCTCATTGAATGTATTCAAATCACAGATAGATAGATTTTTAACCAATAAGGGAATTAAAGGTTACGGGGAGCGGGCGGGTAAGTGGAGCTGAGTCCACGGCCAGATCAGCCATGATCTTGTTGAATGGCGGAGCAGGCTCGAGGGGCTAGATGGCCCCTAATTCCTGTTCCTAATTCTTATGTTCTTATGTTCTTATATCGCTGCAGGAGTTCCTCAGGGCAGTGTCCCAGGCCCAACAATCTTCAGCTGCTTCATCAATGACCTTCCCTCCATCATAAGGTCAGAAGTGGGATGTTCGCTGATGACTGCACAGTGTTCAGTTCCATTCACAACTCCTCAGATAATGAAGCAGTCCATGCCCACATGCAGCAAGACCTGGACGATATTCAGGCTTGGGCTGATAAGTGGCAAGTAACATTCGCGTCACACAAGTGCCAGGCAATGACTATCTCCAACAAGCGAGAGTCTAACCACCGCCCCATGACATTCAACGGCATTACCATCGCCGAATCCCCCACCATCAACATCCTGAGGGTCACCATTGACCAGAAACTTAACTGGACCAGCCACATAAATACTGTGGCAACAAGAGCGGGTCAGAGGCTGGGTATTCTGCGGCGAGTGTCTCACCTCCTGACTCCCCAAAGCCTTTCCACCATCTACAAGGCACAAGTCAGGAGTGTGATGGAATACTCTCCACTTGCCTGGATGAGTGCAGCTCCAACAACACTTAAGAAGCTCAACGCCACTTGATTGGCACCCCATCCACCACCTTCAACATTCACTCCCTCCACCACCAGCGCACCGTGGCTGCGGTGTGTACCATCTACAAGATGCACTGCAGCAACTCACCGAGGCTTCTTCGGCAGCATCTCCCAAACCCGCGACCTCTACCGCCTAGAAGGACAAGGGCAGCAGGCGCATGGGAACACCACCACCTCCACGTTCCCCCCCCGCCCCCCCCCGAATTCACACACCATCCTGACTTGGAAATATATCGGCCATTCCTTCATCGTCGCTGGGTCACAATCCTGGAACTCCCTCCCTAACAGCACTGTGGGAGCACCTTCACCACACGGACTGCAGCGGTTCAAGAAGGCGGCTCACCACCACCTTCTCAAGGGGCAATTAGGGATGGGCAATAAATGCCTTGCCAGCGATGCCCACATCCCATAAACTAATTTTTTTAAAGGGGCTGTAAATGCTGGCATATAGCAGTCGGAAGGGGAAGATGTAGGGATGGCTGAATATTATGTTACATGTTGTGTTGGTCAAGAGAAGGTCTTCTGTCGGAAACAACTATAACAATAATTTGCATTCATATAGTGTCAGTGTGGTAGGAATGAGTCTCGGAGCCAGCAACATATTCTCTGCAGGTAGCTGCTCCACTTCCTCATCCCCTTGTGGTCCATGGGGGTCTTAGTACTCGGGGGTTTTCTTGAGGGGACGTCTTGTAGAAGACCATGATTATTGAGTTGCGAGCCGTGCTGTATTGCTGCATGCTGCTGGATTGGCTCGGTCCCTCAAGTACACCTGCAATGTGCTCAATGATGATCATGTTAGCACTGCACTGGTGCCCAAGGAAAGCACTCACATCATCAGTAAGCATGGCTTTGATTTTCCAGGAGCTACTCAGAACCTTCCTTTCAGGGTCAGAAGATGGTGATAGGACAGACTGCTTTCACACAAAGGCAGCTCCCAGGAAGTCAGCATTCATTTGCAATATGATGTGCAGCCAATTACAAATGAGCTAGACATTTAGGCTGGGATTTTCTCAAGGGAGGCGGGTTGGGGACGGGGGGCCTCCAAGGCGGGTCAGAGACCTGGAAGGCCGGGATACCCGCAGGCCCCGCTGACTTCATCGGTGGGGCCTGATTTACAGGGCCGAGGATTCCTGCTCGCAGTCAGCCCAATTGAGAAGCTGCGGGTGGGAAGGCCGGTTTGGGGGGAGGGATTGTGGGAGCAGGGTCGGCTATCGGTCTGGGATTGGCAGAGGAGGGGGGAGGATCGGCAGGGATCAGGGGCATCAGCCAGCAATCGCAGTGGGGGGGCGGGTGGAGGGATCGGCTGTGGATTAGGGAGCAGACAGTCAGCTGGGGATCAGCGGGGGTGGAGGGGGTATGGAGGGGGGGCATGGGGGATGTGGGGGGCGGGTAGCGGAGGCGCGGAGGGGGGGCATGGGAGGGAGAGGAGTGGGGCCAGCCACCACAGCATTTTGGCTGACATCATCATCAGTAGACACCTCAAGTCGCTGGAGAAATATCACCAAGATCCTACAAATCCCCTGGGAGGACATACGCATCAACATTAATACTCTTGACCAAGCTAATCCCCAGCATTGAAGCACTGACCACAGTTGATCAGCGCCGCTGGGCAGGCCACATTATTCGTATACCAGACACGAGACTCCCAAAGCAAGCGTTCTACTCGGAGCTCCTTCATGGCAAATGAGCCAAAGGTGGGCAGAGGAAACGTTACACGATGTCCATGGGTGGGTGTCTGTGGGTGGGTGCCCGTGGGAGGGTGCCCGTGGGTGGGTGCCCATGGGTGGGTGGGTGCCCGTGGGTGGGTGTCTGTGGGTGGGTGCCCATGGCTGGGTGTCCATGGGTGGGTGGGTGCCCTTGGGTGGGTGGGTGTCCGTGGATGGGTGGGTGCCCGTGGGTGGGTGGGTGTCTGTGGGTGGGTGTCCGTGAGTGGATGAGTGTCTGTGGGTGGGTGTCTGTGGATGGGTGTCATGTGCAGCCTGCTCTCCCTTGGTTGCTCTTCCTCGCCTTCTTTCGGGAAACAAAGAGCGAAAAGAAATCCCAATGGGAACGCAGTGTGCCCCGCCTGAGGTGTGGTGGAGGGGAATGGCAGTTCCTCAGGGAGACCAAAAGGTCAAAACAACAACAATTAGGAAATTGTCTGTAAAATAAGCTTTTACATTGCTGCCTAACATCTCTGCCGCCCTCCCCATGGCACCTAGCAACCCCGGACCATGAGTCAGCAACAGTGAGGGAAAATAAGGCGTCAGGGTTGCCTCATTCACTTGCAGCTGACCGAGGGTGGGCACCCTCCTGCACTGTGCCCCGAGGGTGAGCCCCCTCCCACACTGAGCCCCGAGGGTGGTCCCCACTCCCACACTGAGCCCCGGGGGTGGGCTCCCTCCCACACTGAGCCCCGAGGGTGGGCTCCCTCCCACACTGATCCCCGAGGGTGAGCCCCCTCCCACACTGAGTCCCGAGGGTGAGCCCCCTCCCACACTGAGTCCCGAGGGTGGGCTCCCTCCCACACTGATCCCCAGGGTGGGCCCCCTCCCACACTGATCCCCCGAGGGTGGGCTCCCTCCCACACTGAGCCCCCGCGGGTGAGCCCCCTCCCACACTGAGTCCCGAGGGTGAGCCCCCTCCCACACTGATCCCCAGGGTGGGCCCCCTCCCACACTGATCCCCGAGGGTGGTCCCCCTCCCACACTGATCCCCGAGGGTGAGCTCCCTCCCACACTGATCCCCGAGGGTGGGCCCCCTCCCACACTGTGCCCCCAGGGTGGGCTCCCTCCCACACTGAGCCCCCAGGATGAGCCCCCTCCCACACTGATCCCCCAGGGTGAGCCCCCTCCCACACTGAGCCCCCAGGGTGGGCTCCCTCCCACACTGAGCCCCCCAGGGTGAGCCCCCTCCTACACTGAGCCCCCAGGGTGAGCCCCCTCCCACACTGAGCCCCCAGGGTGAGCCCCCTCCTACACTGAGCCCCCAGGGTGAGCCCCCTCCCACACTGAGCACCCAGGGTGGGCTCCCTCCCACACTGAGTCCCCAGGGTGAGCCCTCTCCTACACTGAGCCCCCAGTGTGAGCCCCCTCCCACACTGAGCCCCCAGGGTGAGCCCCCTCCCACACTGAGCCCCCAGGGTGAGCCCCCTCCCACACTGAGCCCCCAGGGTGGGCTCCCTCCCACACTGAGTCCCCAGGGTGAGCCCCCTCCTACACTGAGCCCCCAGGGTGAGCCCCATCCCACACAGAGCCCCCAGGGTGGGCTCCCTCCCACACTGATTCCCCAGGGTGAGCCCCCTCCTACACTGAGCCCCCAGGGTGAGCCCCCTCCCACACTGAGTCCCCGAGGGTGGGCTCTCTCCCACACTGAGTCCCCAGGGTGAGCCCCCTCCCACACTGAGCCCCCAGGGTGAGCCCCCTCCCACACTGAGCCCCCAGGGTGAGCCCCCTCCCACACTGAGCCCCCAGGGTGAGCCCCCTCCTACACTGAGCCCCCAGGGTGAGCTCCCTCCCACACTGAGTCCCCAGGGTGAGCCCCCTCCTACACTGAGCCTCCAGGGTGGGCTCCCTCCCACACTGAGTCCCCAGGGTGGGCTCCCTCCCACACTGAGTCCCCAGGGTGAGCTCCCTCCCACACTGAGCCCCTGAGGGTGAGCCCCCTCCCACACTGAGTCCCTGAGGGTGAGCCCCCTCCTACACTGAGCCTCCAGGGTGGGCTACCTCTCACACTGGGCCCTGAGCAAGTTAACTCCAGGTTAAAGGGAAAGCCCAGAGGCAGTTCCTTTTCTTTAATGTACTTCCCAATCTTGTAGTAAAAACATGTGTTGTCACAGAAATCGAGGCGGGTTTGTGAGCCAGAGGCAGGAGGTGTTGACGCCTGTTGACACCAATAAACGGGAGCTTCCTGGAGCAGCTCCACTGGATGCATTGATCTCAGGCTGCTCAACCCCCGAGTGTACCACCTGCTCGGCCTTCCAGAGAGCTGCGTGGACCAGCCAGCAAAAGCTGAGGAACAGGGGAGGTCTAACTCTGAAAGAAATCTCCTTCTCAGGCAAACTAAGGCCATGAACTTGTTATTACAGTGCTGCAGGTGCTGAGATCCCACTGCCTTGAAGGTCCAGGCTACGGTTCAGAAATAAATTCCCTTACAAATGGCCAACAGCGACAAAGGAAAGCTGTTTCTGCACATTTCCAAATGTGGAAAGACTAGGGCACATTAATACAATCTCATACAGCTTAGGCCACATGAAAGTAGTCAGAATGTCGACATGCTTTCTTCCCTGAAGAACAGGGAATCCATGGAATTAGTCAAACTAATATAGTGGGTCCTATTGTAAGTGTTACATTAGTCCAAGGCAGTTCCAACCCAATCCGGCCCTGTTGGAATGGAGCAATGTCAGGCTGGATTATTACACAACTCTGGTCAAGCTATTATTAATATACTCTTAGAGGGAACGTAGACAATGGCTATTACACAGATACAGGGATTGCGCTTTGCGGAGTGACCTTGGCCAGTCGAACCTTGTCCGTTCGGCAACAGCTGTGGGTGCAGAGCTGGCAGGCTGCACAGCAGGAGTTACAGCACGGGAGGAACCTGCATACACTGAGCCTCCAAACCAGCCAGCCCGGCGACCAACAACACCACAACAGCAGGACCACCCCAGCGATGACTCCCAGGACGATGTAGAGAGCGAGCAGCGACACGTACGACTTATCTGCGAGGAAGAGCGAAAAGCACAAGTCGTGACAAGGATCCAGCAGATTTAGGAGCAATTTACTTTTTAAATCAACTAAGAAACAAACATGCCTTCCATTCTATTGACTCAGAGGCCCCAATAACATGTGCCTGAGGCTAGTCTCCAGCAATGAGTTTGTGGGATCAATGGGAGGGCCCATGAACATAGGTGTGGAGGGGTCGGGGCACAAGCATGTTAAGTGCCTGCACGTTCTGGCCTTGTTCCACTCTTGGGATGTGCAGCCCAGTCCCCTCTCCCCGGATTTCCAACCCCCGGCACTGGACCCAACAGCCCACTGAGCATGTTGTGGGGGGGGGGCAATCTGGAAGCATTCCAGACAAGGGGGATTTGAGCCTGGTACCCCATCTCCTCTGTACTCTCTCCAAAGTCGTCAAGTCCTTCCTAAAGTGTTATGCCCAGGATTGGACACAATATTCCAGCTGGGGCCGAACCAATGTGTTATCCAGGCTTAGCATAACGTCCTGGCTTTTTTACTCCAAGCCCAGGATCTCATGTGCTTTATTAACCGGTCCTGCCACCTTCAAAGATTTGTGCACAAAAACCCCCGGTCCCTCTATTCTTGCACCCCCTTTAAAACTGCACCATTTGGCTTGCATTGTCTCTCCTCATTCTTCCCCAAAATGTTTCAATTCACACTTTTCTGAGTTGAATTTCATCTGCCATGTTTCCCCCCATTCCACCAGACGGAGGGGAGAGGGAGCAGACAGAAGGGAGAGGGAGCAGACGGAGGGGAGAGGGAGCAGACGGAGGGGAGAGGGAGGAGACGGATGGGAGAGGGGGCAGGTGGAGGGGAGAGGGAGGAGACGGAGGGGAGAGGGGGCAGACGGAGGGGAGAGTGGGCAGACGGAGGGGAGAGGGAGGAGACGGAGGGGAGAGGGAGGAGACGGAGGGGAGATGGAGGAGATGGAGGGGAGAGGGAGGAGACAGAGGGGAGAGGGAGCAGACGGAAGGGAGAGGGAGGAGACGGAGGAGAGAGGGAGGAAACGGAGGGGATAGGGGGCAGATGGAGGGGATAGGGAGCAGATGGAGGGGAGAGGGAGGAGATGGATGGGAGAGGGGGCAGATGGAGGGGAGAGGGAGGAGACGGAGGGGAGAGGGGGCAGACGGAGGGGAGAGGGAGCAGACGGAGGGGAGAGGGGGCAGACGGAGGGGAGAGGGGGCAGACGGAGGGGAGAGGGAGCAGACGGGGAGAGGGAGCAGATGGAGGGGAGAGGGGGCAGACGGAGGGGAGAGGGAGCAGACGGAGGGGAGAGGGGGCAGGCGGAGGGGAAAGAGGGCAGGTGGAGGGGAAAGAGGGCAGGTGGAGGGGAGAGGGGGCAGACGGAAGGGAGAGTGGGCAGACGGAGGGGAGAGGGGGCAGACGGAGGGGAGACGGAGGAGATGGAGGGGAGAGGGAGGAGACGGAGGGGAGAGGGGGCAGGCGGAGGGGAAAGAGGGCAGGTGGAGGGGAGAGGGGGCAGACGGAAGGGAGAGTGGGCAGACGGAGGGGAGAGGGGGCAGACGGAGGGGAGACGGAGGAGATGGAGGGGAGAGGGAGGAGACGGAGGGGAGAGGGGGCAGATGGAGGGGAGAGTGGGCAGACGGAGGGGAGAGGGAGGAGATGGAGCGGAGATGGAGGAGACGGAGGGGAGAGGGAGCAGACGGAAGGGAGAGGGAGGAGACGGAGGAGAGAGGGAGGAAACGGAGGGGATGGGGGGCAGATGGAGGGGAGAGGGAGCAGACGGAGGGGAGAGGGAGGACACGGATGGGAGAGGGGGCAGGTGGAGGGGAGAGGGAGGAGACGGAGGGGAGAGGGGGCAGACGGAGGGGAGAGGGGGCAGACGGAGGGGAGAGGGGGCAGACGGAGGGGAGAGGGAGGAGACGGAGGGGAGAGGGAGGAGACGGAGGGGAGACGGAGGAGATGGAGGGGAGAGGGAGGAGACAGAGGGGAGAGGGAGCAGACGGAAGGGAGAGGGAGGAGACGGAGGAGAGAGGGAGGAAACGGAGGGGATAGGGGGCAGATGGAGGGGATAGGGAGCAGACGGAGGGGAGAGGGAGGAGATGGATGGGAGAGGGGGCAGACGGAGGGGAGAGGGAGAAGACGGAGGGGAGAGGGGGCAGACGGAGGGGAGAGGGAGCAGATGGAGGGGAGAGAGAGCAGACGGGGAGAGGGAGCAGATGGAGGGGAGAGGGGGCAGACGGAGGGGAGAGGGAGCAGACGGAGGGGAGAGGGGGCAGGCGGAGGGGAGAGTGGGCAGACGGAGGGGAGAGGGGGCAGATGGAGGGGAGATGGAGGAGATGGAGGGGAGAGGGAGGAGACGGAGGGGAGAGGGGGCAGACGGAGGGGCGAGTGGGCAGACGGAGGGGAGAGGGAGGAGACGGAGGGGAGAGGGAGGAGACGGAGGGGAGTGGGGGCAGACGGAGGGGAGACGGAGGAGATGGAGGGGAGAGGGAGGAGACAGAGGGGAGAGGGAGCAGACGGAAGGGAGAGGGAGGAGAGGGAGGAGACGGAGGAGAGAGGGAGGAAACGGAGGGGATAGGGGGCAGACGGTGGGGAGAGGGAGGAGACAAAGGGGAGAGGGAGGAGACGGAGGGGAGAGGGAGGAGACGGAGGGGAGACCTAGAAGATGGTGGGGAAAGAGGGCAGACGGAGGGGAGAGGGAGGAGATGGAGGGGAAAGAGGGCAGACGGAGGGGAGAGGGAGGAGATGGAGGGGAGAGGGGGCAGATGGAGGGGAGAGGGAGCAGACGGAGGGGAAAGAGGGCAGGCGGAGGGGAGAGGGAGCAGACGGAGGGGAGAGGGGGCAGGCGGAGGGGAAAGAGGGCAGGTGGAGGGGAGAGGGGGCAGACGGAGGGGAGAGTGGGCAGATGGAGGGGAGAGGGGGCAGACGGAGGGAAGACGGAGGGGAGAGGGAGGAGACGGAGGGGAGAGGGAGGAGACGGAGGGGAGAGGGAGGAGACGGAGGGGAGTGGGGGCAGACGGAGGGGAGAGGGAGTTGTGAGGTAGCACATCAGTTGTAAGGTATAAAAAGTTTATAACGTATCCTGAAAAGATTGACAAATAACAGTATGAACAAATAACCAGTAACAGTAAGAGCAATAAAATTATGAAATTTTGAAATGAAGCAACTAAAAGACACCGGGCTAAAAGCACTCCTGAAAAACTAGCAGGTTAACAAGGCCATCACAATACAAACAGAGCTATTGGCTTCATTTTTAGAAGAATAGAAGTTAAAAGCCAAGAAGTTATGTTAAATGATATAGATGCATGGTGAGGCTATAGGGTGTGGTGGGGAGTGGAGACTCAGTCAGTGAGCTGTAGGGGGTGCACATGGTGAAGCACAGAGAATTAAGGAGGAGGGTCACATGCAGGCAGAATTTGACGACCCTCACTTTGCTGGCCAAAGGCCAGCTCGAGGGAACCAGCGGCGACTGAGCTCTTGGATTGGGACCTCTCAGGTCCTACCTGCCGATGCAGTTTGGTCACGCAGCATTTTCCTCAGAGTCAGGGAGAGTAAGGATGGCATCACCAATTGCAGAGCCACCCAATATCATACAAGACAACGGGTGGAACCCTTATGGCTTGATCCATGGTAGTTCTCCAGGTATATGCCCACAAAGTGATATGGACTTTGGTTCTGCAACTCAAAAATTATCAGTACCTCAGTAGTGGGGAAGCTTTTAGAAACAATAATCCTGGATAAAATTAACAGTCATTTGGACAAATGTGGATTAATTGAAGAAAGTTAGCACAGATTTGTTAATGGCACATTGTCTTTAACTAAATTGATTGAGTTTTTTGATGAGGTAACACAGAGGGTTGATGAGGGCAATGCGGTTGGTGTGGTGTACATGGACTTCCAAAAGGTGTTTAATAAAATGCCACATAAAAGGCTTGCCAGCAAAGTTGAAGCCCATGGAATTAAAGGGACAGTGGCAGCATGGATACGGAATTGGCTCAGAGACAGGAAACGGTTGTTTTTTAGACTGGAGGAAGTGGTGTTCCCCAGGGGTCAGTACTGGGGCCATTGCTTTTCTTGATATATATCAATGACTTAGACTTGGGTGTACAGAACACAATTTCAAAATTTGCAGATGACACAAAACTTAGAAATATAGTGAACAGTGAGGGGGATAATGATAGACTTCAGGAAGATATAGACAGGCTGGTGGAATGGGCAGACATATGACAGATGAAATTTAACACAGAAAAGTGTGCAGTGATACATTTTGGTAGAAAGAACAAGGAGAGGCAATATAAACTAAAGGGTAAAATCCTAAAGGGGGTGCAGGAGCAGAGAGACCTGGGGGTATATGTGCACAAATCATTGAAGGGGGGAGGGCAGGTTGGGAAAGCGGTTACAAAAGCTTACGGGATCCTGGGCTTCATAAATAGAGGCGTAGAGTACAGAAGCACTGGTTCAGCCCCAACTGGAGGATTGTGTCCAATTCTGGGCACCGCACTTTGGGAAGGATGTGAAGGCCTTGGAGAGGGTACAGAAAAGATTTACAAGAATGATTCGCGAGATGAGGGACTTCAGTTACGTGGATAGACTGGAGAAGCTGGGGTTGTTCTCCTTAGAGCAGAGAAGATTGAGATGAGATTTGATCGTGGTGTTCAAAATCATGAGGGGTCTGGACAGAGTAGATAGAGAGAAACTGTTCCCATTGGCAGAAGGGTCGAGAACCAGAGGACACAGATTGAAGGCGATTGGCAGAAGAACCAAAGGGGACATGAGGGAAAACCTTTTTACACAGCGAGTGGTTAGGATCTGGAATGCGCTGCCTGAGAGGGTGGTGGAGGCAGATTGAATCATGGCTTTCAAAAGGGAGTTGGATAAGTACTTGAAGAGAGAGAATTTGCAGGGCTCCTGGGAAAGGGCGGGGGAGGGGGACTGGCTGAGGTGCTCTTGCAGAGAGCCGGCACGGGCTCGACAGGCCGAATGGCCTCCTTCTGTGGCTGTAACCATTCTATGATTCTATGTGTGGGGGGCACCGTTATTAGACCTCCAGTTTAAGTGAAGATCCTTCCTCAACACCCGTCTTCAGAATGACTACACTAAGCACAGTCCAAGATATCCAAGGTCCAGGCAAGGTAGCCAGGTCACCTGTACTACAGAACTATGGTAGGAGACCATCAGACACCCAACTTAAGTGCCACTATCTTTGTTACTACAAATACAAACATCTCACTTACATGCTTAGACTGCACCAGACTTCTGCAAAATTCAGCAAGTTATGCTGCATAATTTATACCACATGCCAGCGTTGGCAAGCTGGATTGGGACACCTACACTCCTTGTTGGGAATGGCCAATCTCCACTCACCAAATCTCTGACAGACTGGCTGAAATCATGAACTCACCGTGCAAGGAAAAGGGCATAAGCTGACTGTAGTGTTTTAGAATCTAATGAGATGCCCCACACACAGCCATGACCAGATCATCTGTTTTTGGTGATATTGGTTCAAGGATAAATATTGGCCTGGTCACCGGGAAGAACTCCATTGCTCTTCTTCAAAATAGTGGCTGTGGGATCCTTTACGTCCACCTGAGTGGGTAGGCTGACGGGGCCTCAGTTTAATGTCTCATCCTAAAGTCGGCACTCCGACAGTGCAGCATACCCTCAGTAGTGCACTATCTAGGCTTACAAATGAAGGAAAGTCTGAAAGGGGGCAAATTGACAGAGCTACAGGGGAAGAGCAGGGGTGTGGGATTCATTGGATAGCTCTTTCAAAGAATGGCCTCGTTCTGTGCTGTATCATTCTCTGAACTACCACACCACCCTCTTTGCAAATAATTTTTAACTTTATATCAATAAAGGCCCTGAAATCCCCTGGTGCTCTGCTGGTCTCAACGGCAATGGCAGATCAACCAAACCCTCCTAGAAATGGCAGAGACCTGATTACATCAGATCTACAAGATTTCTGTGAGTTTCCAAGCTGCCTTGTGAAGGGTAGAACTTCAATCCATTGCTTTCAAGGCCACGACGGGCCAGGGATTGGGACTTCCTAAGCCAGGAGTGTAGTCGTGGCAGTTGGTGCCTCCAGTATCAGGAGGTGTACTAGTTTCCACAAGAGTCCATGTGGGCCCCACCAGTGGCGCCCCGGCCTGGCAATCAGCCACGACCCCCAAAAAGGAAACAATTTGTTATTTACAGTTGAATGGATGGGCCCTGCTGCTGAGGTTGAGATTGGGTGTGGGGCCTGGGCAACCCTTCCATGCGCATTTCTAGGTACATGTGGTAAGTGGCTACAAATAAGGTGCCATCCCACTGGCCCCGCAAACTCCGGGCAGGGGTCAGTACCAGAGGACACCATCGGGCATGATGCCAGGGTAACTGACGGTTGGAGCCCATAGAACTTAGGGGCAAAGTGCTCCCATTCTGAGGCAACAAACTTTAATGAGGTCTTCCAACTAAAAGGGGAAAATGATGAGATTATAATTTAAGCAAAGCACCTGCGACGGAGTCTGGATAAGGAACACTGTTTGGTAGAAGGTGATGATGCTTATTTGGTGTTTGGCAAGGAGCAGTGAGGTTGGCAGATGGCGACAGTGAATTGTTCGGCTCTATGGTACTTGCACTGGCTTCATCCAGAGATGCTGAGTTGGAGGAATTATCTACAAAAGAAGAAGATTATAATGGGTGATAATGACAAGCTAAAATAAGCATTTATGTAATGAAATGTCTTTCAAAGATATAACACCTAGAATTACAGTCACAGATGTGTCACACCTCCACCGCATCACATATTCCCTATGCAAAATATCCTGATTGGTAACTTCGATAAGTGCTTTATTGAACCAGTCAAATATTGTTGCTTTGACTTCCTTGCAGTGTTGCTAAAATGCCTGAATTAGATTTGAATAATTGACTTATTGTAAATTAATTCAAATGTAGCAATGTGGAATAAGTAACCAGCAGATAATCGTGCAATCTAATCTCCCAATGATTTCCAAAGCTACCATTCATGAACCAGTAAGTAGCACAACATTGACTCGTTAAATCGCTCAAGGAATTGTTGCTTTGACTTCCTTGCAGTGTTGCTAAAATGCCTGAATTAGATTTGAATAATTACATTTAATACATAATAAACACATTTAAAAACATGTCAAAGAAAACACAGAGGTGGATATAGGCAATTGTAATCATCATCATCATAGGCAATCCCTTGTGTCGAGGATGACTTGCTTCCACGCCAAAAAAGGGATGAGTTGACAGGTGTTTCAATGAAGGACCTAATATTCCAGGTCCCGAACTACATGTTGAAGGGTGGAAGATGCCTGTGCATGGATTTTTTAACGTATGGTGGCCGTTGCACACCAGCCACCACACGGGCTTTACAGAGCTAGGGCTTGGTCCAGTGGCAAGGGTTAACCAAGATGACTGGAGACCAGCTCTTCTGCACAGACCTAGTGCGCACACATATCGCAGTGTGGGCTGGCCCGTGCTGCCCCTGGGCCTTCACCTCTTCTGAGCCCCGAACTCACGCCTCTCCTGGGCCCCGGTTACTTCCCCCTACAAACTCTTGCTTCAGCACTGCACTAGAGTATCAGCCTAGATTTTTGTACTCAAGTCCCTGGAGTGTGACTGGAATCCACAACCCTCTGACTGAGAGGCGAGTGTGCTACCTACTGAGCCACGGCTGACACTGCACAAACAATTTGTAATAGAGTATATATAGAGGGTGAAAAATATCAGCTCAGCCTTGAATAGGACATCGAAGTTGTGAGCAATCTGGCCAGAAAGGAGAACTGAGTCAATGGTGAGGGAATGGAGTTTGTGGTGGGGGACAAAGATGATAATTTCAGTATCCCTGATGTTTAACTAGTCTGCCAACACAGAGGCAGTGGAGGGACTGAGGGAGGTGGTAGAGAGGTAGAGCTGGATGTTGTCACTGTACATGTTAAAGCTGATCTCAGGTCTGCGGATAATGTCGCCAATGAGAAGCATATAGATGAGGAAGAGGAAGGAACCAAGGACAGATGTAACGGTGCGGGGATGGAAAGAGAAACCATTGCAGGAGATGCTCTGGCTACGATTGGAGAGACAACAGTGGAAGCAAGTGAGAGCTGGCCTACTGAGCTGGACAGTCAGGGAGAGGTACTGGAGAAGGATGGCATGGTCAAACATGTCAAAGGCTGCAGAGAGGTCAAAGGGGACAAGGAGGGATAATGCATCATGGACACAGTTATCATTCACGACTTTGTTTGGTGCTGTGGGAGGGGCAGAAGTTGAAGGATAAATATTGTCCAGGACCCAGTTCACATAGAAACATAAAAAATAGGTGCAGGAGTAGGCCATTCAGCCCTTCGACCTTGCACCACCATTCAATAAGATCATGGCTGATCATTCCCTCAGTACCCCTTTCCTGCTTTCTCTCCATACCCCTTGATCCCTTTCGCCGTAAAGGGCCATATCTAACTCCCTCTTGAATATATCCAATGAACTGGCATCAACAACTCTCTGCGGCAGGGAATTCCACAGGTTAACAACTCTATGAGTGAAGAAGTTTCTCCTCATCTCGGTCCTAAATGGCCTATCCCTTATCCTAAGACTGTGTCCCATGGTTCTGGACTTCCCCGTCATCGGGAACATTCTTCCTGCATCTAACCTGTCCAGTCCCGTTAGAATCTTGTAAGTTTCTATGAGATCCCCTCTCGTCCTTCTAAACTCCAGTGTATAAAGGCCCAGTTGATCCAGTCTCTCCTCATATGACAGTCCCACCATCCCAGGTATCAGTCTGGTGAACCTTCGCTGCACTCCCTCAATAGCAAGAACGTCCTTCCTCAGATTAGGAGACCAAAACTGAACACAATATTCCAGGTGAGGCCTCACTAAGGCCCTGTACAATTGTAGTAAGACCTCCCTGCTCCTATACTCAAATCCCCTAGCTATGAAGGCCAACATACCATTTGCCTTCATCATCGCCTGCTGTACCTGCATGCCAACTTTCAATGACTGATGAACCATGACACCCAGTTCTCGTTCCTCCTCCTCCTTTCCTAATCTGCCGCCATTCAGATAATATTCTGCCTTCGTGTTTTTGCCCCCAAAATGGATAACCTCGCATTTATCCACATTATACTGCATCTGCCATGCATTTGCCCACTCACCTAACCTGTCCAAGTCACCCTGTAGCCTTTTAGCGTCCTCCTCACAGCTCACACCGCCACCCAGTTTAGTGTCATCTGCAAACTTGGAGATACTACATTCAATTCCTTCATCTAAATCATTAATGTATATTGTAAAGAGCTGGGGTCCCAGCACTGAGCCCTGCGGCACTGCACTAGTCACTGCCTGCCATTCTGAAAAGGACCCGTTTATTCCGACTCTCTGCTTCCTGTCTGCCAACCAGTTCTCTATCCACGTCAGTACATTACCTCCAATACCATGTGCTTTGATTATGCACACCAATCTCTTGTGTGGGACCTTGTCAAAAGCCTTTTGAAAGTCCAAATACACCACATCCACTGGTTCTCCCTCGTCCACTCTACGAGTTACATCCTCAAAAAATTCTAGAAGATTTGTCAAGCATGATTTTCCTTTCATAAATCCATGCTGACTTGGACCGATCCTGTCACTGCTTTCCAAATGCGCTGCTATTTCATCTTTAATAATTGATTCCAACATTTTCCCCACTACTGATGTCAGGCTAACCGGTCTATAATTACCCGTTTTCTCTCTCTCTCCTTTTTGAAACAGTGGTGTTACATTAGCTACCCTCCAATCCATAGGAACTGATCCAGAGTCGATAGACTGTTGGAAAATGATCACCAATGCATCCACTATTTCTATGCCCACTTCTTTAAGTACTCTGGGATGCAGACTACCAGGGCCCGGTGATTTATCGGCCTTCAATCCCATCAATTTCCCTAACACAATTTCCAGCTTTATAAGGATATCTTTCAGTTCCTCCTTCTCACTCGACCCTCGGTCCCCTAGTATTTCGGGAAGGTTATTTGTGTCTTCCTTCGTGAAAACAGAACCAAAGTATTTGTTTAACTGGTCCGCCATTTCTTTGTTCCCCATTATAAATTCACCTGAATCTGACTGCAAGGGACCTACGTTTGTTTTCACTAATCTTTTTCTCTTCATATATCTATAGAAGCTTTTGCAGTCAGTTTTTATGTTCCCTGCAAGCATCCTCTTATACTCTATTTTAACCCTCCTAATTACACCCTTTGTCCTCCTCTGCTGTATTACAAAATGCTCCCAGTCCTCAGGTGTGCTGCTTTTTCTGGCCAATTTATATGCCTCTTCCTTGGATTTAACACGATCTTTAATTTCCCTTGTTAGCCACGGTTGAACCACCTTCCCCATTTTATCCAGACAGGAATGTACAATTGTTGAAGTTCATCCATGTGATCGTTAAATGTTTGCCATTGCCTATTTACTGTCAACCCTTTAAGTCTATTCTAGCCAATTCACGTCTCATACCATCGAAGTTACCTTTCCCCAAGTTCAGGACCCTAGTCTCTGAATTAACTGTGTCACTCTCCATCGTAATAAAGAATTCTACCATATTATGGTCACTCTTCCCCAAGGGGCCTCGCACAACAAGATTGTTAATTAGTCCTTTCTCATTACACATCACTCTGTCTAGGATGGCTAGCCCTCTAGTTGGTTCCTCGACATATTGGTCTAGAAAACCATCCCTAATACACTCCAGGAAATCCTTCTCCACTGCATTGCTATCAGTTTGGTTAGCCCAATCAATATGTAGATTAAAGTCGCCCATGATAACTGCTGTACCTTTATTGCACGCATCCCTAATTTCTTGTTTGATGCTGTCCCCATCCTCATTACTACTGTTTGGTGGTCTGTACACAACTCCCACTAGCGTTTTCTGCCTTTTGGTATTCCGTAGCTCCACCCATACAGATTCCACATCATCCAAACTAATGTCCTTCCTTACTATTGCATTAATTTCCTTGTTAACCAGCAATGCCACCCCACCTCCTTTTCCTTTCTGTCTATCCTTCCTAAATGTTGAATACCCCTGGATGTTGTGTTCCCAGCCTTGGTCACCCTGGAGCCATGTCTCCGTGATGCCAATTACATCATATCTGTTAACTGCTATCTGCGCAGTTAATTCTTCCACCTTATTCCGAATACTCCTTGCATTGAGGCACGGAGCTTGCAGGCTTGTCTTTTTAACACCTTTTGCCCCTTCAGGATTTTGCTGTAATGTGGCCCTTTTTGCTTTTTGTCTTGGGTTTCTCTGCCCTCCACTTTTACTTTTCTTCTTTCTATCTTTTGCTTCTGCCCCATTCTACTTCCCTCTGTCTCCCTGCATAGGTTCCCATCCCCCTGCCATATTAGTTTAACTCCTCCCCAACAGCACTAGCAAACACTCCCCCGAGGACATTGGTTCCGATCCTGCCCAGGTGCAGACCGTCCGGTTTGTACTGGTCCCACCTCCCCCAGAACCGGTTCCAATGTCCCAGGAATTTGAATCCCTCCCTTCTGCACCACTCTTCAAGCCACGTATTCATCTGAGCTATCCTGAAATTCCTACTCTGACTAGCAAGTGGCACTGGTAGAAATCCTGAGATTACTACTTTTGAGGTCCTACTTTTTAATTTAGCTCCTAGCTCCCTAAATTCGTCTTGTAGGACCTCATCCCGTGTTTTACCTATATCATTGGTACCTATATGCACCACGACAACTGGCTGTTTACCCTTCCCCTTCAAAATGTCCTGTAGAACTCCCCTGCTCTTCTTCAAAATAGTATCACTTGAGAGGGCAGACGGGGCCTCGGTTTAACATCTCATCCGAAAGACGGCACCTTCGATAGTGCAGTGCAGCATTCCCTCAGCACTGCACTGGAGTGCCAGCCTGGATAATGTGCTCAAGTCTTTGGAGTGGGACTTGAACCCATGACCTTCTAACTCCGAGGCGAGAGGTAGCATTGAGCCCCCACTGGCTCCTGGTTTAAAACGGCTCCATACTCTACTTATAAAGCAGCATCATTACATCATGGGTTGACAGAATAATCATATACAATTTCACTCTAAATATAATACGCTATAATGCACATACATTGCCCACTCGCAAGACTTTATATATAGACAGATAAATCTTTCACCTGCCCATCCCTCGCTCCTCACACCACACACTTGCTGTACCCGATAGTATTTATGGCAGATTCTAACTTTGTAATAAATATATTAAAGAAACAAAGGGTAGGTGTGTAGTTAAGGCAGTGGTGACCAAGGCAAATGGCAGAGATGGAAAACCTGGGGAACGAGTTTGAAATTAAAATACGTTTCAAATTAAAACAGACAAGATTAAAAAAATAAAAATGCTCTTTCAGACAAATGGATGAATTTGTCAAATGAAAAGCAGAAATCTTCTCTCTGAAAAACAAACTAATGACCTCCCCAGAAAAGAGTTACTGGCCATATTATCAAGTAACTACACTCCAAAACATCTTTATGTACTTAATAAGCAATCATTTCTTTACCTTTACCAATGGCCCATTGTTTCCGTACATTGATGACTGTATCCGTGCCGTTTCCTGCTCTCGCCCTGAACTGGAGAATTTCATCAACTTTGCTTCTAATTTCCACCTTTCCCTAGCCTTCACATGGTCCATCTCCAGCTCTTCCCTTCCCTTCCTCAACATCTCCGTCTCCATTTCTGGGGATAGACTATTGATTCGTATCCACTATAAGCCCACTGACTCCCACAGCTACCTGGACTACACTTCCGCCTAGCCGCATCCTATAAGGACTCCATTTCATTCTCCCAGTTTCTCCATCTCCATCACATCTGTTCTGACGATGCCACCTTCCACACTAGAGCTTCCGATAAGTCTTCCTTTTTCCTCAACCGAGAATTGCCCTCTACCGTGGTTGACAGGGCCCTCAGCCATGTCCGTTCTATTTCCCGCGCTTCTGCTCTCACCCCTTCCCATCCCTCCCAGTCCCAGAACCACGACAGTGTTCCCCTTGTCCTCACCTTCCAGCTCACCAACCTCCACATTCAATGGATCATCCTCCGCCATTTCTGCCACCTCCAGCGTGATCCCAGCACCAATCACAGCTTCCCCTCCCCTCCCCACTCAGCATTCCGAAGGGACCGCTCACTCTGCAACGTCCTGATTCACTCCTCAAGCATCCCCAACAGCTCCTCCCCTTCCCACAGCACCTTCCCGTGCAAGCGCAGGAGATACAACACCTGCCCTTTTATCTCCTCCCTTCCCACTGTCCAGGGCCCCAAACACTCCTTCCAGGTGAAACAGCAACTTACTTGTATTTCTTGCAATTTAGTATACTGTATTCCTGCTCACAATGTGGTCTCCTCTACACTGGGGAGACCAAACTCAGATCGGATGACCGCTTTGCGGAGCACCTCCGTTCAGTCTGCAAACCTGACCCCGAGCTTCCGGCCGCCTGTCACTTTAAATATCCGCTCCACTCTCACTCTGACCTCTCTGTCCTCAGCCTCTTGCACTGTTCCAACGAAGCTCAACGTAAGCTCGAGGAGCAGCACCTCATCTTTCGATCAGGCACTTTACAGCCTTCTGGATTCAACCTCGAGTTCAACAATTTCAGACCATAACCTCTGCCCCCATTGTTTCAGACAGCAGCTGATGATGATTCTGCTATCCCCAGTTACACCTCCTCTACACCCATCTTTTGTTTCTTCACTTGTCCCATTACCATCTCCTTTTGCCTTGCACCATCATCCCTTTTGTCATTTAATCTCTCCTACATTCCACCCCATCACAGACCTTCCCTTTTGTTAGTTCCTCCCCTCCCCCTCTTCCCCGCCCCTACACTGCTTTAAACCTGTTACATCGCTAACTTTTTCCAGTTCTGATGAAAGGTCATTGACCTGAAACGTTAATTCTGTTTCTCTGTTTCTCTGCTGCCTGATCTGCTGAGTGTTACCAGCATTTTCTGTTTTTATTTCAGTTTATAGCATTCGCAGTAATTTGCTTTTGTATTGGCCAGAAACCATGATGGTTTTGTAGAGCATAAATCCTGTGAACCTAATAGGGGGAAGTCAGGTCAGAATTTCAAACTTAGAAAGGATACTCCGAGTTTATGCCACTTACCTCGCCCCTCCCTATTTCTGTAATCTCCTCCAGCCCTCCCTATCTCTGTAATCTCCTCCAGTCCCTCCCTATCTCTGTAATCTCCTCCAGTCCCTCCCTATCTCTGTAATCTCCTCCTGTCCTTCCCTATCTCTGTAATCTCCTCCAGCCCCTCCCTATCTCTGTAATCTCCTCCAGCCCCTCCCTATCTCTGTAATCTCCTCCAGCCCCTCCCTATCTCTGTAATCTCCTCCAGCCCCTCCCTATCTCTGTAATCTCCTCCAGCCCCTCCCTAGCTCTGTAATCTCCTCCAGCCCCTCCCTATCTCTATAATCTCCTCCAGCCCTTCTCTATCTCTGTAATCTCCTCTTGTCCCTCCCTATCGCTGGAATCTCCTCCAGCCCCTCCCTATCGCTGTAATCTCCTCCAGCCCCTCCCTATCTCTATAATCTCCTCTAGCCCCTCCCTATTTCTGTAATCTCCTCCAGCCCCTCCCTAGCTCTATAATCTCCTCTAGCCCCTCCCTATCTCTATAATCTCCTCCAGCCCCTCCCTATCTCTATAATCTCTTCCAGCCCCTCCCTATCTCTATAATCTCCTCCAGCCCCTCCCTATCCCTATAATCTCTTCCAGCCCCTCCCTATCTCTATAATCTCCTCTGGCCCCTCCCTATCTCTATAATCTCCTCCAGCCCCTCCCTATCTCTATAATCTCTTCCAGCCCCTCCCTATCTCTGTAATCTCCTCCAGTCCCTCCGTATCTCTGTAATCTCCTCCAGTCCCTCCCTATCTCTTTAATCTCCTCCAGTCCCTCCCTATCTCTGTAATCTCCTCTCGTCCCTCCCTATCTTTGTAATCTCCTCTAGCCCCTCCCTATCTCTGTAATCTCCTCCAGCCCCTCCCTAGCTCTATAATCTCCTCTAGCCCCTCCCTATCTCTATAATCTCCTCCAGCCCCTCCCTATCTCTATAATCTTTTCCAGCCCCTCCCTATTTCTGTAATCTCCTCCAGTCCCTCCCTATCTCTGTAATCTCCTCCTGTCCCTCCCTATCTCTGTAATCTCCTCCAGTCCCTCCCTATCTCTGTAATCTCCTCCAGCCCCTCCCTAGCTCTACAATCTCCTCTAGCCCCTCCTTATCTCTATAATCTCCTCCAGCCCCTCCCTATCTCTATAATCTCGTTCAGCCCCTCCCTATATCTGTAATCTCCTCCAGTCCCTCCCTATCTCTGTAATCTCCTCCAGTCCCTCCCTATTTTTGTAATCTCCTCCAGTCCCTCCCTATCTCTGTAATCTCCTCCAGTCCCTCCCTATTTTTGTAATCTCCTCCAGTCCCTCCCTATCTCTGTAATCTCCTCCAGTCCCTCCCTATCTCTGTAATCTCCTCCAGTCCCTCCCTATCTCTGTAATCTCCTCCAGTCCCTCCCTATCTCTGTAATCCCCTCCAGTCCCTCCCTATCTCTGTAATCTCCTCCAATCCCTCCCTATCTCTGTAATCTCCTCCAGTCCCTCCGTATCTCTGTAATCTCCTCCAGTCCCTCCCTATCTCTGTAATCTCCTCCAGCCCCTCCCTATCTCTGTAATCTCCTCCAGTCCCTCCCTATCTCTGTAATCTCCTCCAGCCCCTCCCTATCTCTGTAATCTCCTCCAGTCCCTCCCTATCTCTGTAATCTCCTCCAGTCCCTCCCTAACTCTATAATCTCCTCCAGTTCCTCCATAACTCTATAATCGCCTCCAGCCCCTCCCTATCTCTGTAATCTCTTCCAGCCCCTCCCTACCTCTGTAATCTCCTCCAGTCCCTCCCGATCTCTGTAATCTCCTCCAGCCCCTCCCTATCTCTATAATCTCCTCCAGCCCCTCCCTATCTCTGTAATCTCCTCCAGTCTCTCCCTATCTCTGTAATCTCCTCCAGTCCCTCCCTATCTCTGTAATCTCCTCCAGTCCCTCCCTATTTTTGTAATCTCCTCCAGTCCCTCCCTATCTCTGTAATCTCCTCCAGCCCCTCCCTATCTCTGTAATCTCCTCCAGTCCCTCCCTATCTCTGTAATCTCCTCCAGCCCCTCCCTATCTCTGTAATCTCCTCCAGTCCCTCCCTATCTCTGTAATCTCCTCCAGTCCCTCCCTAACTCTATAATCTCCTCCAGTCCCTCCCTAACTCTATAATCTCCTCCAGCCCCTCCCTATCTCTGTAATCTCTTCCAGCCCCTCCCTATGTCTGTAATCTCCTCCAGTCCCTCCCTATCTCTGTAATCTCCTCAAGCCCCTCCCTATCTCTGTAATCTCCTCCAGCCCCTCCCTATCTCTGTAATCTC